>NC_086377.1:45402307-45734856 GCF_036588685.1 Mytilus trossulus
GGAATTTTCCGGTGAAGATACCTATGTACACTTCACATAACGCGTTTTAGTGTTGATGGTTCGTTGCCATTATTTTTTGTCACAGTCTACACAAATAATTTACATGTGAATGTTGTAACAGGTGAGGTAGAAAGCATATCTGTTAAACATCTAAATCAAAACTTTCTAACTACAATGTATCTTTCGGCTGTGAAAAAAAGGATGGCATCAGGTTTTCTTTCTGTATTTCATTTGTACTTACCTCAAAGCTTATATCTTAAAATATTGATTTTTTGTAGATATTTATAAATACTATTAAACGTCATCCCCATGAAAATTTTTGTGCCAAATACTAGTTATTACATTAAAATCTGGTAATTTCACTGCCTCTCACTCAAAATTATTCTCATGAAGATTGTTAATGAATACTTAAGTGGAATCAATATTATCGGACATTCTGGAATTTTCAATAAACATAGAGGATTATTTTATCAAAAAGGAGGAGGTAGATTGGAGCTAACTCGTCACATTATTTACTATGGCCTTTTTATTGTTTATTGTTTATGGTGTTTTAGCTTTAAAAAAAACCACAGCGGTATACTAGACGGGTTAGATACGGGTTAGTGGTCTTCTAATATATTGTATGATGGTATGATACTCAACCCTATAGCTAAAGGAAGCGATTGTACTTGATTTTTATATGATGTAACACAATCTTTCAATCATATTATTTGATATCTTGAGCTGATATGTCAGTACTGCTATTAGTCCTTTGTTAATATTTTACCGCCTTGTTATGGTGCTAAGTTAATTTCAACGACCCATTGGTGATCTTCGGCTGTTGTCTGCTCTTTAGTCGGGTTGTTGTCTCATTGTCTCAATTTTACTCCTTGTTACCATCACAATAAGTTCTAATGCATTATTATGATTATCTTTAATTAAACTAAAATGCAATATAGTATGATCATAAAGAATTCACTCAACACCACACACTTAAACTTCTGTGGGGGTGAAATACCGTTGGTATATATAAATCAGTGTCCTTTTTGTTTTAGATATTACCCATTGAAATGTTAGCGGGAAATGTTCTCTCTTGATTATGTATTGCTTTACCAATGACAGGTCAAAGTTGCAAAAAACTATATAAAGATAACAAAGATTTTATAAGACTTTTACAGTTGGCTGATAACTATACATGTAAAAGGTGTCAAATGCTATAAACCAGAGGATTCCGAAAATCTGACAAAAATTCCAAACCATGACAAGCGAACATCCTTAAAGATGAACACAACTTTGGAAAGTCAACGGGGTCAAAATTCTTAATTCGTATTTTCAATTCATAACTTGTATCTGTGTAATTTCTAAATTGATAATTCGTAAATTGTTAATTTGTAACTTGGTACTGTGAAATTCATATTGCTTAATTCGTAAATTGGCAATTTGTAACTTGCACCCATGTAGTTTCAACATTCTTAATCGGTAAATTGTCAGTTTGTAACTGTGCAATTTATAATGCTTCATTCGTAAATTGTCGATTTGTAACTTGTAGATTTCAAAATTCTTTATTGTTAAAACATGTAAAATGTGTTTTTGTATATTGATGTTTTGTCACTTGTTAATTGTCTTTTTGTAGATTGATGTTTTGTCACTTGTTAATTGTCTTTTTGTAGATTGATGTTTTGTCACTTGTTAATTGTCTTTTTGTATATTGATGTTTTGTCACTTGTTAATTGTCTTTTTGTATATTGATGTTTTGTCACTTGTAACATGTGACTTGTCGATTCGTGAATTGTCGATGTGTGAAATGTCGAAGTGTTTAATGTCATCGTTGTATTATGCAAACGATCGTTATCACGACAGATGGCGCTCGGCTTCTTTTTCTGTGTATAGTCCTCCTGTAAGTCGGAGTACCTCCATGTGATAAATATACATAAGTAATTTAAATCTATTAATAACAGCAAATGCGTCAGTCTAAAAAAAGCAAAACAAAAATTGCTTGTTTACAGGATCCCAGTTTTATTTTGTTTACTGACGTGGACTTTCGTTCGGAAACTATAAAAAAAACCATCCTGACTAGTTCAGTCCCTCAACGTAATTGATGTCTCTTAATTACGGGGTTTATGAAATAGCCGTTGGTCAGTGGAATATTACGACTGGCTTAGGCCGTGTTCACACCAAACGCCGTGTACAGTAAACATGTTAACATTTGATTTAATGAACTGTACACTAGTTTCACATAAGATTTGTCCACATCTATACACCTTGTTTAGTTACCTGTACATAAGATTTGTTCACACTTGTAAACTATATGTCATTTAAATGTTCATTACGTAGAAACCGAATTCAAACTTTCAAACAACTTTTCTAGCAGTAAGGGAACGACCATTTGACTTGAAAAAAAAGGGGGGGGGGTGGATTTTTCCACAATTTGATTAAACAAAAATTCGGTCATACAGATGATTAGAATGAAAAAATATTCTGAATCCAAAGTTTCCCCATACATTATAGTGTTAAATATTGAATTGCTATCATCGAAATAAATATTAACTTTCGCGCGAGAAAAAAATCGGACTCAAAAAGTAAAGTGGTTGCTCCTTTAAGAAAGTAATTCAGGATGATTTGCAGTAGTTTAAAGATGTATCGACTACGCATTAAAAAAAGGCTGCATCAGCTTGCTTATGGACAGAGAAAAGGAATTGCGATTTAAAGGATCAGTACATTTCTATCTTTTCTGTTTGTTTCAAATGATATTTTTTCTACAAGTTTTTCTTTGGCAAAAGAAGAGGGTGATATTTTTTTTTTTTTATTTCTAATTGTATTTTAACGGATCTGCGATTCTACTCAAACAAACAAGTAACCTCACCCTTTTTCAGTAATGCATTAATGAGTGAATCGTTGTTTGAAAAAATACCAGTGGCAAATATTTCTGTCAAGTGTGTACGTCCAGTCTATATGGGAAGACCTTTTCTAATAAATTATGTGTTCGGCAAAGATGATGGATGAGTCTTGATAAGGGGCAAATAAGGCTACGTAAAGTGTTTTATAACAAATAAATATATCAAGTTTAGACAAATATTTCTGTAAAGAACTTTATTAATAAGTGTTATAAGTATCAATTTTATATAAAAATCGTTTCTTTTTTTACGTATAAATGGAAAAATTACAGTTCGGAATGCCTAGTTTTGTGTACACTGAACCTACACAAGGCCTACATCGACTATCGACTGCATGTAGGCAAAACATGATTTAAACTACATGTAAACATTGAGTTTTATCAATGGGAACGTAATTATGTTTAGTTTATGTGTGAGTTACACTAACATAACACCGAGTTTAGGTCAATGTGAACACGGCCTTATTCAGGTATATACAATAAGGAGATGTGGTAATAAACCGTATGATTGCCAATGAGACAATTATCCACCCACGCGAAGTACAAATAAAATAGATGTAAGCAACTATAGGCAACCTACGGCCTTCATCAATGACATAACCGTATACCGTATAGTCGGCTTTAAAAGGCTACATCATTACTGCCGAAAACCCAGGAACTAGTAATAAACGATTTCTATAAATCATAAAATGCCGCATTTATCGGACCATTTCATTCTGACAGGAATGGGCTGACATATATATTCTATTCTGCTGTTGTCCGTTATATGGTCGGGTTGTTGTCTATTTGACACATTTCTCATTTCCATTCTCAATTTTATGTATTAATATATATGCCTACTGAATTTTTCTGGACAAGAAGCTTAAAAATTGCCGCTACCAGATTTCCAACAAAAAAATGTACAATCAAAAAGACCAAAATGTTCACGAGTCCCCCGATCTCAAAAGCTGCTTAATGCCCCGTACTCCCGATGTGAACCCACCTGGTGCCAAACCTCCTTATAGACCGGCAACCTTACTAAATCTGACATGTTGTCAATCGGTAATTAACTGAAATGATTCACGATGTTGATCAATATACCTAATTTTTTTTAATTTGCATGTCAAATATAAAATAAAAAAATATTTGCAATGAATTCGTAATAATATAATCCTAATATCCTATTGACAAACCAGGTTGTATACCGCCTGACTCTTCTGTCAAGCAGTCAGCCGATCCCATGCTATCATTTTACTCTAAAAATGACCAAATACATACTCCTTTGGCGAGACTCCAAATAATGTGCAAGTACTTTCGTGGAGAAATAAAATTAATGAACCTTAGTGAGCGTGCGCACATGCCCCACGTCCCCGCATTGTCACTTGAGAAATAAAATATCTGTAAGAAAAAAAAAGTTGTAAATGAAAAAAATAATTAATCATAATTTCCTGTCGATATGTACATCTACATAGTATGTCCTTAAGAAACAGGACCGATGGACTGACGTACGGACAGACAGATAGACAGACAGACGGACGGGCCAAAACATTACACCCTCCACAACTCCGTTGCATGGGGTATTCTGATTCCGTTTACTTAAGAGAAAAAAATCCCGAAATTGTAAGTAAATTTATAACATGTAACCAACCATGCTTTGTTAAGAAAAAACAGAGATGGATAATCATGTCACAGGGGATGATCAATTGTAGTTTATAAACTCCAACGATATACTTCATTAGGTTTTGCTGTTCTCGGATTGAAAAACGAACGTAAATTATATATTGTATATTGTAAATATTTATAGACCGTTGGTTTTCCCGTTTGAATGTTTTTACACTAGTAATTTTCGGGTCCTTTACAGGGACGGATCCAGGATTATGGAAAAGGAGGGGCGAAGTAATAAATTTGCGGAGCGGAGCGAGGCGAAACAAATTTTGGACATTTTTTTGGCCAAAAAAATTAAAATAAGTGTAGATGCATTTTAGTTAAAGTGTAGGGGCTGGACATTTTTGGTGCCGTATTCTCTACATTGATTGTCTATTATAAAATAATTGAATGGATCAAAAGCTATATGTACTATTTAATATATTTGAAGTGGAAATTGTCAGTAAACAATGGACTTGTGAAAATCCCGTTTCTTGTATGGTTAGTTAGCAAAATTTTACAGATTTCTTGTTGTGAACTAGATATACGGCTATTCAATGAAATTGACAATACGACCGACACGCAGAAAAACAAACAAGAAATTATTGTCCATTGAAATATTTGGTTGAAATGTTTCACCCAACAATGGAAGCGAAGGATACAAATCAACCAAAAAGGCAACGAATGAATCGGAAACGAAAATGAAGTTGTGAATAACGTTCGACATAATGAGTCATATAGGCCACATCCAGCAGGCCGGTTGTAGTCGGGTTTTGAAAAAAATATTCAGTATATCAGTTCGGCGGGACAGAACTTCCGGTCAGATATGGGATTCACATGCACCTAAACACGCGTTACTGTAATCAGAATTTCAAAATGACTGAGTGACGGTTTTTTTCTTCAACGTACTTGTCAACTCCACCGTTAGCGAATCATATTACTTTGACATAATCAATAATATAATACAGTGAATTCGAGCGAAAATTATCCTTTTGTCGCATTAAAATTAAATACACAGCAAAATTCACGAAGTATAGGCTGAGTATAAAAAAGAACAAAAAAGTGCCAGCACAGGGGGGCGAACGCCCTCGACGCCCCCTCTGAATCCGCCACTGCTTTATAGATTGTTGTTAAGTGTGAGCAAAGGCTCAGTGTTGAAGACCGTACATCGACCTATGATGGTTTACTTTTATAAATTGTTATTTGGATGGGGAGTTGTCTCATTGGCACTCACACCACATCTTCCTATATCTATGTAAATAGAAACAAACAGTTTTTAAAACAAGTGTTTATTCATTAAATCATTTAAATGTATCGATATAAAGGTGAGTTTCTTCTTCAACATGCATTTAGTCATCCATAATTTCTTGACATTTTGTTTATCATACACGTTTCGTTTTCTATTTCATTTTAAATACGAATACATACTACATATACTTTAGCGGATAGTTCAACAATGTTATGCAGCTCTATTTTTACAGTATAAAATTGAAAGATAAATGTTCATCCATCTAAAATCAAAAACAGTACATTTATATTTAAAAAAGAAGATGTGGTATACTTGCCACTGAGACAACTCTCCACAACAGGCCAAAATGACACAGAAATTAACAACTATAGGTCACCGTACGGCTTTTAATAACGAGCAAAGCCCATACCGCATAGTCAGCTATAAAAGGCCCCGAATTCAAACAAGATCTTTTCCTTATAAACTACGATTTCTCACAAGTATTAATTTAATATTTAGTTCCACACATGCAAAAGAAAGAATCTTCGCCGATGTCACATTTCAATTTATTACAACAACCTGCCTTCACTGAATTCATTCAGGTTCACCAATGATACGATTAAAATTATTGTGTTTCTATCTTTGGGGGACAATTTCCTCCGTTTATGGTACGCTTATAGCTTCATTTTTGTACTGTGTGTATGTTTTATAGCATGAAAATAATAAAAGAGGAATGTCAGTGCAACCCCTCATAAATTAATGTAATGGATCAGTATTATGAGATACTTATTATAAGTGAATACGACATTGTTAGAATTATAACCTATCGTCAGTATGAAAGAAATTGAAAGTGGTTCATATATTAATCCGTATAAAAGCGGCAAATGTATTTTATTTTATCCTTATTTCTCATCATGCCGGGTACAAAATAATTGAGTAGCTGCATCCATAAAGAACTTAGAATATTACTTAAAAAAAATATCAGTATAATATTTCGACCCCACTATTTGAAGTTAACAAAACATTTATATAATTCTGTTGACCAAAGGTTTGTAAACTATACAAATCATTGTTTTTACGTTCGTATTCAGTACTATATATGTTATTACGAGTTAACATATTTAAACAAACGAATCCGAAGGATGAGTTTGTTTAAATATGTTAATGAGTAAGACACATGGTATATAAAATTTGTAATATAAATAAAATGATTGACATCTTCAAGACCTTCAACTAATATTGGAAATTGATCACGTTAGTTTTATCCAATGACATGGAAGCTCGCGCAAGTCAATTTTGCGCCTCGTGTATGATATTATGTGTATTTTATGTAATAGAACCCCTGAATTTACAAAAAGGAAAGAAAATGTCAGATTTTCCCGATTTTTATTTAGTTTTGCGCCCCGTTTATGGTTGTTTGCGCAAGTAACTTCATAATGTCATCAGACTGAGGTAAACAAAAAATATCGGATTCCAGCGTCGGACAAGGATTAAATAATTATTCTAATGACGGTAAGAATTGTTTTTTTTTGTTTTCAAGTATCATACAAATTAATCATATTTTACAGAATTTTCATCTCATTGAAAAATGCATATTTATACATTTCTAGTTTTCGTACAAACTGCTTTCTTCCGTTATTTTAATAATTCGATTATTAGCTTATTTATTAAAACACAATTTTAATGTTAAAACACTGTACTTAAACAGTAGCGGATCCAGGGAGCGTAGAAAGTGTACGTTCCCCCAATTGATCGCAAAAAAAATCACGTTTTTTCACAGATATTTGTAGCCGATATGTATTCCTTTTTTCTATAGGTACCCCCTTTATAAAATCGAAATTTAATACGATCTTCGCAAAGGAAATGATAGTTTCACATTTCATTTTTTTTCACAACTTAAAGAAGAAACATTTAGTAATTGTTTCCAAAATAAGGGGAATTCGTAACAATCCTATATAGTTTGAAAAAGGTTTCTTAAGATTTGGGTAAACATAATTTATTGCTTTTTGTTATGAAATGAAAACAAATGAAGATCTTGACCTTTTAGTACGTTTAACATTTTCCTAAATATTTAAGAGGCGGATACATTTAAAAAAAAAGGTGGAGCTTCAGCCATGGAATAACATGAACATGAATATGTTATACCATGGCTGAAGCTCCGCCTTTTTCCTTTGAATTCTAGTTGAGTTGCATATTTAATTAGCAAAGTATGGTACAACATTATTTTGCATATTATATACCATGGTTTTGCCTCACCACATTTTTAAGCAAATTATTTCATAAAAACATCAAAGGAAAAAATCTAATTTATGTTACAACATAGTAAATTCCATTGTCGGTCACATGTGTCAATTCACGTGCACACTGACTACATTGTTGTTGTATTTAAATCTTTCGGCCAATGAATGAAACGTAACAAGTTGTTTGTTTGTGATACGCTAGAATGTTATCAATGAACTATCAAACGCTAAAGTCGACTGCATTTCAGTATAATTAGTGTATTAAGCATATAAGATAAAAATGCCTCTTTCATACAAATGACGATTTGGCAAGAACTTTTCTCTGACAAGTCAGAGGGAGATGGCGTCAATTTGTTTAAAAGTGGAAGTATTAAGAAAGGGAAAATATTGCAAAAAAACACTGGCCTTTGTTAGTCTTGTATGATTTGTTTCTTGTGTATGATATGGAGTTCAGCATGTACTCTCCTGTTATAAATCTCACAGGTTGTCGCTGTAGGCTTTCAGGCTTATTGATGATTGCAGATGTGAATTGATCCCATACTATTGACGATAAGTTATCCCATTATTGACCTGCCCATTAAAATATATGCGGTTTTATCGCATTCCGGTTGACAATATCTCAAATTTTAGGGTCACGATTAGTTTTCTGGGTCCTTGAGATTTATTACAAAATAGTGCATATTCAACACAGTTTGATATATATAGTATACATGAACTAAGTGACTCATTTAAAATAATTTTTCATTCAGTTTGCTTTGCAAAGTACTTATAGGCAGCAACCAGGGGCGGATCCAGGAATTCAGATTAGGGGGCGCAAAGTTTATATTCGCCGAGCGTAGCTCTGGCAATCATTTGATTTTCGGGGGGGGGGGGGTATGGATTGTTTTAGGTTATTTTGTTTTTTAAATATTCTTCTAAAGGAGTGCAATGTAGGTATTTCTAACTATTGTGAGGTACAGTCAGCTAGAAATTAAGTTTCAAGTAGAAACCACCTAAATCCAACCTGACAACAATCCGCAACCGCTAGTATAATGGACGGATAGATGTAACACAATATGTTCCTGTTCCTCGAAAAACCTCTCAGTTATGATGGCAAGGTCTCCTACAAACTTGAAAAATCTTTAACAATCTCCTAACACCAATAACTTACTACATGTAAGAGATTCATTCTTTAAATCTATGATTGAGTTTATAAAGCTGCAGCCCAAAACAGAAGCTGAAGATCATGCGAACATTTCATTTTGATTCTGTATTCCTATGCAAACCAATCTACACTCAAGACACCAGATTTTCAAAAATAATCCATATATCAATATCAGGTCATAAATATATGTCAACCAATCCTTGAACGACATTGGTGCTGGTAGTTGTGATAAACAGAAAAACAGAAACATCACAAAAATAAGAAGCCCTTGTTTGCATATAGTCAATGTCTCTTAGCCATTCAACATGGTTTCAATTATGTGAAATGAAACCGGTTCACTTAAGAATTACTTTAACACTCCATAACACCATCCTCGACAAACTTGGTTAGGACGATGTAAATGTAAATAGTTGACAGATAGACGGGCGGATCGACGGCAGCAAAGTGAGACAAGACAGATCACATCAGCTGACATGACCAATACCAGATACTATAATTTGATTTTGCAAACGAAAATTTCCACTTTTCGCCGTGATTTTCAATTGTCCTTTCACATGTTTCATAATATGTTTACTTTTTGGATTTTCGGAGGTCGTGCCATACTTTATATATACTGTGTTCGCCACAAACCACTAAAATCAGAAATAGATGCATTTACGAAGTTATTTTTATTTTGTGGGGATCCCGGCCATGCATGTAATACGGTATACATAATTCGGCACTTCGATTATCAAAGAAATTGATTATAAAAACGGCAAATATAATGTAACAATTTCTTGTATTTCAACTGCTAAATTTTTTTTTTTATTTTGCAGTCAGACACCTTCCTTTGAAGTATATAATATTGATAGAACATGAATAAATCGTAGGTCAGTTGAATAATAAACACGTTGATTATGTTACTAAGTTACTTAGTATTGAAAGTCCCTGGTCAAACTGACTGTTTTATATACTTTGAATGTCATTAATAAAGAATTTTGAAATCTACAAGTTACAAATTGACAATTAACAAATGCAGAATGTTGAATTTTGATAGAAAGATACAAATCACAAATCGACAATTTACGAATGAAGCATTATGAAATTGCAGTTACAAGTAACAAACTGACAATTTACCGATTAAGAATGTTGAAACTACATGGGTGCAAGTTACAATTTGCCAATTTACGAATTAAGCATTATGAATTTCACAGTTACAAGTTACAAATTAACAATTTACAAATTAAAAATTTACAAATTAACAATTTACAAATTACAGGTACAAGTAACGATTCTACAAGTTACAAATTAAGAATTGTAACCCCGTTGGCTTTCCATACACAACTGTATACTACATTGTACTTTTTAACATTACTACACGATTGGTGATTCTAATGCAGTATCATTAATATATATTGATTAATATGAAGAATATCACTATACACCATACACTTCAACTTCAGTAAGATGAAATGCCTTTGGTTCGGTATTTACATTAGTTAATTTCACCATTTGTCCTTTTGGTAATGTGTTACACGGTGTAACTATGACCTGTCCACTTACGGCTGGACCAATGAACTGACCACATAGCTCCGTGTTAGCTGTGTCTAAGTTTTCTCCGACATGAATCAACATTTTCCCGAGACGACCACCTAAAATAAAGAAACTTAATTGGTATTGATTTATTAAAATATTTTTATAAAGTTTCTACTGCCATTTATCTCAATTGTCTCTATAAAGGAGGGATGTCAACTCATTGAATATTTGCTAATCGAGTACTCTTTGGATTTAACGGGCGATACGTCAGTACTCGCTCGGTAAAACATTCACAAAAAGGAACACAAAATTTCATAGATATAGGAAGATGTGGTATGAGTGCCAATGAGATAACTTTCCATCCAAGGCACAGTTTTAAAAGGTATACTGTTAAAAATCAAGGTACGGTCTCCAAATAGAGCCTTGGCTCACACCGAACAGGAATTTGTAAAGGGCCCAAAAACATTACTTTCCATTTAATTTATTTTATCGGACCACCTATGAATTATCACGTTGTGATTGGTTAAACCCCGTCACGTGGTGACCCCCTATGAGACCGTATGGGGTTAGTAAGTTTCATATGGGGTTCATAACGCGTTACTAGCGACGTCACCTATTAATGTTGTTGTGTTTCATTGTTTATTTTTCAACAAAACGCCGCAAAAAAACTCCAGCGTCCGATAAATTCGCTATACGGTTAACTACTGAACCCTTACGGATCCATAGAGGGTGAATAAAATTCATAGGGGACTTGGCTTCCGGCCTCACCCCCTATGGATTTTACTAATTAACTACTTATCCGTATAGTGGGTGGTTGTCTTTGGTTTTAAACATTCAAAATGTTTACCTATAACTAGATAATAGTAAAAGGAATAAACCATAATTGATAGCTCATTTAAATATTTACCACTTGTGCTTATTGTGTATTAGCTTAAAGTGCAAACCTTGGAGACATGCTCTTGTTCATAACCTATGTTCGTTCTGATTTATTCTAACAGGAAACGGATTAGTTGAGTATCGTTTTGGTAATCGTTACTTGGCGCCATCGAGAGATACTTGTGTACAATTTGGAGATTAGTATGGCGTTCATTATCACTGAACTAGTATATATTTGTTTAGGGGAGAACTGAAGGACGCCTCCGGGTTCAGGAATTTCTCGCTGCATTGAAGACCTGTTGGTGACCTTCTGCTGTTGTCTGTTCTATGGTCGGGTTGTTGTCTCTTTGACACATTCCCTATTTCGATTCTCATTTTTAATAATAAAAATGCTGGTAAATTGATGAGTAAACTATCTTAATAGTCGGTGATTTGATCCTGATGCGATTTTTAAGCATACACGGGTGCTAAATTTAGAAATTTGAAATACCTTAGGTAAAAACGTCCTTCCATTTCATAGTCAGAATCCTAGAAGGATTTTCAGCATATACTGAACGTTTTACGTTCCTTTTATACAACGTTGATAAATTTAAGATGACAACTTCTGTATAATTTCATATGTCACAGACTTTGCTACTTTTTATTGGTTCTATTGTGGTTAAACGCTCCTGGTGGATCAAAGTATTATCAATATACATAAACCTGCCTTATATTATAACATAGTATACTACTTACCACAACAGCTATGCATTCGATTTGTACTGACCACCTTTAATACCGTATACACCTGTCCGAGATTGACCCACCAAAACGGTTCTAGTTCCCGTTTTGTATGGAAGATGTTGGTGAGCTGCTTAATTCCGTCCACCCCTGCTTCTGGTTCGCATAGGTATCCCTCAACACAGTAAATAGAGCTCTGACCAGTTGGCTTGTTATGAGAAACTAGAGATCCCTCTTCTTTATTGATATAAAATACATATAATAATACTGCAATTAGAATTGTTTTAATCTTATTACTTTTTGTACTTAATGAATCTTTACTCAAGGAAGTTCACGTGTCATGTTTTGGGATTTTTGTCAGCTTTTTTTATCTTGGATTTTGGTTTTATCCATGCAAATATTCAAAAAGAAAAGGTGCATATACAGTGCGAAACAAAATGGAAACGAAAAGAAATGAAACGAAATAAAATCGAAACGAAACGAAAAGAAACGAAACGAAACGAAAAGAAAAGAAACGAAACGAACTGAAATAGAAACGAAACGAAAACAAAAGAAACGAAACGAAAAGAATCGAAACAAAATAGGAACGAAATTGAAAGAAAGTTGAATATTAAGCCGATTTTAATTATAAATATAATTTATTGTCTAGTTTGATATAATATCTTTTAAAGTTGAGAAAAAATACCTGTGAAATTTAGCGTAAACGTTAACAAGCTGTGGTTTAGGAACGACTTAAAAACAATATATAATATTTGATTATGAACTCTATATGTTTTACTATACAGACCCAAATAAACACGGACCATTTGGCTTTATAGGGATAGGGGAGGGGGTCGTCTTTTTTTTTTTAAATATCCAGCACTTTGATTGAAAAAAAAAACAAAACATGACAACATTTTTTCCAATAAAAATTTAAAAAAAAATCTAAAATAGTTTGTCTACATTGTACATGAAAACAATAATCTGTTCTGCGTAGCGTTCAAAATAAAAATCCTGGTCAACATGAAAAGACCAGATCCCCCTTTTCATTTCTGTTATATGATATAGAAGAATGCAGTGCAATTAAAGTGTTCAAGATAAATTGGATACTTATAATATCATAGTTCTAACTATGAACAATGCCGCGCTTAAAAACAATAAATGATGATATTATTCAGAAACCTCTAAATATTTTCGATACTTATACTTTTTTGCAATAAACAGGTAATCATTTCTCTATTTGTCTGACTGTAGACTAATTTGTTGGACGTGTATAAATAAGCTGAAAACTGCATATTGTAGTTGTAATTCTCTTTGAAATAGCTTTCAGTAATTTACATATTAAGCTTTAATCGATACTTTATGAAATTTATTTGTTGGTTGCTTTGTTTTCATGTCGAATGAATTCAGATTGATCTATACATTGTTATATTGTTTTATATGTGTGTTCTCTATATTTTTCGGAGTATCGGATATAATATCCCCCTGTGTGTTCTTTATATCTTTCGGAATATCGGATATGTTACCCCTGTGTCTTCTGTATAACTTTCGGAGTATCGGATATATTACCCGTGTGTGTACTCTATAACTTTCGTAGTATCGGATATATTACCCGTGTGTGTACTCTATAACTTTCGTAGTATCGGATATATTACCCGTGTGTGTACTCTATAACTTTCGGAGTATCGGATATATTACCCGTGTGTGTACTCTATAACTTTCGGAGTATCGGATATATTACCCGTGTGTGTTCTCTATATCTTTCGGAGTATCGAATAAATAACCCCTGTGTATTCTCTATACTTGACTACCTATAGTTACACATTGTTGAAGACCGTACGTTCACATGGCTGATCACATCCGCGTCGTTTTGATCCGTTTTGGATATAGCTGCCTCAGTCGCAATCATACTAACTCCTGTTATATTATCATTGAGCAGTTTAGTTACAGTTATGAACCTTTAATTTTAGTATTGGTTAAAAAAATGATAATATTTGTTTTGATAAGTTTCCTTTTTAGATAGATAAAACAAAAGAATTAAAGTGTTCCGTGATTTGATTTCGTTTCGTTTCTTTTCTTGTCGTTTCTTTTCTTTTCGTTTCGTTTCGTTTACTTTGGTTTTGTTCCGTTTCGTTTCGTTGCTTTTCTACTTCGTTTCGCACTTTAAAGGCACCAAAAAGGAAAAAAATCAAAATCCAAAGCTCAAACTCTTTAAACGAATGAATAAAAATTGTGATATTCCTGACATTGTACAGGCATTTTTTAATGCTGAAAATGGTTGATTGAGCCTGATTTTATAGCTGAATAAACCTCTCACTTGTATGAATGTCGCATCCATAGCAAGATTGTCCAATATCAGTACCAGTACATGTATGAAAAGTGGTATAAAAAACTTTTGATTTTATAACATATACGGTACAAACAAAAAACTTTAAAGAAACATATGACACATTAACAAATATCGGACAGTGAATAATAAGTGTTATCAATTAATGCAGTATTACTATGGCTCAGGAAGAAAGATAAAATGTACACGTCTGTAAGATATGCCTTACCACAAATAAACATAGATTTCCATTGTCCAGTTTTTAGACAGACAGCAAAAGGTTTTCCAATCATTTTTATCCTTTTTGTACACATATACTTCATGCCGTGTCCTACGTCTCTCGAAAGTCCAAATGGTTCGTCCAGTTCAGCATTTACAGCAAATGGTCTTCCAGTACAATCTAAAAAAAATGTACAATGTTTTACGACGTATTTATTTGTGTATTCAATTATTTCACTAAGGCGTTATATTGATCTTAAATGATCAATTTATTTCCTATTTTTTTAACATCCTCAATAAAAACTATGGATTGTGCGTTCCTTTTTAAACATTACAACTTCCAATATACAACTAAATATGTTTCATTACCATGACTCATTTAACACTTCGAAGCATCTACATTATATTAGTTTCCTAATAGTAGGTTACAACATATACAAAGAAAAAGTTGTTTCTGTAAACTGTAACTACGTGTAAGGATGTACTTATTCAAGAAATTAAAAAAAAAATCAATAATATACATTTTTTAGAAGAGCATTAGTTACGGCACAAAACAAGCTTTAAATACTGATAGATCATGGAGCTTCTATTCAAGATATTTTATTTCTTCAGATGGCGGGAAAAGGCTGATTCGGACTTTTCCCTTATAATTATTTGCATTGGTGTTATTTGGTTCTCAAATTAAATGAAAACAATAAAAAAATCTGCTTAATAATTTGGAAAATGACCTTTTATGAGCTGTTTAGTCTTTTATCAAAAGACAAATAGGTGCTATGTAGCAGAAAATTTGTCCTTGTATAGTATGGTAAAAACACAAGGAGCAGGATCATTTGACACAAAATCTCACCAAAATACATCCATATGAAGCCGAGTAAATAAAACAATTGAAAAATACTCTAAATAAGGCATAACAAGAAAATATTTGGGTTCTAACCCATAAAATGTATCTCTTCTACCTGATACTTACACGCTATTACACATGTTATTACTTCTCCTTTCAAAACACATTTGTATCCCTCTGCACAAGTATGCGTAGCACATTTTCCAACCAAGTTCTGAATAACATAAATCCTTTTAAATGTTTTTGAAATGTTATAACTTTGAATAACAACAATCACAAAACGTTTTGAAAATGTAGAAATTAGGCCGAAAATTCATACTGACTATACGTAAGATTCTATAAGTTAATTAACACCAAACTATACTGTATAGCTGAACAGTTATACCTTAATTTAGAGAGAAAAAGATGAAAATGTGTAGATTGAAACTGTTTAACTATGTAATTCCAACATAGCAGTTGTTATTTAAATGGAACATTTATAATAAGAGTAAATGTCATTTGCAATGCAAAACAGAAGAAGACTATTACTTACATTTTTCTATAACAAAGGAAGAAAAGTGCCCCAAAACATAACTAACGTAAAACCATTCATACATGTTCTTTTTAAAAGATTTTTCGGATGAAGTGGAACAAATTCTTGTAAAACTCTATTTTAAAAATAAGGTGTCAGGTAAACATGGTAAAACTATTCTATTTTGATACAAAATATCAGATCAGAGTGATTATGGTTTCACATTTTTTGGACAGTTTTAGGTTTTAGCATTTTTATGTCATACATGTGTGCTATGTTTCAAAGCAAAAACTGAAATGATTAGATTTGTATGAATTGTTTATAAAGGAAGTAAGAAGAGCTATGAACGAAACCAAAATAATTTCTCAAAATGTATTTTCATACATTTGAATAAATTGATTTAAAAGAATACTTGATATATATTCAAAGTTTATGCAATTTTGTTTATTATATTTTGATTATTTCCAGGAAAACTTCCCTGGCTCTGGGACAGTGAAGTATAGTTGTAACAAACAATCGTTAGATTAAAGAATATATTAGTTGTTAAAAAAAGAAAAAAAAAAGGATTAGCTAGCTATAAAACCAGGTATATATAATCCACCATTTTCTTCATAAGAAAATATCTCAACCATGTCAGGAATTAAACGGTTGTTATATATTCGTTTGATGTGTTTGAAATTTTGATTTTGCCATTTGATAAGGGACTTTCCGTTTTAAACTTTCCTCGGGGTTTATTGAATTCCTGATGTTACTTTTTTAATAATATTACATGATCAGTGAACAGATTTACCTTTGACCACGAAGATATGTTCGACGAAAAGCATCCGAGTTCTTGTGCAAGTTCCACTCCCGGGTTTATATTTCCATTTATATCACACATTTTCCAGTCACGCCTGTAACTAACGTTAGAACAAGTCGATGTTTTCAAACATTCTTTGAGACAAGTTAGAAAACTAACTTTTAGTATTCTACGAAGTGCCGCATTGCGATAACATTGTCCATAAATTATCTCCCCTGGTGTTAGTATTTGCGGATTTTGACATTTAATATCATCAGCGTCACAAACATCATCCAATGACCAAGCACATATTAACATCACATTTAGTAAAATCAACAATGACGTCACTTCCTTCATGTCTATTTGCTTCTTTGAGGATTATTGAATCAGATCATAATACATCTATGTTTCTGCATCATGCTACTATGAACTACGCGACAACAATAATTAGATTATATTGCAATGCCATGAAATTTGAAATATTCAGAACAGTTGCTTTTAACTATAAATGGAAGTTAAAAATAAAAAAGAATGTAAGGATGAAAATTTATAATATATGAACTTTAATTTCGAGCGTCACTGATGAGTCTTTAGCAGACGAAACGCGCGTCTGGCGTTTATACTAAATTTAGTCCTGGTATCTATGATGAATTTATTTCCATATTGTATAAAGTTTGCAAATATAGGTTTTGTCGATATTTCAATTCGGTGTGGTGATGATTTGACTTATCTATCCTTTTAAATAATAAATAGGTAAGTTCTCTTCCATCTCAATGCATCCGTATAATTTGACATGGAAGGATATTACATGGTTATTGATTTGAAAAAAAATATAAATAATATATGAAAGTAACATTCCTTGCGTTTCCGATCGACACTTTAGGGATAATATACTTGACATTCACATACTCGATAATTCATTCTGTTATGCTTTACTGCGCATACGTATTTGTATTTGTATTGTTTTGATAATGTCTTTGTTGAAATCTAAAGTTGTTGTGTTCATATCACAATCTCCGAAAAGAGTGACTAGGTTTCCGGTTGAGTGCTGCCTTGTACTTACCATGCTAAAATATTGTTTTAAAAAGTTAATCTTGTAATAGCGCATCTTCTTTCTTTAACAGGTAACGTGTGAATGATTGATTTTCAACTTCTATCAATTCATTTTAAAATGGATTTGTTATACTTTTCTAATTCTTTAGCATTAACCAGACCCTGTTTGTAATTTGCTATATACGAAACATGAGTGACAAAAAATAACTTGGAGTATGAGAGGTTTTAGTTTAATTTTCAATGTGTTCATTTCTTACAAACGCACTACACGACAGTTTGACTGAGATATAGTGTTCTTGTAAAAACCATAATCCCTCCTTATTTTGTTTATTATGACATTATCGAATACAACGAATATTTCTACTAAATTAGATTTAATGGTTACATCATAAAGCATCGGAATTGTAATTTACACTCTTGTGAAACCGTGTGCCTTTCGTTTGTGGGAGGGATTTGAGCCTTCAAAACATCAAAGATCAGGATAAACATAAAAAAAACGAAAAAAATAAAAATAATAAGAGCAGAATCTGTTTAAAGGTATGCATTTGTCGGTTTTGACTTTCATATGTTCTGATTTTGCCGACTTGTTGATCTGACTAAGTAATTCATAGATATAAATTGGTTACATCGTTGAAAATTCAATCAATTAAACAATTAGATATTTTCAATTTTGCCAACCACCTAATAAATCTTCCAGCTGTTTTTTTTTTGCATTGTTTTTGGTACTTTCCGTTTTGAATTTTCATTGGAGTTCAGTATTTTTGTGATTTATCTTTGTTTTGGAACAATAGGTGAATAGTTGCAATCTACATTTCTCAAAGTTAAAGTTGAAGATTTGTTTGCTTGAAAGAGACACTGAAAATAGTAGGCATTAAGGTGGCACCTAATACTACAGGAAGATAACTCTGTAAAATCAGCCAAACGTTTTAATTACGTTGTGTTGTTAAGGAAACATTAAGCTTCTCAATGATTAAAATGCTATAGTAGGCATTAAGGTGGCACCTAACACTACAGGAAGATGCTATAGTAGGCATTAAGGTGGCACCTAACACTACAGGAAGATAACTCTGTAAAATCAGACCGTTGATTTTCCCGTTTGAATGGTTTTACACGAGTAATTTTGGGGCCCTTTATAGCTTGTTGTTCGGTGTGAGCCAAGGCTCCGTGTTGAAGGCCGTACTTTAACCTATAATGGTTTACTTTTTAAATTGTTATTTGGATGGAGAGTTGTCTCATTGGCACTCACACCACATCTTCCTATATCTATATAACCAGTGCAATTTTCCTGATAAAACGCTTGGTTCAAATTTGTTGATTTTTTTATATTTTTGTTAAAGGGTCGAAGTAAATACTTTGTGAAACTTTTATGAAAATTAAACGAGCAAAATTAATTTAAATAAAGGTGTTGGGTACCACCTCAAGACTTTCTTGCAAACCACGTGATGTACTGCATTGCATTGGTATTGTTTACTCTTCGTAGACGAATATCCATGCCAACAAGTTATGAGCCACATCACAATGTTTGAAATGATGTCCGTCAGACAAGAACAGTATATTTCAAACGGTAAAGTTGATGTAGGAGTAGAAACATTTAGATATGATGGTGTCCATAGAAATTTATAAAAAAAAGAGTAAAGCTTTTGATATTTGCCATTTGCTCAGAAGCGGTAGTTTTGTTATATTTAATTGGTTTAAATAACAAGTAATCACTCCTTATAAAATAACCCAGACATTACATAATAGTGACTAACTGTAAATTACTATTAAGTCATGTAAAGTTTTTGTTAATAAGGAGTTAATGATACGTCGTATTTTAGAAATTATTTTTATTTTTATGCAGATTTTTTTTTTATCCTTGCAAGCTTTCACAAATGTATGGGATTGCTTTGATGCATGACAGCCTTTCTTCGAGGCGTGTATGGGTTTTTTTTCACTAAAAAGAAACCTTTTCAAACAATAAAGTGACTTTAAAATAATAATTACACAAAAAAAGATTAACCTGACTGTAATTTTGAGCAGCATTTGTTAGTCTTCTTCCAATAATGTTTTCTGTTTCAAATTTAATCTTGGTATCTAACAAATACCGGTTTTCAGATTTTCCATGCAAATAGATATGATGCCCTCGAACAACGATATGTTTAAGTCAAGTCTAATATGTTTTATCGATAATAAAGAAATATTGTCTTCGTATTTTCTTAAACGTTCTTTTCTTGTCTTTGGTATAACAGGGATCTCGAGATTTAAACTCTTGGTTAAGAAGTCATTGCATGTACCAGGATCTGTCTAATTTGTTATTTTGTTGTAATTTTACATATAATTGATATGTTGCATTGCGTATTAAGCAATGCATGTAGGATATTGATATCATGTCAAATCTATTTGTATCGTTTTTATGTATTTTGAAAGCTGTATATTGACATCAAGATGTCGTGTTTTCCTTTTTTGGGGGAGTGGGATGGTATGACGGGTTTCTTGTATCGTGCATTGTATGTTGTATTTGCATTAGCTATCTTAATTTCAATATCGTGCATGACTTCAACTATGATTTTGGATTTGGATTTTAAGATCAAGTACATATGCATGTGATATAAACCTTTAGTACATCCATGTTGAGATGAATTTATAGCACAGTAGTTTATAATGAGCACTCAACCGGAAGACATGTCGCTCCATACGGATGCAATAGTCAAAGCCTTATACTATATATATATATATATATATATATATATATATATATATATATATACGAATGAAAAAATAAAACAATAAATGATTGCTTATGTAAGGTAAAACATAACTGTATGCATGACTATTGTATTCAGTTTATTTAAAGTCTCCTAAGTGAAATTTCGATTGGAAATAAACTTTCTCTATCTTTGATGTAAATGTAATTTATTTATGCATTTATTTCATATATATATTTTCTATTAAAAACCACATCATATTCTTCCTTTACAAAAGTATATTGATTCGTCCAGATAAAACATATCGTAACTAAATTATTGAAAATATGTATCGACATTTAACTATAATAGCAAATTGTCAAATCGTGACTAAAGCAAAAGAACATATCGGCAAAACGTATCTGACGTTGCATATTTGAAAAATATGTCAAATCAATTTGAAGACGGATTTATAGACGTTAAGTGTCCAGTGGCTGTTATTTTGATAATCAGAAACATTAATCAAACCTTATTTGTAAAAGAACAAAAACAACTGGTGCTATTGACAGGATACTTGTTGATATGATATTTTAACAAGATAAGTCACAAATAAACCGAATAACATGTCAATCCATACGAATACATAAGTTTCAGCGTAAAACTTTTTTGAGATATATGTACTTCCGGTAATGGCGGCACCCAACGCTTTTTGATGGTAACACAAAATATAACTTATTTCTTCCTATAAGCTAATATACGCCATAGAAAGTATTAATCCAAGATATGTTCATTCATAATGTCAACCACAAACTTTTTTGCTTTTTCAAAATACCTTACAAACAGTGTAATATACAAAACATTCCCATCAGCATGCGTTCTGGATAAACTGAAAACGCCAACGGCCAGAAAAAGCAAAGGAACTTTAGTTTGAAAACATAGACATGATTTTTATGAGTCAGAGGCCAGAATGGCTGGCCTACGGAAACTCAAGATAGAATCCGACATCGGTTAAAGGTATTACATGCTTTTTCCGTTTGAATGGTGTCACACTAGTCATTTTTGGAACCCTTTATAGATTACTGTTCGGTGTGAGCCAAGTCTCTGTGTTGAAGCCCGCACGGTGACCTATATTGTGTTTTCTGAATAATTTTTGACTTGAATGGAGAGTTGTCTGATTGACACTCATACTACAGTATGTGTATTTTGAAGTTCTTTCCAGTGATTTATTAAAATTGTTGGGTTGAAAATGAGGGTTGCTATATGTATTGAAGTAGGTATGGGTATAAATATTAGCTTCTTTCACTTATTTGCAGTTTTCAGTTTTATCTTATTATATTTTTCTTTAAAATTTTGTCGTCTTCAAAGTTGAAAATATTGGGCTGTTATACAAGAATTATTTCTTAATGTTTTATTAAATGTCTTGGATTTCAATAGTTTTCCAAGTAAATTATTTTTTAATTTTAAAGTTCAATTTATTTGTTTACAAGTTATCTATATTATTAAACGAGAAGACCTCATTTTGTGTGTCGCTTCTCTTCCTTCCACGATAAATTAATCATCATGCCTCTGTGTTCTATAGATAACATGCATAGTCGCATTTGTCATCCATTCTTATGATTATTCAGATTGAGATATCTTTGGAGAGAAACGACAAAAAAAGGAGTCCGGATATTGATTCCGTCATCAGACTGACTTTTAGTCAGAGATAAGACTTCCGGTTTGAAACATGCACAAGTACAACCAATCGTATGATAGATAACAAACTTGAAAAATAAATAAGCCAATCAGAGCGTTCTCCATATCATGGTGTTTAGATCGCATGAACCACAACTATTATACCTCCTTAGAGGGGACAATTATTTTTCGCGTTTATCAACATGTAAACTACGATTATACTATTTTAATATATAGAGACTCTGTATTCTATCTACTGTTTTCTTTGAAATGTTTACTATTTAAGGGGTCATAGCAGTTGAATATAAATTAAAATAAGGAAAACATATGGCAACAAGAATTTGTCCATAGTACACGGATGCCACATCGGCACTATATTCAATAAGTTTCGAGTTGATTGGACTTAAACTTCATCAAAAACTACCTCGACCAAAAACTTAAACCTGAAGGGGGACCGACGGACGGACGAACGAACGAACGAACACACGGATGCACAGACTAGAAAACATAATGCCCATAAATGGGGCATAACAATTTATTGTTGAAAGTGAAAGTAGTGATTTGGCAAAAATGAAAGTAGGGTAGAGATTAGAAGGAGGCAGGACCTTTTTTCGGGACGTCGGGATCGGGTGTTTTTAAGGTCGGGATTTAGGGATTGATCCTTACGGGATCCGGGAATATATTTTTCGATATCGGGATTTCGGGATATGAATTTCTTTAAATTCTGCATCTTGGGATTTCATGTTTTCAAGCCCGGGATTTCGGGATCAGGACCCCTCCGACCACCCCTCAAATTAGCATTAGTCGGTTTAAGTCATTTATACAAGATTCATATCCTACCATTGGCATGTTAATAAGGCTCTCAAAAGAAAAAGCACTGATGGATTGTCCTAGAAGCATATTTTATTAGCCTAATAATGGTCTATATATAAGCAATTACATTTATTTCATTTGTTTAAAGCGGTGCAAATTTTTGATTTAATTTGACTTTTACCAACAAATGCATTGTAGTAAAGGAGAAGAATAATTGTGGTCTGAGGCCAGAAACACGAAAAAAATTGAATTTAACAGAAAGGAAACAAATATCGGACTTTTGAAAAAGGTAGAGGGCTTTTGATACCTTTTATGAAATTCTCCATACATAATATCTTTTACAAAAAATCATCCTATATACAAAAGTTCACAAGCTGTATATGCCAGCGATTTATCGGGTGTGTTCTAGTAACAACTTAAGACAATCCTCTCCATAAGTTCCTATATCACTGTCACACCAATTCTGTTTTAATTTTCGGTAGTTTCTTATAATAAATTGGACCTAGGTATGGTCTAATAAGGATAAGTTTAACTCACAATTCTTCAAAACATTTTCTAAATACTTTTTGTTCAGGTTATAACTGTTCCCATCTGTAGATATAAACAAAGCGTAAACATGACAAAGATTTCAGCGATACAAGACAGGTAAGTGATTTGAGGAGCCTCATGTTCACCGCACCACTTAAAAATCTGTAAAAAACTTTCAACTTTGATCATTACCTATACATCTCAAACAGTACATGCATTTTGTAGTTTGCGCGACATAACAATAATTAAGTCTTCCTATTTGCACAAGTTATCTTGGTAAAGTCCTATGTTAAGAATGGTCTCTGTACAATAATGTGATTCGTGTCTCTTGTTATTCTTATGGATAATACATAATATCTGGATAGATTCACCATTTATAACAGTAGGCTTTATCGAAACAACACGACACATGTAAGTTTATATATATGTACATATATGGTCCATAATAAATACTCAGACTACTATGTAAGCAGAAGCAAGAAACAAAAAGAAAAATAGATAACATAACATAAGCAAAATGAAGCAGAAAGACACACATCCGTTTACCTTGCACTTTATTTTAGCATGTTACAACACAAATACAGCTTAACACTATTATTATCCGTAATGACAAGATTTTTTTTTCTCCAATTGAAGACCACAATGTTGTAACTCGTATTGAATTCGTTTAGATGATTTCCCCCATCTGGACAAAACAATGGTATAAACCATGTCGAAGTGTTATGATTGAATATACAAAATTCAAGAAAACAACTAATAGATATTGTTTCTTTGACTCTAGTTCTGGATTTAAATTTCTCTGGACGCTCAAACCCCCACATTTGAAGGTAAAGGATGTATAAATACGAGCATAAGTTAGGAGATAACTGACTTAGAGAACTAACAATATGAAATATTTATGCAGGTAGTGGATTAAGTTATAAAGCAAGATATATTACATCTGCATATCTAAAGTTCTTATCTATCTCTCACACATGTATCGCAACAACGATGTGCAGGAACGATCATTCCATTTGTACGAACGACTTTTCGCTATGTCTGCACAATTCTCGTTTCCATTATAATTATTATGCTCTTCATTACTCCAGTTCGTGAAATCTACAGTTGTGTTATCATAAATCCATCGCCAAGTTCCTTCTTGATCAATATCATTTGCACCAACCCACATGATATATATGTTATTATCTGAAAAATAACATAAAATGGACTTTTTGAATAATGCTCTACAATGATTCATATACTAAAAAACTGTCAAGTATTATAACAAAACTGTGTGTTCAACTAGTTTTTATAGCGAGAATCTTAGGCCCGAGTTCACAGATATTTCGTTGTACATTTCTTTTAAACAAGAAATGAAAATTAAAAAAAATCCCACCTGCGCTCTTTCAATTATATTTTTACCGTGTGTTGTACTACTTTTGAGACAATTTATCTAAATTATAGAAAACGTCATCAGCTGTAACTCTTAAAATCTTTTGACATCTTCAAAGTGCTAATTTCAATCTTTTTCAGCTGGACCAAATCACTTCTTTGCTTTAAAATTCATGACCCAATTGGGTTTTTTTTTTCAGTGTCATTTCACCCCCTACTTTGCTATGTGAGGCATAAAATAGGGAGAAATAAATTTGAAAGAGGTATAAAAAAAATTGGCATGTAACACACTGTTCTAATTAAAGACTATATTCGTGGACAAATAAAATCAATGAACGATAACTATGTACTCGGATCATTTGTCGTCAGCTAAGCACACGACCTTCAACTATAGGCTCTGGAGAGCCTGTGTCGCTCACCTGTGTCTTTGTGCATATTATACAATGGACACAGATACATTCATGACAAAATTGTGTTTCGGTTATCATGATGTGTTTGTAGATCTTACTTTACTGGACATTCTTCTTGTTACTATTATCTCTATCTATAATGAACTTGGCCCAGTAATTACAGTGGAAAATATATTCTAAAAATTTACAAAAATTTACAAAAATTTATGAAAATTGTTAAAAAATTACTATAAAGGGTAATAACTCCTTAAGGGGTAAAATGACAATTTTGGTCATGTTGACTTATTTGTCGATCTTACTTTGCTGAACATTATTGCAGTTTACAGTTTATCTCTATCTGTAATAATATTCAAGATAATAACCAAAAACTGCAAAATTTCCTTAAAATTACTTATTCTTGGGCAGCAACCCAACAACAGGTTGTCTGTTTTGTCTGACAATTTCAAGGCAGATAGATCTTGACCTGATAAAAAATGTATCCCCTGACAGATTTGCTCTAAATACTTTGGTTTCAGAGATATAAGCCAACATCTACATTTCGCCCCTATGTACTATTTGTAGCCATGGCGGCCATCTTGGTTGATTGGCAGAGACACGCCACACATTTTTAAAACTAGATACCAAAATGATGATTGTGGTCAAGTTTGGTTAAATTTTGCCAGGTAGTTTCAGAGGAGAAGATTTTTGTAAAAGTTTACGGACGACGGACGACGGGCGACGGATGACGGACGCCAAGTGATGAGAAAAGCTCACTTGACCTTTCAGTTCAGGTTAGCTCAAAAATGAGTAAAGATGAGACTATTAAGTAACAGTAAAAGACACTGGAATTACAAACTATTAACACATTGAAAAGAGTAACATAACAGCCTCATTAACACAAAACGGATCAAGTGAAAAATAATATTCCTGACTTAATAAAGGCATTTTCGAAGAAATAATCTCGAATAAACTCACCAAGCATTACAGATTGCAGCCATTGATTTTCCGATTCGTCCTCTATTTTAACCAAGAAAGAATCCCTTCTCTTGCAATCCGACTGAAACAATAGTGTAAAATGATAATAATTGTGCCATTTATTAATTTATATTCAACATTTTTTTTTGAAATTATACCTACAATAATGATCCGTATTCAGTCATCATATGTTTGATGAATGATTATATTAGCATTTCTACGAACTGAGTTTATTTATTGTTGTTGGAGTTAAACAACATTAAGCTATGTCGAAAATTTTGCAATGTGAAAATTGAAATCATGACATATTAAAGAATGGAAGGTTTCCGTAGAGGCAATACACCATTTTATTATTATTTTAAATAATCTGCATCATGGTAAACTTCGGAATCTTGAATATTAAACAACCAATTAAATTAGCTGAAGGTCGTTCAGAATTTAAAAACAGATATGAAATATTGTATTAATGGATGTCTGCTTATTTCTTGTGGAGATATTGGTAATTTTAGTGCATCTGCTTTCACCACAAAATGAGTACTGACATCCAATAAATTAAATTTCAAATGATTTTATCACTGCCTTGTTTGAATTTTTCTAAATTTGCAAGCAGGGATGGGGTAATTGAATATGTAATGGTAATTAAGTGTAATGCATTACAATTTTCCATGTAATTGAATGTAATGTGTAATTAAGCATTTTTACCATTACATGTAATTGTAATTTAATCAATTACAATGAAAAAAGCATGTTATGATCAATTATTTTTGTATTACATTTCAATTACATACCAGTACTTTTATGGTGTTAATGATAAGAAATGGTGGTGTACAATATAAATATTATTTACTTGACATAAAGAAATGTTTGCTTTATAGTTTTATAACTTTAAAAAATGTGAGAATCATATATTGGTGTTGTTCAGTTTTTAAGAAAGATCTTTATCTAAATAGGTTGAAAACATGTATATATTATAATATACCATCAGAACGTGTAGTATGGTTAAACAAATGTGTAAATCTTTCTTTAGACAGTTCATTTAGAATTTTAAATCAATGTACACAATAATTTTGTGAAATTAGTATACACAAAAGGATTATAGAAATAAAAGTTATCAGCTGTAAAAACAAACAGCAATTAATCAGATTAAAATGTGTAATAACAGCCTAGGGACATGCCACTATTACATGTATGTTATCTCATTAGCAAAATATTGCTAATATTTTGAAATTATACATAGACGTATTTACACTTGTATGCAAATTTGTCCTCCATTGCGTAAAACCACACAGGTTCCCTTAAACTTTGACATTATAATTAAAAACAATTGACGTAATAATTGAAAGGTGATTGTTGCTTGACGTCAAAAAGGTTATTCGGAGTAGATCTAAGGTCATTCGGAGGGAAAATACAGCTGAATACCAAAAGTGTGAATAGGTTATTGCTTGTACTAACATGTTTTCATTCTTGTAACAAGCATATTTTTGAATAATTGTAAAGTAAACAAACATGGACAATTGTTATATTTAATTCATTTATATTATGTTTAATTAAATGGCTTCCTTTCTGAGTTGTGAACATACCCCTTAATGTATTTGCAAGTTTATAGGAACATATTCCTTCTTCTATCAACACATCTTATGATTGAGATAAACCTGCCACATCAACTCCTGCCGAAACAAAGTGTTCGGACCAGAGAGATGCAGACTAAATGACAAAACCTTTAAAAAAATCTAATGATGACCAAATGCAATGCTAAAACTATGCCGAAAGCTTTAGTGAATATTTTACACATGCTATTTATACATGATATATACTGCTTACAAAAGTTATGAAGAAATGTAATGTGTAATTTAATTAGTTATTTTAGTAAAGTAATTGTAATTGAATTTATTAATTTAGTAAAGTAATTGTAATTTAATTGATTACATTTTAAAAACTGTGCTATGTGTAATAAGGGTAATTGACCATTTTTGCAATGTAATGTGTAATTTAATTAATTACATTCCAATGTAATTGACCCCAAGTCTTTTTGCAAGTGCTGTTATCGGCCTATTGATTAGTCAGCAATTAAAACATATTTCCCTGTCCCAAGTCAGGGGCCTTGAGTTCAGTGGTTATCGATGGTTCATGGCTGTCATATTTGTTTTTCCTAAATGGGTTTAGAATTGCAAATCTTACCACATCTCATTTTCACATGTTTGCAACACATTACAATACTAAGTTTGATTTTCAATAAACTTCGTAAGATAATATAAAGCTGGTTCATCTATTTTATTACCTGTCATACTGTGCTTGATATTTTAATATGATGAAGACATAATCTTTTAAGCAGTTTAATTGAGGTTGGAGCTGGCATGTCTGGAGCTGCTAGTAGTCCTTTTGTAATTTATGAATCATAGGCATTTCGTTTAGTTTCTTTTGTTAACAATCTGACATCGGACTCTCACTTTTTTTAAACTGAGTTTTATTGTGCGTATTAATGTGTGTTTATTTTTTTCTACATTGTTCTGCTGTTACCTGCTCTTTGATCGGGTTGTTGATTCTTTGACACATTCCCCATTTCCATTCTCAATTTTTTACCGACTATATTTTACTTACTTCAGAATCGTCCCACGTCTTTTTATCAGGTCCGATGTAATAACAGTGGCTAACGAAATTTATCCATCCTTTCTCACATGACATTTCTGGGGAAAACACGTAATAGGTATATATATAGTTCGTCTAAATAACAGTCCAACAATGTTAGATCTTTAAATTTGCAAAAGCATTTTTTTTTCTTCCCTGACCGGGATTCGATGTCATGCTACTGTGATATAGTGGCACACATTACCTTCGAAGCGCTAGACCACTCATAATCTAGGCTTACTATAGTAGGGCTATTGGTGTTATCTTTTATCGTCAGTTTTAATATAGCGTCGTAACACAGTACGTGCTATATAAGGCATGAAGATGGAAATTTTACAGATCAGCTCTTTTCATCTATTGAAGAGAATTTTACAAATTAATGTAGGATGTAGTTATAATTTTTTTTTATATTATAAGTACGTCTGAACCAGTGACAGCTCTATGACAGATTTCATGTATCGGATCACAAATAATGGTATTACAAGGCTGATATATATGTAACGGTTTATTTCTTCCTCTGTAATATTTTATCCTAAGGATAATTTGTCACGGTAATTTTTTTTCCAGGCATGGTATTTCACAGGTAGAATTTTTCCAGAGGAGTGAAAATCTATCTGTGTTATGCGGATAGTATGTACCGGTATATATTTGCCGTATTATATTTCACAGAACCTTGTGAAATATAGTCCCATTAACTAGTATGTAAGTTACTCGCAATCAATATATACCTGACTGTAATTATAAAATGTTTCACAAAGGTAGAACAAATTTGCATAATTTATCAAAGGGAGGTAATTATGAGCAATTTATATTTTAAGGATATCAATATAATATATTTCTGAATCCATTTCATAGTGAAATTTTTCATTGAATCTTATTATTCATATATTCATTTATATAACAAGATGACTTACAACATGAATTTTTAATAAGACAGATATTATTTCACATGTAAATACTATCCAGCTGTCAAAATTGCTTTTGTTCCAATATATTGTTATGCTATAATTTATCTAGATTTCCATATAATCAACAACAACTTCTTTGTCCCAAGACTATTTACATAGTTAAAAATATTATCATAATCAAATTCTTCCATAACTGTTAACAGTAGTAATGCAACTATATTTTAACCTTTACTTTTTGATTTATATTTGTACTGAGATCTGAAAACAACTCACTTTTACATCTATTACACTTACCTTATTCAATCATGATATTATTTCACAATTACGATCTTTTAAATTATTTCTGGTTTTCTTTCTTATGTTTAATGATAATTTTCTTTTTAAAAGAATGATATTGACTTGAATTTTTTAAGGACATTTTTTCAATGATAATTTGTTAAATAATTCCAATTATAATAGATTTGTTTTTTACAAAATAGGTTAAATCAAATACACTTTTATTATTTCATAGTATTTGTACTATTTGTAACTATTCAATAAGTTAACTACCCAGATAGAATTTCACGGTAAAGGAAAAATTATCCCAGGGAAATATTTTCCTCCGGATAAAAAAATAACAACAACTACTGTGACATTTTTTCCTCCGGATCAATTTTCACCCGGATATAATTTTGCTTTACATATACACATATATATAATATTAGTGACCGCCAAGGGAAGTTGGAGGAAAAAAGTTTCTTTCAGGTTAATATAATGTAGATGGGATATGGTGTTCAGACTTTGTAGGTTATACAAATGTGTAAGAGGGAGATGTGGTTATATCTTGAATTGTTTAATTGTACAATACTTCCTTTTGAGCTAAAATTTCAAAAATCAATGAGACCTTTTAAATCGAAGGATTGACTGAATATAGAAATATGGTTACTAGTATCCCTTAGTCTTCTTCTGACCGGCAGAAAACCCTGAACGTTCATTTGGCTGTGCGGGATGTATAAGTTCGCAGTCACTTTCCTCAGATATTGGTCGTTACATATGATGCTAAGTGTAGAGAGAGTGTCAGGTAAGAAACCTTGTAATAAATTTTTGAGGTTCAGTTTGTGACAGGTTGAAAAGTACAGTATACCCTCATTTTCCAATGGATTTCCAGACTTTCTTACGGTTAACTATCTATTACAGTCTCCATATCTTACTTAATTGTTAAAGTGTTCTTGTTTTCGTCCATATTGTGCCTTAACTATATGTCTCACAACAACCAATCAGTCGTTATAATTGTGTTTCTACCAGGTGAAAAACCTTTCGTTCAAAATCGCTAACAATGTACCAGCGTCAGTCCATTAGGTTATTGATTTTTTTCTGAAATGCTTCTACTTTTTGCTTTGATATTTTGTATATAGTATGTAATCAGGGAATACGTATACAGTTTGAAATATGGTTTGGTTGAGTTACATTTGTCAATGTTTTGGCCCTACGAAAATTATTATTACTTGAGGTTCTTACTTTTTCATATATTGGGTTTTACTCTTCTGTCTACTGAAAGTCATCTTAAAATAAGTTACACATCAAGTCTGAAATTCATTCTGGTTTGGCAAACATTTCGGCTTCAGAAGGTTAATGTACACAACAATAAAAAAAATATGAGTGAATGATAGAATATGCAAACGTAAGAGAATACTAATGATTCAATACTTAAGAAACATAGCACGTTGGTTGTTGTTATTCAAAACATGGCAGTAATTTGACAGCCAAGACAAGGAACTGAGGCGATCCCCAAAAATCTAAATACTTTACCACAAACAAACATAGATTTCCACTCTCCTGTTTGGCGACAGACAGCAAAAGGTGTTCCAATCATTTGTGTCCTATTCGTACATTTATACTTCATGCCGTGCCCTAAATCTCTGGAAAGTCCAAATGGTTCGTTCAGTTCAGCATTTGCGACAATTGGTCTCCCGGTACAATCTATGAATCATAACAAAGTTTAATTATAATATGTAATTCACCAGGATTAGATATGGGTTCAGATTGCTTAAATCATGTTTGACACCCTTATCAAAAACTTTTAATTTCACGTTCGCGATTACGAAATAAGTAACATAATTCATATTTCTATCCAATATAAAGTATTTTTGTACCATGGGAAAATTTAAATAAGTGGTTGAGCATCTACTGTATATTGTTTGGTTATATTAAATGATAATGTGACATTTCTATAAATAGTTAATTCGATTTTTGAGCGAAAAACTTTTAGTCAGGTATAAAAACGTGATGTCTCTCTTTGATACTTACAAGCAATTTCACAAGTAAATCCATCTCCTTTCAAAGCACATTTGTATCCTTCTCTACAATTATGTTTTGCACATTTGCCAACTAGTGTCTAAAAGACATATAAATTCTTCAGAAAAACTAAAAATAATCACAGACTATGAATGCAATGCAATAGTACAAGCCTTATCAAAATGTTTTGATAAGTTATATATGAGTCATAAAATTGTGTAACTGTTTCTTTGTGCTATACTTCAAATTGATTGACACTTTTCTATTAAAGGGTCTACTCGACTTTATTTTCTGTGTTGAATAAGAAAATATTGACCGTATACCTAAATAATTGTAAATAGTTTAACAAATTGATTGACTAAAAATGTACATTTTGTAACATTTCCACTTTTAGAATCGGTGGTCATTTTGACGACAAATATCTTTAAAAAAAATTACAGTGAATATTATTAACGTCGTGTGTACTCGTAAATGTTTCTATTTTAAAAGGTGAGCAATTAACTTTTGTTCTCAGAAATGTTACACCAAACAACACCAGTCAAGCGTTGTCTAACTGAAAAATGATTGAAAACATGAGGTTACTGTGTCCAACAAATGCTGTTAATCAATGTTAGAATCTAAATAGTCCTTAAGGTGGTACCTTACACTTTCACGAAAATTAATTTTGCTCGTTTAATTTTCATTCAATTTTGACAAAGTATAAAAATTTCAATTTTTTTAAAAATTACACTGGTTATATAGCAGTTTGACAAACACCAATTTTGATCATTGAGAAGCTTAATATTCCCTTAACACCACAACGTAATTAAAACGTTTTTCTGACTTTACAGAGTTATCTCCCTGTAGTGTTAGGTACCACCTTAAAGGCATACAAAAATCAGGGTAAACAAAAAAAACAAAAGGGAATCACATGCAAATATTTCCAATCCAAGTACGTTGTTACGGTTATTGTTTCCGGATGTGCATGTATCAGCGGATGTGAAGATAAACCAAGCGAAAATGTCACTCTCGGGAATATAGAACCCGATCGGTTATTCTTCATAAAATAAACTTTTGTGGTATGTGAAGATCTACGACATTGACAATAAACTCATCATAGATACCAGGATTATTTATTTTTTATTTACGCCAGACGCGTGTTTAATCTACAAAAGACTAATCAGTGACGCTCGAATCAAAAATTGTTTAAAAGGCCAAATAGAGTACGAAGTTGAAGAGCATTGGGGACCAAAATTCCTAAAAGTTTTGCCAAATAAAGCTAAGGTAATCTATTCCTGAGGTAGAAAAGCCGTAGTTTTCTCAATAATTCAAAGTTTTGTGAACAGTTTATTTATAATTATGAACATATCAATGATAACTGAAAGCAAGTGGTTTGTAAACTGAAACACAGACACTCGTATCGGTCAATTTATTCGTGATGATGACCGTAAAACGTCTGTAGTATTAATTTCAGGTTGTCGGAAGAATATCTCTGTTAACGAATTCCGCATACTGTGATCATGCACTAGCGTAACGAATACATTGTATGTATAACCAATATGGGAGTATATCACTGCTGAGAAAATAAGTGGTTTTCATTGATAGCAAAAAATACTTATTTTGATCAAACAAAAATAATGGGATCTCTTTTGCTCTTGTCTTGGCAACTAGATGATTTACAAGCACGGTTTTTCTTAGAGATATTTTAACGACGATTAATGTTTCAAAGTTGTATAATGCTGATGGAATTTACAAACTAATCATGGAATCCATAGATTTGTTGGAAATTTACACATGGCTTGGGCCATGATATTCCAATTTAATCTTAAGTGTAAGCGAGGGAAGAAGTTAACGAATATCACGGCCCAAGCCATGTGTAAATTTACCACAAATATATGGCTTCCGTGCGTTATTTCGATTCTAATAGGTCATAAATGGTCATTGAAAAACTGAGACGAGGGTATGTATGCCATGTTTGTGGCTGTTCTTTTTTACTCCCTGTTAGATAAAGCTCATTAATTCTAACAAATATGTTAGTTGCATGAATTATTTCGTAAATAACCGATAGAAAAAATGTGTTTAATTCCTTTAAATCTAAAACCCAACATTGCCATTTTTGATTTGCCTGTTTTTCTCGGAAGCTACTGTCAAATCCAAATTTGACATTTCGTAACTAAGGAGCCGACCTGTTGACTAACTGAAACCACAAAATATGCGAATAATGCAATAGAATCGAAAATAAAATAAAACCTACCTCAAAAATTTAATTTGATAAAATATTATACGAATTTCGATAGTTCACGTAACGGAAAAACCTTCATTTTTAGCGTTTTCATTTGTACGACGTCATGTTTTGAAATGATATAATGCGCCAGAGGCAGATATGGACTTTCGCGTATTTGTATTAATTCTTTTTGTTATGCATCCTAATGAGAATAACAGTTTTGTAGTGTTTTTTCAATTGCAATTTTAAAACAATAAAACAATAAAAACTGCATGGCGGAATAATTTCCGATACATGTGAATTTACGTGGGGTGTATATTGTAACATCCATTATTTTGTATATCCATGAGTCTGCGCTAAGTATAGATATACCGTGAAATTTATCACGGGGATTTTCTTATCACAGGCAAAGATTACCTAATCCGTATTATCAGCGTCACTGATGAGTCTTATGTAGACGAAACGCACGTCTGGCGTACTAAATTATAATTCCGGTACCTTTGATAACTATGTACACCACTGGGTCGATGCCACTGTTGGTGGACGTTTCGTCCCCGAGGGTATCACCAGCCCAGTAGTCAACACTTCGGTGTTGACATATATATCAATAATGTGGTCATTTTTATAAATTTCCTGTTTACAAAACTTTTTCGAAAAACTAAGGATTTTCTTGTCCCAGGCATATATTACCTTAGTCGTATTTGGCACAACTTTTTGGAATTTTGGATCCTCAATGCTTTTCAACTTTGTACTTGTTTGGCTTTATAAATATTTTGATATGAGCGTAACTGATGAGTCTTATGTAGACGAAACGCGCGTCTGGCGTACTAAATTATAATCCAGGTACCTGATAACTATTGTTTACAAATAAGCACGTCATATTAGATTACCATATAATTACCAACTAATTATATCAAATATTATCACAACTGTAATATGTATTTATAATATAAATGGTATGGATATGAAATAAGTTAAAATATTAAATAATTAGTGTAACCATTTACCTCTGACCACGAAGATATATTGGACGAAAAACATCCGAGTTCTTGTACAATTTCCACTTCCGAATTGATATTTCCGTTTATATCGCACATTTTCCAGTCACGCCTGTAACTAACGTTAGAACAAGTCGATGTTTTCATACATTCTTTGAGACATGTAAGAAAACTAACTTTCAGTAATCTACGAATTGCAGCGTGGCGATAACAATGTCCATAAGTTATCTCTCCTGGTGTTAGGATTTGCGGATTTTGACATTTCATATCATCAGCGTCACACACATCATTCAATGACCAAGAACAAGTTGACAAAAAATTTTGTAAAAGTAAAAATGACGTGACTCCTTTCATTTCTCTGAGTGCTTTTTTTAATCTAATTAGAACAAAACACTACTTTTTGGCCGTATGATTATCATGCTGTAGTGAAACATGTAAAATAGATAACTGGAAACATTCAAAACAGTTGCTATCAACCTTTAAAGAGAAACTCATGCGGAATGAGCAATTTCTATGAAAACTAAATAACATATGAAGTTGAATTTCATTATTGTTCAGAGGTTGCAGAGTTTTGTCGATATGCCCATTTGTTACAATTTGACACTGCAGATATTATCTGTGCGTTTATATTTTAAATAATTTAGTTATGTTTTGTTTCAAATAAACGAATCAATATAGTTTTGACAAAAAGGCATTGGCGTGGTTGTTAATAGATAAAATATCAATGAAATACATAATCAATTAGAATATATCAAGAGGAACAGTTCGTTTGTTTCTGATTTCAAAATAATTGTTTGATCGGTAATTAGACACTAAACAAATTCAGGAAGATGCTGCGTAATAAATCATGGGATTTTTTCTCTTTTTTATTTAACCTGACCATATGTCCATTCTTGGCTATACTTTCGGTCCTTTTGGTTGATCAGCTCTTTTACGTTTGTATTAGATTCAGGATTTTCAATATTCTGACTTTTAGCATTTTTCAAGAGATATTAATTGTCGAAATACCGGTGCAGTAAACTTTACTGTTTGTATTATTAAACCACCTAATTTGTCGGGTTGAGGGTAGTTTTGGTTGTTAGTTACAATATTGTTTTCATGTAAGCTTGTTTATCTTAATTAAATGTTATGAAAGTTACTAACGATTAACACATGTTTTAGTGTACATCGTGGGTAATCCGTTGACATAGGATTTTTGGTTTCTTCCTCCGTCTAGATATGCAATCGGAAAAACAATCAAATACCTCACAAAACAGTCTTAGAAAACAATAAAGTGTGCAATACGAACAACACCATTAGATGATGTCAGGTGATTTGGACAGATTATAAGATATTGCGCCACTAGCCACAGCCACCGTGCTACTGATGATAATAACACATTCGGTGATGTCACAATCCAGGAAAATATGACGGGAATTTTTTACGACAATCCGTCGTTTTCGGCATTCTGGTAAATTTCGAAAGTGTACAACAAAGCGTCTTGGTTGGTTAACAACGTCATAAACAATTGAAATTCAACAATTGACATGAAGTTATTTTTAATTTTGGCGACGAACAATACAATTAGCCATAGTCCTTTAGATTCTGAACCAGCCTATTGGAGAAAGTCTGTGGTAATACATGTGTGTGACACTGATATATTCTGTATCGGTCACCAAACTAGTAATGGCGTCTGTTCGACGTCCGAATGTATAAAAAAAAATTCTACTTGGACCTTTTGGTTCATAAGCTTTTAAGCATGCAGAAATCCTCTTCCAAGAAAATCTTCATATGAAACACATATTATTTTACCAATATTAACGATTCTTAATTCTGCTTTTCTTGTAATACATATTTATACGCGTGAAAGGCGGGAAGTAGGATGTTATAATTTCATTTTTTTAATAAAAACAACGTCATAGAGTTTTCACGTATCAACCAAGTTGCATAAGTTGATGCGCATAAACAATATGCTGTTTGGTTTATAATGAATAAACAACTAATTCTCAAAAGGATGTTTAGTTACATTTACGGATACTGTTCAATCGATTCATCAATTGTCTTCAAGGGATTTTTCTATTGGGCCTTTCTACCTCTTTATATTCTAGCTTCACTTATGAAGTTTGTTAGCGAAACGCATCTGACGTACACAATTATTACCCGGGTATCTATAGCTATGATGAGTTTATTTATATAACAACTTGTTTACTCTATTTTGCGGATTTGATTGTACTCATAATTGTTTACAGAAGTCTCACCCTCATCCAGCAATGTTTTCAATCAGTTTACCGGATATGTCCTGTCTATTAAAACGGCTCTGAATATGATCAAATACGTTTCTTAATTTTGTATACAAGGTCAATTCATGAAATTTTGTCAAACAAGTTTATCAAATAATGGAACTAAAACATTTCTATTGATTAGTTCGTTAGATTTATCAATAAAATGCTTATACATTTTTTGTAATAACCAACTGAACGTTAAATACCTGTCACAATCGAAAATATGACAAGATAAAGGAGAAAAAGCAGAATGTCGACTTATAGTTGAAAAGTTAGAAAAATAATAACTAAATAACACGAATAATAAACGAGATTAATAGGTCTTACTTTTCCCCGTTACATACATAGTTGAGAATGAAAATGAGAAACATGTCCAAGAGACAACAACTCATTCAAAGAGCAGGCAATAGTCCATGGCCACCAATGGTTAAAAAGATCTAGCACCCAAAGGTGGTGCTCAGCTGACCCTTACATAAAACTGTATATTAGTTAAATGAAAATAGATGACATACCTAATTTAAGAAAATGAAAATTAACTAAATTTAAAAAAAAACCAGACAAGACTAGCAAATGCTGAAGGCTCCTGACTACTTTTTTTTTATGTAAAATGTTGTTACTATAATGCAAAACTATACACAATTAAAAACCAATTGTTCAAAGAACAATTGAAGGTCTTTCCACCAATAAGTATCTATTTTGATATGAAAATATTAAAATTCAGTTGAAAATGTCAGTTCCTATGGCTTAATGATGTATAAATATGAATTTCAAGCAAAGGTCAAAATCTAGAACGTCCAATTAACCTATGACCTTGACCTCAATTTTAAGGTCATAAACCAAGGATTCCAAATCAAAAGACCCTAGGTCTGTATTATGCATGGTTCATGAGTAATATCCCTTTACGCATAATTCTGAATATAAAAGGGGCAAAAACTCCCATTTATTGTCTACGCACCCTTCCAATCAAAATTTATAAGTTACGACATGTCGCAACTAACAACTTATTAAAAATAATTTGTCGAAATCTTATAAAGTTAATGAAAAAGAGTGAAAATAAGCCAAAATCAAAATTTAGAATTTGACCTTGACCTTTGACATTGACCTAATTTTCATTTTTTTGGACCAAGGACCTCAAATCAAAAGATCCTTGGTATCTAGCACTTATGGTTTACAAGATAGAAATGCATATCACTTATATCAAATGCATAAGGGGAAATAACTCTCATATGGAGCGTTCATATCACTTCGTTTAAAATAGGACAAATCATGCGAAGGATATAATGAGCAATTTTGTAAAATAAATAATTTGTCATAATATTTTACTGTAGCGAAGGAGTTGCGCTCATAAGGAAAACAGTGTTTGGGGAGATAACTCCTACAAAGAAAAGTATTCGTTTACGCAGGGTAAATTTCAAAAGCGCATAAACTGTTGGATATCATATACCAAATATCTAAGCGACATATTGTGAAACAAATGTTTATCGCAAGAACAAAATTAGGCGGAAGAAAAAAAAATAATCAGAAGAAAAACAATAGGTCTTTCCACAGAAAAGTGGAAAGACCTAATGATACATCTGTACAATTTCACAGACTGTTTTATGAATCTTCTAGTTCATTCTCTGACATTGTCTTGAACAATTAGTTGCCGTTTTATACCTGCTTCCCTTTGACAGTCATTTCGTCCAAAAAAAACCCAGTGATAAACAGAAGAGAACATTGGTTTGTTTCCTTATCACCCATGTGTCATATAAAATTTCCAAAGCATACATTTTTGCCGAATTGAATAGGTATTGTTTCCGTTTTCCCTCTTCTGTAGATATAAAGAAACATAAATCCCAAGAGTTCATCGTAATCCAATTTTTTTTTAATAGAATAGCACTTAAGATGTAATAAGATTGGAATGAAACATCCAAGCGTAGAACATTGTGTCCGCGCAACAAGTAATGTATATTTTGTACAGCATTTGCAGACTATTCTGCCCTGCCGAGTTTCTTATTAATTAAATATTTGAGTAGAAAATAAAAAAAATATTGATGTCAATAACGGCATTACAGTGCCAATGGCACAACCTGTAAGCTATTTTTATTTTTTGTATGGAAATACCGACAAATCTGAACATTTCATACACTAAAGCGTCGGGGGTGATCGGAAGTTCGGTTGGTAAAAATGAAACAAAAGTAGACACTTGTAACAGTGAAGATCTGATACCATACCCCAGTGCATTTAATGAATAACTTTAAATGAATCTACAAGTACAATATGATGGAATGCACTTAATATGTTCCTCATCCATGTGGTCCAACAACCATTCACAATCTTTATGCAATTTAGCAGAGTACAGTAATGACAAGACATTCAGGTATCCAGATAAACCACTTTTATTAAATAAAATTGAGAATGGAAATGGGGAATGTGTCAAAGAGACAACAACCTGACCAAATAAAAAAAAAAACAACAGCAGAAGGTCACCAACAGGTCTTCAATGTAGCGAGAAATTCCCGCACCCGGAGGCGTCCTTCAGCTGGCCTCTCAACAAATATATACTAGTTCAGTAATGAAAGAATATTAACGATCCAAATAAGCGAAAATCTCTAGACTGTGTATTTGGAATTCGAATAGCTTTTGAAGAAATATAACTAGCCGTATAGATACGGAGTAACAGTGACGATAGAGTATTGTGTGTTCAAAAATAGTTTCACTATGTTTAATACGATCTAAAGTATCCCAAATAAATTTTATAAAATCAGTAGTAATTTCGTTTGAACGTGCAAGTATTCTTTGATTAAAAACTGACGACGAATGACGGAAGATCGAAGTACTTACTGTGTACAAAGACACATGTGCTTCAACTTTGTACTTGTTTGGCTTTATAAATATTTTGATATGAGCGTCACTGATGAGTCTTATGTAGACGAAACGCGCGTCTGGCGTACTAAATTATAATCCTGGTACCTTTGATAACTAATTGCACTGTTTGTTTTTAGCAAAGTATTCCGTTTTACAAATTCACGTGATCTGAAATAGGCAAATTTGTTATTCATTTTGAGAAAAACAGACAATTAAATCCTATGCTAAAAAGATCTAACAATATGTTTTGCGGATTATAATCTAACACTATCGTTTAGCTTTCCGTCAAATAAATTTTCTGTTGGAATGAGATAATTAGGACAAAATTCAGATATAATCCAGTGCACATTTTAGCGATACATAGCTGTATACAGTCAAATAGCTGTTCCTTTTTCCAAATATTGTTGTTGTTCTCTTCTATAACATAAAATAAAAATGTTTTAAAATAGAATGAACATATGCACTCTAAATTTATAACTTCCCGATTTAACATTTAAGAACAACGTAACATTTAAATATGACATCAAGTTTCCGATCCTGCAAAGAGAGGGATATTCTCCATTCTAGATCTATTTCAGTTGAAAGTGGCTGACCTTTTCTTACACCAAAGAGTACAAGTGATTTCAGCTCTTGAATCATATCGGGCGTAGGCCATTCAAAATATCTTTGACGACATAGCCATTCTCGTGCTCATTCACTACAAAAGTCATAAAGTCTGAAAAGACCAGTTTATGTCTTGATTTGCATGAACTTTTACTTGACATTCTCCAAAAGAAGACTCGTGTCTTAATTTTTTCTTGACAAATTCTCATTTATATCAAATTTGTATGAAATTTACTCGACATATTCTTGACATTCTGAATATGGTCTTAAAATTTCTTGACAATTTTTTGACATTTGAATACTGTCTTGACATTTCTCGACATATTCTCGACATTCTTATTCTTTCTCAGTATGGCTTGAAATATTCTGAACATTTTGAATTGTGTCTTTACTTGACAGTTCTTAGTTTTACAAATCATGACCAATATTCATAATATAACTTCAATCTTAATTTCTTTTTACGTAATATACTGTTATTTTAAGTTACACTTCTCACAACAAATATGAAAGTTGGGCATGTAAAATAATTGAAAATTTGAGTATCTAAATAGTTTCACAAATGCAAATATGGCTATGATATCTAATGTACTAAATAATTTAAATGAGGGTGTGTTGATATAAAACAATTTAAATGTGTTTTTTTTTTAAATTACAAATTTTGTTTCCTAAATCATATTAATTTAATGATTAAAACCAATCATACGGTAGACATATTTCACTCTACATTCATAATATCCAATGTTAATACGGTAAATGCTTATGATGATATAAAGATTATTCATTTAACAGAAGAAAACTTTGTGTAATGTCATCTGTTGGAATATATATTAAGTATTACACATGGACAGGATGTTCCCCATAAAATAAAGTATTACTCATCCCAGAATACACACAACTGTCAAATAGAAATTACTTATTTACCTGTAAGCAGCCATACAACATATCAGTTGACCTGCCATAATGATTCAAAAGATTAAAAGAAAACTATTATCTTCACAAGGAATAATAATAAAAAAGTATTTATAATGGGTCCTATTAATGATTTCTATTTCTTATTTCAATTTGAGTGTTGAATTTTATAATTTTTAATCAATGATTTCATTGGTCTCAAACATACATACATAATATAGATCTAAACATATTTTTTTTCTTTTCAAGAAGGATTAATCACAAATTTTTGTGGATAAAAAATTATAAAATCAGCCAAATCAGTAAAAGGACTCAGAGCTTTGCATGAGGGATAATACATTCCTTATTTTATAATAATTTCTAATAGTTTGTAACAGCAAATTTTAATAACATAAAAATCCGTATTTTCATGCCAGTACCGAAGAACTGGCTACTGGGCTGGTGATACCCTGGATATAAGGTACACTTTGTTGGTTTAGACGGAGGACGTATCCATAATACTAAAATAACAAGGTCCAATTTGTCAGACGTCATCGCGATGAATCAACGAATTTAACTTTATATATAACTAATATAGTACAATGGTGTTGATTAAAAATTACACCACTCCAGGATAATTTGTTTTCAACGTGATTAATATTGCCAATAATAAAGAAGTTCCGTGTCGAGTCCGACACCAATATCAATAGTATATTCACCTGTTACATATTGCCTTACCTGTACCTTCCGCATCTGACAGGTGAACCACCAAACGGTGTACTTAGAATTTTGATGTATACTTTTGTATAAAAAATACTTCATTCCAGGCCCTTTTGTTTTCCAAATTATTAATATTATCAATAATTAATAGGTCCTAGGTCGACGACTTCAAATAGAAAGATTTAGAAAGCAGAGAAAACTGTGCACCTTATAATTGGCATGACTTTATCTGATGACAATACCAATACTAAAATAAGGCATACGAATTGTTATATACTTTAATTCAGTCACGGACCCGCGAAATCACGGGTTCTTTCATTTTCTATTTAAATTTACCTGTCCACCTCTAGTTGAATACCTGTAATATTGACATATTGTTCACAACAAGTCACAATAAACGGAATGGTTCCCTTCAGAATTCGACCAAGTGAGGATTACCAAATTGTTGAGTTTTTACTGATAGTATACTATTGATAAAGGTCGTAATCAAATACTTGTTTCAATTCAGGATATTCCCGCAATTAAAAGGTAAGAACATAAATAATAAATAAGGAGACATTTCATAACATATGTTGCAGTTCGTATTTAGTGGTCGAACTTAAAACTTGTACCCATTTTGGTAATTAGTTACCAAAAGTAAAAGGATTATAATTTTATACGCCAGACGCGCGTTTTGTCTACATAAGACTCATCAGTGACGCTCAGATCAAAACAGTTAAATTAAGCCAAACAAATACAAAGTTGAAGAGCATTGAGGACCCAAAATTCCAAAAAGTTGTGCCAAATACGGCTAATTAGACGTTTATCTACTTCGTCTGTCGATATATTTTCCCTCTTACATTGACTGTCTAAAATCTAGACCCCTCCCTATTTTCCGAGTCTTGATTCCCCATTCAATATTTCATACGCACGACTGGCGTAAATACAAAATTTAACCCTGGTATTTATGATGAGTTTATTTATATGTCAGCCAGTCCTGACGAAAGGGTACAAATAGTCCTTTTCATAAACTTTACAGGACACGTTATCAAAGTTTGTTATTATATTTTTGAAAAAAAAAAACATTTTATCCTGAAAAAATAACATTAATGTAAGCATTCATAGGATTGTCAATTATATTCAAAATTTTTCAAATAAAATAGAAAAAGACGTAAGATATCTGAATTTTGGGTATTTCAACAAGTGTAAAATCGTTTGTTCCCCGGACTAATGCTATACCAACCAGAAATGAAATAAATTACGACACTAAAGAGACAAAAGTCAATAATTTCCTTCAGTTCTACAGGTTTACAGAAAGTAAGACAACATTAAAACATGAGGGAAAATACAAACAGTATGACATCTTGTGTTTTAGAAATTGAAATTTAAGTCAAGTTAAATTATTTAATATAATATAAAGTAACCTTCGTTGCACTGGATTCGAACCGTTGCCTGTTTTGATTGCATTGATATCAGCATCGTAAGCGATAGTCTTACTTCAACTGCTACCGGGGTTAACATTATCTAATCAACCCATTTAAACTGTACTTTGATATTTGAAATATATGAAATAGTTCATTAACAATCTTGATAAAACTGAAAAAGGAGGGAGGTGGTCTTAACACTCGCAGGTGCGTGTAGTTCAAAGATTAAGAATATGAGGAGAAGTAAATGTGTTTAATAAATCACAAGTCTACTTCCAATAAGTATGCACACTTTTTAGAATTTCGTAATTTTTTCGATTTTGTACCTTCTCGCATGCACTCGCTCATGCTTTACCTAAATCGTTGATTTAATTATATCTAAATATCTATTTCATTATCATGATGCAATTATATAAAATCAATTATAAATACATACACGCATCATGTACTAATATATTTTTATAAACGTGAAAAAAGAAAAGAAGCCAAGTTCAATTACTAATATTTCCTTCCAAAGCTATTCCTTTTAAGATTTTTTAATGTTATATACTACTCCATAAGTTGTTAACCTTTTATTTCTAAAGGACGAAATTTAATATGTTTTGGTTCTTATCAGATAAATATATTTATAGAAAACACTGCATCAAAATATGATTCTTCTTACATTGAAAATATTGTAACTGGGTAAGCTACTTTTAACCTTTTTCGTATAATAACACACTCTGATAAACCTGAATGTATGGACTATTTAGGTATTAAAACTATTATTTACCTGTCAACATATTATATGGGGTATTTTCAACAAATGTATGGTCTTTCTGTTTAATCCTAAATGATATAATACACACATTTAGGGTATTTGAAAATGACCGTACTTTGCGAAAAAGTAAGTAAGGAAGTATAATTCACTTTCAAATCATAAAACGTAATTCTTTCATCACGAATTTCAAACAAAATAATGGAAAGTAAAATTAAGCTAAATTCAAAACAGTTAATAAATAGTGAAAAATTCAAACTTATATAAAAGAAAGAAAAAAAAAGTTTAACTTATTTGTTGAATGCATAATAAATTAATATTTATAATAAAGAAACTGGAAATATTCAGATTGACCATGAAGTAACTTTTTTTTATAATCATCAATAAATTTAAGTTTTAGATAATGAATTACACTTGTCCGAATACAACTTGACGTCGTTTCTTAATTGCGTCCTCAATGTTTAGCAGTTTTACGTGGAAAGTTGATGAAAATATGATATAGTTTTTCGTAATTGCTCATTTGCACATTTGCAAGTAGTTGACATCTGATCTAATGTCTTTGAAGTGTTCATTTTTAAGCTCAGTATAAAGCGAACAGTAAATAACAAAATGTGATTCGTCTACAATTCTGTTTTCGGTACAAAAATGCGTTCCTTTCGTTGTCCACCAATGAACCTTCCAGTCTCTTAGCTGTAGAATTCCACACCGTAATTGTGCTACACACAATCGTTATGATATGTTGAGATTCAGCTTAAAATATGATTATTGTTTTCAGTTTAACGTCTGTTCTAAGCTTGGAAACGTTAATAATGTCCCTTTTCCACATATATAGGTAGAAGTCTTGTAATCGTAAGTCCAATAACGACATATTGATGATTACTTTGCGTTCAAAATGGCTGACTAAATCTATTTAAGAATGGTTTTAAGTGAGGTTTTGGAATTTGAGTCAAAAGTTCGGACTCCTTGGTGTTTTTCCATACACTACAATGTAAAATATTTGCCCCATAACACCTATTTTTTTCATATAAGACCAAATAGCCTATGAAAGGTCAATTCCCAAAATTTTAGAAGATTCTTAATTTGTGGTCCTTTGTTTTGAAACCTTATAATACCAATGCAAATATAAGGTAAAAGTCGGAGTCAGTCTTTTCCAGCCATATTTTAAATCTCAAATATCACAAAAGGAGCTCCATGACCTATCAATATTTTAGCTTATTTTTATCCTTAATTGACTCTCTACCAGCTTATGGTATCAATTTTAACTTCTTAATTTACATATTTTCACCTAACCTCATCTAATTACATCCATAATAAGGATGTTTTTAAAATCAAAGCACCAAATGTTTCGGCATCTCTCATATTCAAATTCGAAAGCAAGTTTTGTAATCCGCTGATCGTCGAACGATATAAGTATATTCCAAAGACGGGCTATGTTAATGTAATATCGAAAATGACAAGGTAGCCATCCGATATCACCATAAATCGCCAATAAGGGTGCAAAGCGATGTACTCCTAAGAAATAACGTATAGCTCTATTTTGAATATTCTCCAAAGCTTGGAACTTAAGGCATTCCCAAATTCCTGATCCATAGTCCAATAAAATTATAGTCACTACACAGGCATAAAACAGTTTTTAGTACGATGTAATTCAAAATTTTTTAAACCGGTGAATACTTGATATTATTTTCGTCTTGATTCCTTTGATAATGCTTCAGTATGCGTTGACAAGTTTCCATTATAATTAAACACGACTCCTAAATACTTATACTCATTAACATTTTTAAGTGAATATTAAGTTGAGGTTATAATGTAAATAAACAAATGTCAGAAGAGAAAAATTTGGTTAACCACGGACAGTACAACAAACTATCTGTCTTATGATTGTGTTTATTTCAATTCGTTGATGTAAGGCAGATTATTTATCAGCTCATTTATCAGAGGCACTTACTATAAATTGTTTGATTATGATTCTATTAGATATCAACTACAAATAATAACATTAATTTAGGTCTACAATTTTTGAAATAGAGCATATATCATCTACACTTTAAAAACCTGTGCTACAAGTGTTAAATTTAGTAGGGCTTATACTTTTGTTCTATCAAATATCTAATTACTTCGTGAATCACTCAGTTGGCACACAATTACAATAATATATAAAAAAATATCACGTTTATTCTAATTCGCCAGCTCAAACGAATATAAATTATTTAATAAATAAAACAACACATAGATGGGATAAGAGTGCCTACAGCTGTAGCATCCTTTAATTAAATTTTATATTCAATATGATTCTCAAACTAAAGTCCTTCACTATTAATTCAGACACACTACCAATCTAATCATACAATAGCACTGTAATATAAAGGGAACAGGGAAAACATAATAACCAATGCTGCTACGTTGAACTATAGGCAGACTTAGAATAACTTTATTTTCTTAAACTTTCCCCTTACGTAATACTTAATCGTGCTTTTCACGAACATCTAGAGGGCATATTCCCGTAAAACCGACATAACGGGTGTATGCCATCCAATCAAATACAAAACACACACACGTGTTTATAGTAAACAATCACTTGACCCTTACAACGTCATATGACTTTATATATATAGTATGGCAAGCGTTTACATTATTTTAAACTGAAAACACAGTAAGATGGTTTGGGTGTCTTTCGTCAACTTTGATTGTAAAACACAGCGATTCTAAGGTTAAGATTTTTAATCAAGTAAGCTCAATTTGATGCAGGAATGCAGATTACTAGACGTAAGTGTGAATTTTCATTGAAAAGAACAAATTTACATTAATAATAAAGTGTTTATAATTTTGGTTGATTTTTTTTCTAATTGGCATGGTAGGTAACTGTTAAGCTGTGCGTTTTCTGAAGAAATCGAAAAGGAAGTTTCCTATTTTTTTTAAGCGTTACGGTGACCCTATCTTTACTTTCGATATTCTGAAAATTTAAAAAGCTACCGTTTTAAATTTATTTTACACTTCTATCAGTAAGATTACTTTCCAATAAAAAAGAATGAATTTTCTGTATAATCTACACAAAATGTGTCATTTTGTCACAACCTGCAGCTTGGGAAAATGCAGATTGACCTATCATTTTTATTATATTTTTAAAAATATATCAATATATACTACGTCTAAGCAAAGTATGAACAAATTCCATCATTTTTATTTAAGACTTCCATTCCACCTACGTATTAGATAAACTTCATAATACTCTTTTTTTCAGTTGCAAACTGAACTGAAGCGGCATATAAAATGAATGTCCTGACTACTGAAAGCTATATATCAGTATATTATATTTCCAGCTTGATTGAGTCTGTTTAATAAAGTGCGTAAAGAATTGCTAGATTATTACATAGACAAGGTTTAAAATATAGCAAATCCTATGTATATTACATAATTTGACTCACCATTCTAATACGCCAGACTCTTTAGCTATATTAAAAACTAAATTAATATCATTGTTATTTTCAAAAGCTGTATACAAACAACTTTTGTCTACTCTAGTTAACAAAAATGAACTCACAGGAGGAGGGGGATAGCATGTGGCTGTTTGACGTCCTTGAACATATTGGTGTGAACGATGAGTATAGAAGAACTTGGCAACAAACAGGCATCACGTGTGAGATCCTTGACACTGTCAAATCTTTAATCACTAGTAATAACTATGGAAAGGGACATGAGACCACAGTGACACAATTCCAAAGTTGTGGTTGTAAAGAGACTTGTCTGAACGCATACACAATTTGCAAGTTTCCGGATATCTTCGAAAACATAAGAACCTTTTATTTCATGGGAAGTATAGTTGAAGCCACATTTACACCAGGTGATATATTATACTTAAATGCAGTCAACTTTAGCGTTTGATAGTTCATTGATAACATTCTGGCGTATCACAAACAAAAAACTTGGTACGTCTTATTTCATTGGGCAAACTATGTAAATACAACAACAATGTAGTCAGTGTGCACGTGAATTGACACAGGTGACCGACAATGGAATTTACTATGTTATTTAGAACGTAAAAACAATGATTTGTATAGTTTACAAACCTTTGGTCAAAAGAATCAAATAGTGGGGTCGAAATATTAAACAGATATTTTGTTTTAAGTGATATTCTAAGTTCTTTATGCATGAAGCAACTCAATTATCTTGCACCCGGCATGATGAGAAATATAAGGATAAGATAAAATACAGGTGCCGCTTTTATACTGATGAATATATGAACCACTTTTAATTTCTTTTATACTGACGATAGGTTATAATCCTAACAATGTCGTTGGCACTTATAATAAGTATCTCATAATACTGATCCATGACAATAATTAATGAGGGGTTGCACTGACATTCCTCTTTTATTATTTTCATGCTATAAAACATACACACAGTAGCTACAAGCATATCAGAAACGGAGGATAGAAACAAAATAACTTTCATTGCATCATTTGTGCTCCTGATTGAATTCAGTGAAGGCATGTTGTTGGGGTAAATTGAAATGTTACATCGGCGAAGAATATTTATTTTGCATGTGTGGAACTAATTACTAAATAAATACTTGTGAGAAATGTCGTAGTTTATAAGGAATAATTCTCGTTTGAATTGTTTTACATTGTCATTTCGGGGCCTTCTATAGCTGACTATGCGGTATGGGCTTTGCTCATTATTGAAAGCCGTACGGTGACACATAGTTGTTAATGTCTGTGTCATTTTGGTCTCCTGTGGAGAGTTGTCTCATTGGCAAGCATACCACATCTTCTTTTTAACATATAAATGTACTGTTTTTGATTTTGAATGGATGAACATTTAACTTTTAATTTTATATTGTAAGAATAGAGCTGCATAACATTGTTGAACTATCTGCTAAAGTATATGTACTATTTATTCGTATTTCAAATGAAATACAAAACGAAACGTGTATAATCAACTGATAAACAAAAGATCAAGAAATTAAGGATGACTAAATGCATGTACAAGAAACTCACCTTGTTATCAATACATTTAAATGAAACAATGAATAAACGCTTTTTTTTAAACTGTTTGTTTCTATTTAAAAAGATCTAGGAAGAAGTGTTGAAAGTGACAAAGAGACAACTCTTCATCCAAAAACATTTATAAAAGTAAACAATTATAGGTCAAGGTACAACCTTCAACACGGAGCCTTGGCTCACACTGGACAACAAGCTATAAAAGGCCCTAAAATTACTATTGTAGAAACATGCAAATGGGAAAACCAACGGTTGAATATTTACAATATATAATTTGCGTTCTTTTTTTAATCGAGAATAGCAAAACCGCATGAAGTATATCGTTAGAGTTTATAAACTACATTTAATCATCCCCTGTGCCATGATTGGCCATCTCCGTTTTTTCTTAAGAAAGCGTGGCTGGTTACAAATAATGAATTTACTTACAATTTCGGGATTAGTTTTCTTCAAGTAAACGGAATCAGAAAAAAAATTCACTATCCTTTGTCCAACACCTAAAACTTGGCAAAGAATATGAAAAGTGTTTGAAGTAAAGAACGGTTTGATTTCAAGTTCAACGTTAATTAATCTAGTCCATTGAGTAAAAGAAAAGGCGGGATAAGTAACTTGGGAGAATCAATGAAATATATGTGAATTGAATATTTTTTATACCCCCGCTTTAAAACAGGGGGGGGGGGGGTACACTGTTTTACCTCTGTCTGTCCGTCAATCCGTCCCATGAAACTTTCGTCACATTTTTCTCAGGAACTACAATACAAGGATTTCTGAAATTTGGTTTCAGGATTTATATAAGTCAGCTATACCGTGTGATGCGTTTTCAGATTCATCACTCAACAACTTCCTGTTAACCGAACACTTGCATATTTTTACACTATTAATATTATCCACTTGCGGCGGGGGTATCATCAGTGAGCAGTAGCTCGCAGTTTCACTTGTTTATCCTATATTGAACTTTTGATGTCGTCCCTTCATCTAGAGGAGAAATTACAATTGAATATTTTAACACTTAAGATTTTAAAGTTTAAACTTTACTACCTATTGCAGAAAATTATAAAACCAATGAATTTCACGTGCATATTTATAAAAGCTAGTATTGTGATTGGAATGATGTATGCGAATCCGACGATGGAAGCTTTAAACTTGACCAGCTATGTGAATATTAATCAGTCCATTCAACGTTATAGTACGTGAGTTCTATTTTCGCAGGTGTAGGGTCGAAGGTTTGAATTGACCAATGAAAACGATCGTTCCTTAGAGAATTAATCTAATAAAGTTTGTTTGGCTGATTATGTCGCACGACCTTTCGCGAATCTTGACCGCAGTTAGGTGTATTAACTGAATAAGAAAATAAATTAGTTTATAAATTATTCTTTATTTGTCTCAAATATGAACAATGATTTGAGTTATACATACGTGGTGTCTTCCTAACAAAAACAGGTTGAGTACACTTGCAACTGTCTACCAAAGTCAAAATGAAGTGATATAAGGATTTATAGACCACTAAAGGCAAAGGCGAAAATTAAACAGTTCAAACAGTCATTACCCGCCCGACATAGATACTATTAAACAATTCAACTTCAAAATTGTCATATAATGCTGATCAGAACATAACGCAAAACAATGCATCTTCCTATTCACAATAGACTAGCAGTCGATTATCAATATAGCTTACTCGACAACTTTTGCAGTTATTTGAGAGATCAGATTCACTCAAAAAAAAAAATAAACTGCTTTTGCAAAATATTTAAATATTTTCTTTCAAAGTATAAATACTCCACTGTCTGTTTGATACGGACGTGTCCACATCCGAATTCATTTTGGTCGGGGTTATACAAGTTTTCAAAGATTAAAATCGGAACTTACCGTGAATAGAATGTAAAGTGTTGTTTTATTTGAACTTACAATATCAAGGAACATCAGAATGAGCGTTCATGTTATTACAACTATCTACAACATTTCAAAATATTGTATCTGTGATTTAATTGTTTTGTTTTTATTTTAAGATGAACGACATGACATAGATACCATAGCATGCCAAGAATGGTTCCCTGTCATCGAAGACATTTCAAAAGCTGAAAAGAACAAATTGTCGTTATTAATTGTTCGAGAACCCGAAACGACTGGTGGGTATGTGAAACTACAGGTCGCATCAATAGAAAAACCGTTAACATCTACAGACTGGCCGCACGTGAAACACATGTTTCCAAATTTTTCTCATTGTTTTAAAATAGACAAATTGAAGAGATTGGTTTTATGTGACTTCTTTATGGTGGCCGAAGGTATACAAATGTTTTCAAAACGTGACAATAAGCCTGCTCTTACACAAGAAAATTATTATGGTATCGATCATGATTTCGTTATATCTTATCGCGGCAAAACATGGCCTTCAATGGCAAACGAATGGCTCACACGGTCACGTTTTTACGGCTGGCCTTCAAAAAATGTGATTCAAGATTTGAAATCATTAGGATTCTTTGTTGTCAAAAAAGGTCATCCTCGTTCCTTAGAAAAGGATTTAGAATGGAAAATATGTCTAACATTGCAAGAACGGAAATTAGTGTACAATCTTACAAATGTTCAACATAAATGTTACGTTTTTCTTAAAATGATCAATCGGGATTTTATAAATTTGGAATGCATAACTTCCTACCACTGGAAGACCTGTATATTTTATGTGATAGAAGGAAATAAAGAGGATATTTGGGAAAAACGATTACTCTTTCATTGTGTTATATTGTGCGTAAAGCAAATGTTGAAATGGGTGAAAAATGCTGTGTGCCCTAATTACTTTATCCCTGCAGAAAACCTATTTGATGGAAAACTTACCAACTCTCTGAAAGATACTTCAGAGAACAAATTAGTCGAACTTTTAAAAATCGGATTTCTTTGTTTACTTTGGGTACAGTCAAACAATATATGTGACTATTTTGTGTCACGAAAATCTATTAAACGTTCGGAATGCATTCAGGAAAAATCTAAAGAAGCATATATTAAAGCTTTATACTTTGCAAAAACAACAACTTTCCGTTCTGTACATTCTAATTTCAATATTTGTATCTTATCCTATCACTGTGAGCAAACTATTGACGTACATTCCAATTTCATTAAATTTCTCTGGCTTTCTAAAGATCGTATTCAAAATATAAGCACCATTTTCGAACATACAGCACAGGAAGTGAAGTCTGCTCAAGCATTACTATTACCTTGTATCAACACGTGTTTGGCAAGTACACTTTCTGCATTTGCTTTGAAAATTACACAGTTTGACGCTAGAGCTATTTTGTTGTTAGGATCTTTATCATACTTATTTATAAATGATGATTTATCAGCACGCCTTAAGCTTATATCAATATTATTAGCTGCTGAGTTGTATGCAGACTGTGAATGGCACTTAGATCAACTAGACGAGGAGAATATCAAGTGTATTACATCATTTTGTTTATGTAGAAACTGTCCAACTGATTCATACGTCCTAATGGAACAGTACACTTCCGCTGTGTCTACATGTCTTTCATTTCTGCCAATAGAACTTGCAATTATCCCAGACGCCATGAAATATGAAATGTTTAGATTTGTCGGTACTTCTTATCACAAAATCGATAACATTAATGGAGTTTATGAATGGCATTATAGGGCAGTAGTTGACTGTAATATTTACTTTTTCTTGCTGAAATATTTATTAAAAAAACAACTTAGAAAGGTCAAAGAATACAATAAGGCTAAAAACGAAATAATAAATCTGCTGCACGGAAAAAATGTAAGACATCGTGATGTGGCTTTCAACTTGTTGGCTTCGATATGTATTTCGGAGTTTAACACGCATGACGCACTTACGTATTTAACCTATTCATGGAACATAATGATCTCTTCTGATTTATGTTACATGGTATTAACAGAGGAAAGTAAACGAAAACAGTACCTTTATAATGCAGCCAAGATTCATGCGTTGGTCATATTATACAAAACGTGGTTTGCAAGGATTCCATCCGACGACTACTTTTGCTTTCAGTGCTTTTGTAAAAGCGAAACTAGACTAAAACAATGCAGCAGATGTAAAGTATCGACATATTGTGATAAACAATGTCAAAGAAAAAACTGGAAGATTCATGAAAAGACTTGTAAAATTGCCAGAAAGCATCATACTTTATTTTCGACAAGTGTTATACCATTCGTGTTTCAAAAATAAACATTTTGGGAGCGGATACCTTATCCGGAAATCTTTGATATGAATATTTGACCTTATCCGGAAATCTTTGATATGAATATTTGACCTTATCCGATATATTAATCCGTACTTTTAAACATATACTTCACAGCAGAAATAATGTGCAACTAAGTTTTGTCCACATGTATTTCACTCGAATTTATAGTTCTTTCGAGTGAATATTTCAAATGAAATATTTCTGTCAAAAAGAAAACATGGTCCCTTAATTACACCTTATTTAATTTATACTAAATTGAACTTTTGTACAAATATGTTTCCTTTTGATAAATGTATGAAAAAAAATAATTATTTGTATGTATGAATTAAGGTGCAAATGTTTACATCAAAATTAATAATATTGTTTTAAATGTAAAATGTATAATGTATATTTCACCTTCTGAAATGACGTTCACATGAGTCAATGTTTATGTGAATTATTTTAAATGATTCATTCCTGTAAATCAACAAAAACGAATGCGAATTGATTATTTTCCAGTCACGTTTATACCACAAAAAAAAATCACAACTTTTGTAACCATTTCTGTTTTTTTGCAATAGTCATGCTAGTGTTCATTCCATATTGTTAAAATATTAGTAGGTTTTTCTATATGAATGGGATTTTGAATAAATAAGCATACTCACCTGCGGAAAATGATATTCACCGCGCAAAACGTCGCGTGCTTTTACGTGTATAATTTTGGTAAAAAAACGTTTGATGTACATTTGGTTTTGGTAAATATTTTCCATTGCATTAATTTCTCTCGGAATATGGAATAAAAAAATAACTGTCTTTTGTTTCAGTAAATATGTGGTTTTATTGACTTTTGAAAAACTGATATTCACTTCGGCCGTTTGCCGACAGTAATTGTATAATATTTTCGAACTATCAAATTGTGTAATTTATGTATATTGTTACTGAAGATGTCCATACTTGGTGTACATATCATGATAATAAATATGTATAACTGAATTAACTCCTTTTTATTTAGATTTCAAGCAACTACAGAATACTTCACGCACACATGATGTGCATTCCTTATGTCTAGTAAACTTATGACATTTGTGTGAGGTTAATAGATATAGGAAGATGTGTTGTGAGTGCCAATGAGACAACTCTCCATCCAAATAACAATTCAGAAAAATTAACCAATATAGGTCAATATACGGCCTTCAACATGGAGCCTTGGCTCACACCGAGCTACAAGCTATAAAAGGCCCCAAATAGCTAGTGTAAAACCATTCAAACGGGAACACCAACGGTTTAATCTATATAAAAAAACGAGAAACAAGAAACACGTATAAATTACATAAAAAAAAAGACAACTATTGTACATCAGATTCCTGACTTAGGACAGGGCAAACGTTTGCAGTGGGATTACACGTTGTAATGGTACCAACCCATGTTAACTAAAATGAAATTTTTTTTATAAACAACAGTTTTCAAAGCAAAACATACCATGATAGGTAACATAGGTATAGTCGAGACGAGTTCTAAAACATAGGACTGATATCCGATGTGCCGGAAGCATTAGCAGAAAATCGATGAGAGAAAGGTTCAGTAGGCATATTTTGAGTTCATTATTCTGAGTTTAACATTTTTGTGATTTAATTTTTTTTTCAAATTTAAGGATAGAAAAAACACCTATGCAAAAAAAGAAAATCAAAACAAAGCAGTCAAATACAAATACACAAGATACAAAATAGAAAAACTAGTAACTAAACTACATGAAATCCAGCAAAAACTAAGCTGGATCTGAGGTTCTCTGGAAGGATAAGCAGATCTTATACTCTTATGACTTTTGTTTCAAGGTAACGAAACTGCAAAATTAAAAGATAAACAACAGTTCGCAAATCAAACAATCACATGAATTTTAAACAGATCATCATTTACTTGTCGCCTCTATTGTATTACACATGTAAATTCGACTTCGTTGATCAGTTAACCTTGTAGGAAATAGGGATGGATTTGGGATTGCGAGGATTTAAACATTTTTCCTTGAAAAAGATATTCCGTAATATTACTAAATGACCAACGGAGAGGTGGCAGGATGCAGAGTAGATGGTGGACTAGGGACTGACAGCCTTAAGCTTATCCAAGGCCCCTCATGATTCTGTCAATTGTTCAGCTACATTTAAAGCTTTGAAATAATAGTCCTTAATATTTTTCAAGAACTACTACATGTAGTTGGTCCCAGGAATACAAACAACATCACATAATACAGACAGACAACTTAATAACTTATTGAACACCAACGGAAAAAAAATCTACGATTGACTGCCATATAGAAATGATGAATAACAAGAGAATTATAGAAATATGACGGTTCGTACTATTCAATTCCTTTCCTTACCTTAGCTTATACCGTAGCAAACCGTTGTTTGTCTGCAATACATACGTCACGACACGTGTTTGTGCGAACGTAACCGTGTCATTTCCGTATCAAACGGTGTCTAACCGTAAGAACCCGTATCACTCATGTCGCTTAAATCAACCCGTCCTTCATTGTCCGTAGTATTTACGTCAAAACTCGTAGGAACATTTAAAATGAAAAGTTCTTAATCATATGGCACAATCAAAAGCTCAAACCTAGCAAACGAAGGGACAACAACATTACATGTTGCTAACTTAGAACAAACATTTTCTTATGTAAAATAGGTACCAGCAGTAGTTCTTTGAAGGTTGTTAATAAACCAATCATAGATACCAGGGCCCGGTTGTTCAAAAAGCCGGATAAAGTTATCCATTGGATAAATAATGTATCCAGTGGATAACTTTTGTCCTTTGGACAAAGGAGTAAGTTCGGCCCCAATTATAAAGATCATATTTAAAAGACAAAACATGTTTTAACTTGCCTTAAAGACATTTTAGAAAGTTAAACAGCACTGTTTTTGTCAAAGTTTAATTCTAACACGTTGATTTTTACATCCAAAAAAGGTCAAGATAAGGGATTTTGGTGAAATTTGACAAAATCAGCTAGATTTCAACCAAATAAAGGACCAGGAAACATAGAGCGCAGGCGTCGACAAGCTTAAGATACAAATAAGACATGTGAAATGTCTTCACAAACATTATTTTAAAAGATATTTGTTGTCGACGTATGCGCTCTATGTTTCCTGTCCAATAATCTATGGAAATTTACCCATTTTCATTGATTTTTTCGTGAAAAATCAATATCAGTAAAACTTGTGACGTCATTATGAAACGCAAAAACGTAAAATTTTCAACAAAGATGTTTATATCCTAGCTCTATCATTTATCATGATATTGGTCGATTAATCCGAATTTGAAATTAACGCTATAAAAGAGGTCCAATTTAGGACCTTCTTGAAAATACTCCTTTGGTTGTTCAAAAGTTGTCCAGTGGTTAAAATAGCTTAACCATGGATAAATTTTGTCCAGTGTCTAGGGCTTCAGATAAGTTCTTATCCAGAGGTTAAATATGTCTGTCCGTTTTTTGTTTGATGTACAGCAAAGGTATAAACCACGTATTTATAGGGAATTACTTTGTGCAGAACCATATACAGCTAGAGTCTGAATTTCAGGCAAGATATAGGTTTTCGAAAGAAAGCATTCAAGTTCTGACAAACTTGCTTAATGATGATCTTAAAAGACCTACCAACAGAAGCCATGCTATTCCGGTGGAAACTCAGATTAAGATAACTTTGAGATACTATGCTTCTAACGCATAGTTGTTTTAAGTTGATTTGATGTAAATACTGCATGTATCTAGCTTCGTATGAGTAAGGACGTATGACTATAAATATAAGTCAGTGGTATGGTATGAGTAAAACCAAGGATCATGTGTATAGTAAACTATACAAATCCTTGGTAATACTTGACTTTGAAAATTTAAATGAAAAACACAAAAGTTAATCATGATAATTGTTTCAAACAGATTTTCCCCTTTGATCTGAAACAATTGAATACAAAATTATAGCAATACACTAACCAAAACTGATTAAAATTTAAGATTTATTCCACCCAAATATCCCCGTTTTCAGAATCGCACTTTATTTAGAAACAATGGTTGAAAATATTTTAAGTTAACAATACACTACTAGTATCCAAAAACATGATTACGATTTATTTAACACCGAAAAAACGTTGTCTCACTTTATTTTGAGACAATGACAACAAATATACTAATAGGAATACACTTGCCAAAACTTGTATAAAGTTATTAATCACAAAACCAATAAAAAATTGGGTTCGAACGTGTAGGGTACTTCAGTTTATAAAATTAAAAGGCTGTTTGTATGACAGTATGTCAAATAATTTTTTACATCAATAACACAGCAGGTTGTACATCAACCTTTAACTGCTGTGTTTTGGAAGGATAAGGACTCTTTTTATTTTTATATTTACAACTGATTTATTGCTATATAATTGACAATTTCAATTTCGTTTTACAAGGGCGGCTACATTCATTTTTTAAATGGGGGTTCTTACATATGCATATTGTTATTATGATAAAAAGGTGGTCCAACCACATCACCTCTATCAAAACCTTAAACAAGCGGTTGTTTATCCACCACTAATTTCATTTGAATGCGATCGTTGTTGGTCATATTTGTAGAATAAATCATATCTTAGCAAACTATCAAACCACGCCATGACTTCATTTTGAACAAAAATGGAAAATAATGATATATCTGTTTCACATTTGATAGGTTTTATGATGAGTTTATTTCCTATCTCGCTATAATGTTTTGCTTGTGGAAATTAAGTTTCTTGCAACGGTGTTTTCCGATAGACAAAATGCAGGTAAAAGTTGTGTAGGAAAGTATTTACATTCAATATATTTCTAAATGCATAATAAATTACCATGTGGAGCAGGATCTGCTTAGTCTTCCGGAGCACCTGAAATCACCCCTAGTTTCTGTAGGGGTTCGTGTTTTTTATTCTTTAGTTTTCTATGTTGTGTCATGAGTACTATTGTTTTTTTCTGTTTGTCTTTTTCATTTTTAGCCATGACGTTGTCAGTTTGTTTTAGATTTATGAGTTTGACTGTCCCTTTGGTATCTTTCGTCCCTCTTCTTTTACAAGTTTATTTATATCAATTTCAGGAAAATTTACCAATATTGTTGCCAAGTGGCCAGGGTCAACACATGACAGCTTCATTTTCCGAAATTCTGATGTTAGGATACACTTGGACCAAAACCACAGAGGCTTTGATGTTGATGGGCTGTTGCTATGATATAGTGGTTATGCCTGTAAACCGTATCGCATGACCCCTTATTTAAGACCATCAACAAGATATTTTTCTACTCAAGTAAGACAGTATCTGCGTATATCTAAATAAAATATGTAATAAGTATGGACCACATTAATATCTGATATTTTACCAGTTTAAATATGATCAGTTTTCGAATAAATCACATCAATGAAGATAATTAAATACAAAAAATAAATAGTTGGTACATTTATTTTTTTTCAACACAAGCAATAGGCGTAATTAAAAAAAATACATGTAGTATGTGGTCTTCTTCATTTTTGTCCATGGCGTTGTCAGTCTATTTTTGATTTATGAGTTTGACTCTCCCTTTGGTATCATTATTTGATAATATAACAAGTTTTTGTGTGAATATTTACTATACTTATATTTTTTCAGGCATCAAGAAAGATTCAACAGTGTACAAACTAGGACACGATCAGTCATTGAAAGGACTTTCGGACGCTGGACACGACGATTTCAATTGCTACATTCAGAAATAAGATTTACCCCTGACAGAGTTTGTAAAATAGTCATTGCATGTGCCATTCTGCATAATTTTACTATTTTGGAAAGAGAGCCAATGATTGATGACCGGGGGATTTAAGAAATTGATATTTGGACAGGATTTGGACCGTCAAGACGGAACGAATGTCCGCAATTTAATTGCTACTTCATATTCTTAAAGTAAATAACGTAAATAATTATATCAAGAATTTTTTTCGGACATTAGTTTACTTTTTTCTTGGATTATCCTGGACTTGTCAAATTTTAAAACTTCAATTTGCAACTCCTGGTATGTATGTTTTGTTGGCTTTGGTTGTGTCTTGGTTACTGCCACTGAGTACTTCAAGACACTTGCTGCAAAAAATCAAAAATATTTGTCCTCACTATTTTGTCAATCCTAATTCCAAAGAGTCATTTCTTGAAATAATGCCAATGAGCATCAAATTCATATTTTTTTTTAATAAACTGACAACTAACATACATCCAAACATGTCAGAATATTGTCGACAACCAGTGCATACTTTCTAGGGTAAAAAAGTCGATGAAAAAGGCTCACAACTGTAGAAGAGGTCAATGGACCGAATCATTTACGTTTTTAGAATAAATTGAGAAAGGAAATGGTGTATATGTCAAAGCGACAACCACCCGACCACAGAGCAGATAACAGCCGAAGGCAACCAAGTTTGCACAGTATTGTATTATTATACTGTATTAAGTTTCATGCAGGACAGAAACAAATAGTTTGAGTGACAGATGGACTGACAAATTAGTATATAATTGTAGACTGTATCAACTTGTTTTAGATTTGATGAAAATAATGAGATGTGGTATGATTTGCTAAAGGGAAAACTAACCACTACAGTTATGATGACAAAGTTGAAACCAATTATAGACCGATTAGTCTTCGCCAATACCAGAACCCCATACGATATATTCAACAAAAACAAAACAACAAACTGTTAAATTATTTGCAAATGGATGAAATCAATTCATCGACACGAATAAACGTGTATTAGGATCTTTGAGGAATTTACTAAAAGTTTTAATACCACAAAATAAATGTATACAGTTAAGAAATGAGATGACAAAAATGGTTAATGTACTTCAGATGATAGTTTTGAAGATTTGATAATTATTCAAACATAGTCAACCTAGCTCATAGGCAGCAAGAAACTGTAACACCGAAAACATAAACAAACGCATAAGAGACAAGCCACTGGTATTAAGAAATACGTACACAACTTGTAGATTCTTGTCCTAACACACCTCTCACCCGATGTGTTGGTGAATCGGCTGTGGTAATAATCTGTCATCGCTCTGTGTTGCAGGCAACATAATTACTTGGGTCATTTAGGACCACCAATTCAGAAGCATCATTTTCTGCAATAAACAAAAAATACATGTATTAGTTAAATTATTGTGTTATTGATGAATGGGATTGTTTCTATATAAAATTATATTTACAATTTACTGTGCTTTTTCTATAACAACTTATTATATATATTTATAACTGTTTATTCTTCTAGTTCTGTCATGGTATGTGTCTTTTTTACGTCTGCTGTTTTGAAGCAGTGTATCCCAAAAAACTCTGTCTGATTGACAAAATGTCAGAACAAAAATTCATTAGGACAGACAAATTTTTTTTTAATTGAGAATGGAAATGGGGAATGTGTAAAAGAGACAACAACCCGACCAAATAAAAAACAACAGCAGAAGGTCACCGACAGGTCTTCAATGTAGCGAGAAATTCCCGCACCCGGAGGCTTCCTTCAGCTGGCCCCTTAACAAATATATACTAGTTCAGTGATAATGAACGCCATACTAATTTCCAAATTGTACACAAGAAACTAATATAAAAATAATACAACACTAACAAAGGCCAGAGGCTCCTTACTTAGGACAGGCGCAAACATGCGGCTGGGTTAAACATGTTTGTGAGATCTCAACCCTCCCCCTATACCTCTAACCAATGTAGAAAAATAAACGCATAACAATACGCACATTAAAATTCAGTTCAAGAGAAGTCCGAGTCTGATGTCAGAAGATGTAACCAAAGAAAATAAACAAAATGACAATAATACATAAATAACGACAGACTACTAGCAGTTAACTGACATGCCAGCTCCAGATTTCAATTAAACTGACTGAAAGATTATGATTTCATCATATGAACACCAGGCACAATCCTTCCCGTTAGGGGTTTAGTAGCATACCATCATAACATATATGAGAAGAACATAACCCGTGTCATGCCAACAACTGTTTTTAGAATAAATGTCTTTAGTTCCGACGCAAAGACCTTATCAGTGACTCAATATTAACGCCAAAATATGCAACCTTTAATGACTTGACAACAGTATCGTAATTATATCCCTTCTTAATCAGTCTATTTAAAGGTTTTGTAAGTTTCTGAGGTGAATACTGACACCTTTGTGCTTTATAAAGAATATTTCCATAAAAAAATGGATGTGAAATACCTGAACGTATAAAAAGTCTGCATGTTGAGCTATATTTACGAATGATGTCTTTATACCGATGATAAAATTTAATAAAAGTTTTGACTAGTTTGTGATATCGAAAACCCTGGTGTAATAATTTTTCAGTAATACATAAATTTCTCTCGTTAAAATCTAAAACATTGTTACAAACACGAGCGAATCGTACAAGTTGAGATAGATAAACACCTAAGATGGTGACAAGGGAACGTCCCCATCTAAAAACGGATAATTAACGATAGGAAATGAAAAATCATCCCTTTTATCATAAATTTTAGTATTCAGCTTTCCGTTAGTGATATAGATATCAAGATCGAGGAAAGGGCAGTGGTCATTATTAGTATTAGCTTTATTTAAAGTAAGTTCAGCAGGATAAATTTCATTAATATACATACTGAAGTCGTCATTATTGGGAGCCAAAATATCATCCAAATATCTAAAAGTATTATTAAATTTGTTTATCAGATGTTGTTTTGATGGGTCTTTGCTTATTTTTGTCATAAATTGTAACTCATAACAATACAAAAAGAGGTCCGCAATAAGTGGTGCACAGTAAGTTCCCATTGGAATTCCGATAATCTGACGGTATACGGAATCCCCAAAGCGAACAAAATTGTTTTCTCGTAAAAATTCAAGGGTATATATAGTATCAAAGCATGTCCAATTAACATAGTTTTTTTTATTTATTGCTACTAAAAACTGATTTTATTTTTATTTATTTATTTTTTTTGGGGGGGGGGGGGGGGGGTGCTTTTTAAAAAAGAAAATATATCCGCCACTGAATATATTTTAGAAAAGTCCAAATCATAGTTCTAGTTCTCTTTTGGTCAGACAAACCCTCTAACAGTTTAGCAAAGACTGTATGCAGTACAATACAAATTTATGCTACTCTGTTAAATTGATGACATTGGTTTATAAACATAAACGACCAGGCTTATCATTTTTAAACAAAAGCGGTCCTTCTCAACAAAAATTAAAACGAGCTGAATGCCATTATAGAAGTAGAGGAAATGATAATGAAATTACTGTGTTTGTATTAGAATTTGATTAACTTTTAAGTTAGCAGTTTGAAATGCTAGTGCAGTACCTTTTTTTGTCTGAGTAGTTGACAATAAATGCAATTGTGTCATGCACCATTGTAGGAACATCAATAACTGAAAAATTGATTTCACTGAATGTGCTGAGGAAAGAAGTGAATTCATCTCTTTCAGCTTCGGTAATGCCCTTTGTTGTGTCCACATAATTGTAAAAAATGCTGTCTCCTACTTTTGGCAATGCTTCTCTTGGCCTGTTATCTTGTAAAAATTGCTGAATTTCTACATTCATTTCTCTTGCTATTTGAAGATGAGATTTAACTTCTTTACCTGAAGCAAATATGTTTGTTTATTAACCTTCATGTGCCCTGGAAACTTAATACATTAGATGAACAACAAAAGTTTAATTGATAAACTTGACAGGTCTCGAGACAGAGGTATATAATCATCGTTGTTAAAAATTGTGCTGTAAAATAGTGGCTACCCAAAAAAGATTAATCAATACACGAATTGGGGGGTCTTCCCAATAAGTGCTTATGTTTGAAAAAGTTGGATTTATAAGTTTGAGTGTTTTTCAGTTTTTTTGTTGTGTTATGGGGAATCAACTTGTTGCACTGAAGTTTCGTCGCTACTTTTTGTGCGTTCCAGGTTAGGGGAGGGTTGGGATCCCGCTAACATGTTTAACCCCGCCTCATTATTTATGTATGACTCTGTCCCAAGTCAGAAGCCTGTGATTTAGTGGTTGTCGTTTGTTTATGTGTGACATATTTGTTCAACGTTCATTTTTTTTACATAAATAAGGCCGCCGTTAGTTTTCTCGTTTAAATTGTTTTACATTGTATTATCGGGGCCTTTTATAGCTGACTACGCGATATGGGCTTTGCTCATTGTTGAATGTCGTACGGTTACCTATTTTTGTTAATGCTTGTGTCATTTTGGTCTTTTGTGGATATTTGTCTAATTGGCAATAATACCACATCTTTCTTTTTATAGTTACTCAAAAGCCTGAAATGTATCAACAAATGATTATGGTAAGTCATAGGTGAACCCAAATGGAACAGAGCATAACTCTTAAGTTAACTGAAGGGGAAGGACCCTTTCGGGACGTCGGCGTCGGGCGTTTTTGCGCTCATGATTTCGGGATTGATCCTGTCGGGGTTCGGGAATTCTTTTTTCTATTTTCGGGATGTCAGGAGTTAAATTTCTTAAAACTGAGGACCTCGGGATTTCATATATTTAAGCCCGGGATTTCAAAATCAGGACCTTCAAACCCGCTTCTTATCTGTATGAAAAATGGTTCAAGGTTTAAAAACCTTTAATGCATTGCGATTTTATGCGAGAAGCACAAAAAGTGGCGACGAAAAGTCAGTGAAACAAGAATCCATATAACACAACAAAAAAATAAAACACTCAAACTTACGGTGACTTATTGGGAAGACCCCTCGGGTACTGATTAAATAGTATTTAACATAGTTTGAAGTTAACTTACTGTCTCTGATACAATCCCCTGTTTATTATTGGATAAACCAGAATTTAGAGGTTGTATAAAAGATGGTTAATTCACTCGAAAGTAGGTGAGACATGCGGTGTAGCGATATAATGGTATGCACATTGAAGGTCCCAATTGGGGTACTTCAATCCTACATTCTATTTTCCATTTCTCTATATTCTTTGTTATTCATATACAGTCTGTTATTTATTTGAAAAAAAATCATGATGCTTCTAATTGTGTGTTAATTGTTTTTTTACAAAGTAAAATCTAGTTCTAGCACAAAACCTAAAGCCAGCAATGGGAAGGGAAATCTATACGAAGTGTTGATTTAAAACATATGAACACGGAATGTCAAAAAAAACTTCTGTCACATGGTCAAGGACTCTTGTAAAAACAAAACAAAACCGCAGTTTTGAAAGTGAAAGATGAAGAAAATGCAGACACAGGGCAACCGGTAAATGAAAAGTACAACAGGCACCACTTAATGTAGTGAAGGTGAACATATTACGAAATATAAACATGCGTATGTCTATATACTACATACATGTATATTTTGGTCAAATACCATGTAAAAATTTAAAGCATATCAACATTTAAGATTTAAATAAGGCCGCTAATAAGCAAACGACACATTCACGGCCGTTTGTAGTAGTCATTACATGAGCGTTTGTGTTTTTAAACCAGTGTGAAAATATTGTATATAGTATTACCATTTAATCCAAAAGGGTTGTTGATTGTCTTTAGTGGCAGTGGCATTCCTATTACGAAACCTCCATCAATCCCAAAAAAAGTTTGATGCCCCCTAAAGCAGTTCCAAAATTTTCTGTGTAACAGGGTCTTTTGCCTTGGCTGGAGGTCCACCACCAGTCGTCCTTGCATGGGCCTTGTCCTTTGCTGCCTCCTCCTTTGCTACTACATACGACTTCCTCCACTTTTCCTTAATTTGGTTGGCAGTTCTCTGGGCCCCACCCCTGGAATTCAATTGCTTGGCAATGTCTTTTTATACCTGTTTTTTTTCTTTGATTGGTAATTGTGCTTGTGAATTTATAATTGATTATGTTTATGTTCCTTTCTACCAGCTCCGTAAGGAAGACCTTGTCTGCCTCTGTAAAATTTGCAGCTCTTTTCCCCTTTTTTCCATTTTGCAAATGTTACAGGAAGTACAAAGAGTTATGGGACTATTTTGTCCAGTGGATAACTAACCGATCCTTAACCACGTTTTGAACAACAGAATTTAACCACTCGATAAACATTTATCCAGTGGACAAACATATTCAGTTGATAACTTTATCCGGCCTTTGGAACAACCAGACCCAGGACTAAATTTAGTATATACGCCATAGTATATATCACCACAATAAGTTTAAATCAACCGTTCAATCTTGACACTATAAAAGAATGCTTTATCCAAAAGGCTAGCTAAACTTGTCACTTGTATAACAAATGCATTAAATTTCATTAAATTTAAATGTAGTCATCTACAAAACATCTATTATTACATTGCATCAACATGCATGTATTCACCAAAATCAAGTTTATATTGATAGTTTTTGCACATGTCTATATCTCTATGAATAGACACAACAATTACTGCAGAAATTATTTGGAAATGCCAGTGAGTCGGTACACGTATATCCTTAAGCATGTACGATTGTCTTGGTTGATTTCTATTGTTGATGCTTTATTTTGAATATGTCTATTCAAAGAGAAGGGGAAATACGAGAGAAAAATTCAAAGTCATAAGTCGAACATACACTGACAAGGCAATAAATCGCGAAAGAAAAATTATGAAAAATTATGAGAAAAACATTGTTTTCCTGTTTTATTATGTATTTCAAACGTGTCAATTTTTATTGGGGAAATCAGAGTCCGACTCATATCCCATCTCATTTAGTAATTATCGTAGGACATGTAAAAAAAAAACCAGTCCGTTCGGAAGATATCTGAACTTAAGTATCGTAATGCATATTTTAACACATTGGAGTGTATATAGTTATCAAGGATACCAGTATGTGTTCAGATGTTATTATATATTCTTTAATTGTCATTTTCCATAGTGGACACAATTGTAAAGCCAACACATATTTTGAATAACAAAATTTACAATAAAAATTGGTCCCTTCTAAAATCTTAGTACATATTTCTCAGTCTGACCTCTGACATGCATGTAAACTAGTCAACCTCATCTTATTAGGTCAGAAATAAACCATTATTGTATTCAAATATGTAAAGAAAAACATATAACATAAGCAACATTCACACTTTTGTATTTTTTTCAAACTGGTCACAGAAACAATTTCAGAACCTTTATTCACTGTAGTGAATGTACAACATAGTGTAAAAGAAAATCAAACAGCTATACCGGAAGAAATGTTATCAACATTTTTAAAATGTTTATATATCATGATGTCCTTTTTGCTAGGAAACAAAGGTAACGACAAACGACTATCTTCCATATTTTGGAAATGACCTATATCAAAATCGTGGTCTTCAAAATTTAAGAGAAAATATGTTTCAGTACTACAAACATACAAAACCTACACATACAAAAATGTTTAAATAAATAACCTTATTATTTCAATTATCATGCAAATGACTAGTGCTGTAGACCGTAAACTATTATTTTAAAACCATTATCAATAATTGTGATATTTTAGTGCATCATATTAACCAAAGACTGAACAACTACTCATTCGAAAAAAAAACTCAATCAGCTGAAGGCCAACCTATAATAATTGTTAAGAAAGAACGATTAACATTTTAACTGTTATTCATGTATATGTTTATTTTGTATGAGATACTGTGCATCAAATAAACTGTATGAACGGTGTTTTTTTTCAAGTAATCGCTGACAGTGACCCTTTCGATAACAAAAGAGTTCAACTTTCTCTTGATAAAACGAACATGACGTGTACACGGTGTGTTACCGGAGAAAGATTATAATTTTTTGTCGTAATATTGATCATTGAAGTATGTTCTGATTTTAAAATAATTAATTGTTATCGACGTACTCATACAAGTATTAGATATACTACAAAGATAACAAAGAAAAAGGACGATAACAACCGTTGTCGGAAAGTTTCTCTGCACGATTAGTCAGTTCAGGGTCCGAGGCGAAAGATGAGGACTTTGACCTGACTACAAGAAATTCGAAGTTTCTTGGGCTTTTGTTTCAAATCAAAGTTATCAAAATATATTGCAGGGAGATAATTGATTTCGTAACGTATCGAGAAGACAAGTGTTTATGTTAACGTATGCAAATGATTTAGAAAGCTGACAGAGCGACACCCTTAAATGAAACATCACAAATAATTTATTTTATGATTAAATGGATTATAAAATTATTAGTTTTTTAATTTGTTAACATTTAGAAGAAGTTTCCTTTCTTTAATTGCTTGCTTCAAGGAAACAATTCACCGACATATTTTCCTGATATAAATTACTTAGTGTGACCCTACTTGTAATAATCCGGCGAACGCATGGATCTGTCATTAGAACAAGGTATTATCTGACTGTACAGGTAGCCAATATACATGCGTCTTTGTTGTTGTTCATTATAAGTTGACAATCGGTTAACTTAAGCTTCAAAACAGAGCAATTAATTAGCTATCATATTTTTCACATCATTACAGACATGTTTGCGTAGAAATTATATAATCAAATCATTCACTGAAGACAAAGTTTATGATATATTCATACATCGATTCAAAAATTGGATAAACAATATATTTCACCAGTCACTCGTTTAATATGACTTAAGCAGTATCAACAATCTTCTGTCAACACCAGTTTGAATACCCTATATTGTACTGATTACTTTCATTTGCATACATGATAATGTCTGTAATGTTGTATATTAAAACACCTTCGAAGGTATACAAAAACAACGGTTACCATTCTTTTCAGTTGTTTTACTATTTTGTATGACAAACATACAATAAGAACAAAAGTGTATAAACAATTTTTTTTGGTACTGATTTCCAATTATGAATCTTACAAGAAAAGAATGACACAAACACCTTTCATACTAGCTTCAGTAACGTGTTTAACATTGCACGATATATTTTGGATGTTATGATAATGACACCTGATCTTAAACAATTGTCTAAAATTGAAATAATCTGATGTCAAAAGTGGTGGAATATATTGGTTGATTAGAGATACATATAATATAAAAAAAAAAACATTTAAAGGTATAATGGCATAGTTACTTGAATTTATTTCATTATATGCCGGTAACTTCGCTTGCAGATTATAGTAGAATTCTATTAATGATGTGATTATAGTAATTAAGAAACTATGATGATTGATTACAAGTCAATTTTTGTTATCTTGTTTATCTTCGCTTATTTAGCTATGCAGAACAATCATTTAATTACCTATCTTTTTTTATGGAATACAAAGTACTCAGATACAGTTACAGAGACACCGTTACAATTGTCAGGGTAGACCTTACTCTTAAGTATGTGATATGTATTACACCCCATGGCCAGCTATATTGTTATACTTCATAGTTACTTTTTTTGAAACACTTGTAAATTGAATAGATCTATTGTTACGAATAACAATGGTTTTTGACCACATGCTGTGATAAGCGGGGTTTCTGGAAACCCTGCTTCTACATCCCGCTAACAAAGTCCATTGTTATTCGTAACAATAGACATTGATTATTCTTTAAATAGCATAAACACAAGAAATTACTTACAGTGTTCACTACTAATTCTTTCAAGATATTAAAAAAAAACATTAAAGGAAATTCCAATAGCGAAAACAAAATTAGGCGTTTATTTTAAAGTAAAAAAATCCTTCAATTACTCCTCTGCTGAAAGTAATATTTTTTTTATCCCAGTCATATGTTTCTATTATAAAAAAAAAGGGGGGGATTCTAACTCTCGACCCAATCCCCCCACCCCACCCCCCACCCCCGTTATCCAGTGGTCGATCCGGGATAGAGATTCCGCGGGTTTGACCAGATTTAAATGATCAATGTATTTGACTTATTTGAACCCCCGCCCCTTTCTGTTTAGTTGGGAACCCCACCTGGATCAGCCCCTCTTCCACAAAAGAGAGAGTTACGGAATATTAAATCTATATCTTTAAAATTGAGAAAGGAAATGGTGAATATGTCAAAGCGACAACCACCCAACCATAGAGCAGACAACAGCAGAAGGCAACCAATGGGTCTTCAATGTAGCGAGAATTCCCGTTGTATGCTGAGCGTCCATGGATGTCGGGTTTCTATTGCAGACACACTTATCCCTTTGTAGGTCCGAATACGAATGTTTATTCATTCTCGAGAAGAGGTGGGCTTTTTCCCCATAAAACCGTCAGATAGAAAATATAGTTATGAATACCTTTTTAAACTGATACAGGTAGGTACTTTGAGTTATAATATTGCCTTTATGTTTTAAATTAGTCTCATCTACCAAATCTAACGCTTGCTAAGAAATGTCGGCCGTCTCATACCCGTCCATATTGACAACTGCATACAAGGAGAATCACGATTTTTTTGTTTTTGATATGAATACACGATATGGTCAACCTTGACCTTCTGATTAATATCAACCCAAGGATTTATTTGGAATATGCAAAACAACCTTGACATTGGTAAAACATACTCACTTGTCAAAGTGTGAACGAAGATAACCAAAAAGGTAACTAGTGGGTTTTCATGTATTAACAAAAAAATCTTATAAATGAAGGTTTAATATTGTCAATAAATCGTTGGTTTTTTCTTCCATTTGATAATCAATGTTAACGATATAGAGTTAAGAATGGGGTGTAAGTTAGTTATACACCTCGGGATACGACATGCCTTTCTCTCGGTGTATAACTACTACGTATTTAAAAATATCAGTATAGTTGTGACAATCAAAATTAGAATAACGTAGAAATATGTGTACAGCAGATCTTATATCGGATACAAAATATTATCGTGTCCTAGGTTCCTCTTACCTTTTTGACAAAAAGTATGTAACCACGTTTAACTTTTTGATTAAGTTTGTCACTTTTGTAGACACGCAAATTTAAAAGTTAAATTGTGTTTGTTATAAAGGAAAATGATTATACTTCAATAAGCTAAAACTATTATGTATAGAATATAAGAATATTTATGACATTCAATTATATCCGTGGAACGCAGGTATCTAAAAGTAAAGAATGTTGTAGTGATAAGTTAAATTGCATAAGTTGTAACATGCATACATTATATAGATAAATACACACTTATCGGTAGAACAGTACATGTTCCAAAAGCCTATTAGACTACATAAAAAGAGAACAAATGTAAAACTATCTCGGTGATAAGTTTGTTCTGTTTATTAAGAAACTATAAATGTTTGTTATTTGAATATTTATATATATTAGCAGGTCGCCTAAGTAAAGAAACAAATAATTGGAATAATGAAATTCTTTTAACAGGATAAGAAATCACTAAGAAGCATCTGTTTCTATGTTCATTGCTGCTGTTCGAAATGTTTGTTAATGTATAAAATATCTATTAATTGTCAGTGTAAATGAATAGATTACAATAAATGTAATTATGATCATGAATTAAGAAGTGTGAGAAACACAATGTTTCATAAATTCCCCAAAATATATACGATGGATGGGAAACATGAGATTATCTTTTTCCCTTTGATTCAATCATCAACATGTCTTCTATAGATACGAGGCATTATGGTCAGCGTTTTCAAAAGTTGACAGTGTAAATGAATACATTTCAATAATTATAATCATGAATTGAGAAATGTGGGTAACATATTTTGTCATCAATCCCAAATATATATGATATTTGGGAAACGTGAGATTATCTATTTTCTTTTGATTCAATCATTATTATTTATTTAAATGTAAAGAGGATGTATATGGTTAGCGTTCTCAAAAGTTAGCATGCGTATTAAAAGCAATAAATTATGTTACCTCCGAAATCTGATATTGTACTTTGATATTTTATCTTCACTTCAAACAATAATAAACTGACCTAAATATTCCATTAAAAAAGAACACGAACACTTGGGCAAACAACCGTTAAGAACAACTGTATGAATTATCTAAAAATACAAGGTTAATTTGGATTTTAAGTAGATAGTTATTAAAATTGGCATAAACACAAAAAACGAGTGCATCTCTTTTAAAAACATTTCTTTTCGTAATAACGTTTTAGTCTGAAGAATCTCAGGATCTTGGTTAATCCAATATTTTGAATAAAAAGAGGACATGCTGGCACTATAAAATGATGAAAACAAAATGTGTTTTTTTTTCTTTTTCCAATATTGCTGTCATTTGCATTTTACAATCCATCCTGGCTAAAAATGCAACTGTATTACTCTGACCACTTGGGTTCACTTGAGTTATCATTGATTTGCTTATAATTATAAATAAACTTAAAATAACTTTTTTTAAATTTTTAAAAAAGTAAGGCTTTTCTACCTCAGGTATAGATTACCTTAGCTGTATTTGGCAAAACTTTAGGAATTTTTGGTCAATGCTCTTAAACTTTGTACTTTATTTGGCCTGTTATAATTTTTTTGATTCGAATTTCACTGATGAGTCTTTTGTAGACGAAACGCGCGTCTTGCGTAAATAACAAATTTATTCCTGGTATCTATGATGAGTTTATTTGTATATAGATTTACATGATGTAGTGCAAAAATTGTCAGTTTTAGTTTAAACATATTTATTCATAGTGGATTGGGAAAAAAGTTATTTAATTTGGTTAATGAGGTCAAATCATTTTGTTATACGAGTCATCCTGACTCCCGGAATGACAAATGTAAAACAATTCAAACGTGAAATCTAACGGCCTAATTTATGTGCAAAAAATCCATTTTAAAATATCTATTTTGCAATTGCTAAAGGACTGTACCTTCTATTGTGTTATTGGGTGGAAACAAGAAAACATGTAGAATCTCTTAAATTTTATTTATCTTTATCATGTTCTGAGGTTTGAATAAGAAATACAAATTCAGAAAATCGGAGGACTAATATATGATGATTCAGCATTATATCACAGTTTAAAGTATGCCAAGTTTACTTTACGGCCCGCAAAGCCAAGTGAATTCATAATATATGCATCGATTTAATTCAAATTATTAAGAAGTGCTCGTTTTAACTCTTCGCAGTCATACAAACTCACAGATCCATGATGATAATTGTTGATAGAGTATGTTTACCATGTCTCTTGTTACCGCGGCATTAAAAGTACAAACCAGGGATACACAAATATCTCTATAATACAAACAATAGAGTATTACATCTTAAGAATATACTAAATGTTCAATATTCAAAATCACACAATAAAACACTTAAAAAGTTACAGTAGAATTATGCAGCTAACTTGAGGCCACTGAAGCAAATATATGAAAAATCTTTAACCCTGGGTTGCAACACAGCTATCTTAACTTGTAAAGGCTATGATTGTATCATTATTACGATCTTTCGTATAGAAAACAACCAACGTACTTTGAACCTTTAATGAATCTATATACATTTGGTATCAAACTAGTTACTTCTTACATAAAATTTAAAAAAAAATGGCTTTGTTTAATCCTTTTATACCATATATAACCCAGATTATGTTAGATATACAAATTAAGTATAACTTATTGTGACAAGATTTCTGAACACCAAGATTGAGGCAGAAAATTGCGATAAAAAATTTAAAAAAAAACCTGTCAATATCAAAACCACCATCATACATCGGTTGATCTATACGACGTATCTTTGACTAAACTAACTAACGACATTTCATCACATTTATATTGTGGGTTACCAAACACGTCGTCTTATTAACTAAGTGCCGAACGTGACCTTTTCCCGAATAATTCTGTTTTGTCGAATGTCAGATTTGCATCGCTATACGACTTGTCTGGGTATTCATAAATCCAACATTCGTGTACTCAGTTATAATGTTTATTTTTTTAATCTTATTAAGTATTGTGTTAGATTCTACCGTTTGAGAATGAAATTCAGTTTTTTGTTCATGGTTGAAAAATTACTAAGATAACACCATCACTAACTCAATCCTTTTTTCACATTTTTTTTAAAAACGTTACAAAAGAGTCACGATTTGTGGTATTGATACATTCGTGTGACACACAGTTTATAATTTATTTATGCTGTCCTGATTTAATATCGTAATTTCATGGGATGTGTCTTTTGTAATTCTGAGATTTAATTACATTTTGAATTTACTGTTAAATTATTTATTCACGTTTTTACTGGCCTGAATGTTCTTTTTTTGTTACTCCTGTCATGCAATGTTCAAATTTAAGCGGCATGTTAGTTTTATCATATAAGCGAGAGGTTTTGCTAGCCATAAATTCAGGTTCTACCAATCATTTTGTTTTAAAATGTCCGGTTCCAAGTCAGGAATATGGGAGATGTTTTCAGATAGTACCTTTCTATGTATTTCGGCTTTTGTTTTTGATTTCAGTGCAGCGTTTCCGTTGTTCCGTAGTTTTCCTCTTTTCAAAATGATGTGTTTTCTTCTGTTTTTTTGTTGGTTGTTTTTTTTTGGGGGGGGGGTCTAGCTTAGTGTTCCCCTAAATCGACTTATGGCTACTAAACAGCGGTATACTACGACTGCCTTCATAAAAATACTTTATATAATTTGGAATGATGGATTGATAAACTATTAAAATTTTACGTTTATATCTTTTTAAAATGCTTTTAATTTGAGATCAGAGTAATTTTAAACAGGTTAAGACATTTCGTGTCAGAAAACATGCACGTATAAGAAAAGCTGACAATATTTATAGAATTGTTTTCAGATTCTTTGAACACTGAAACAGGGATTTAATAAACTGTCTAAGGAAAGTTAAAGTATATTCAATGAGTTCATTTAGGCTATTATTCTCTCATGTTTCATTGATAAGTATAGTTGTGAGAGCAACATTTTCCTATACAAATAAACGTTATTAAAGGCTGTATTTTTTTAAAATACAATTGTTCACTACTCCTTTGGGAAGAAATATAAAAGTCATGACTATTTTATTTGTTTACCTTGTGTTTCCATGATACGACCTTTATGCTTCATCTCGTCAAGCCACAACTTTATAGTACAAATAAACACGGATAGCGACCAAATTGAAGTCTGAGGAAAACCTAAATGTAAAGAGAGGGCTAGTTCAGACTAATAATGTAATCTGTAATAATACATATTGTGACATGTTGTCTGTAGGTGAATACACTACGAACCAGTAAAGTTTGCATTTGACTGTACTCATTTTACTCGTACATTTTGATTGGTTCAAATTCTACTAGCTATCACTCAACTGTAGTGTAAAAGAGGGACAAAAACTACCAGAGGGACATTCAAACTCACAGATTAAAAATAAAACTGACACCGGAATGGTTAAGGTACATGTGGACCCTTTGGCTAAAATGGCCGTATTTTCACCTCAAAATTTACTCTGAGTGCCAACAAACCTGTGCATCTGTTAAATTTGTTAGGCATAGCATGCCCTAGATAAATAAATTTCAAATATGTTTATGTTTTAAAAAAATAAAAACTTACCAGGATTTTGCAGTGCTCTTTTTTCATTCCTCAAGAATGTGCCAAAATAAACTAAGTTTGGAAACAGGTTTGAGAAGTTCCCCGCAGGTAATAGTTAAAATCATTGGTATTGATTGACATGGACAATAGATACCTGACAATAATTGGTGATTTAAATTGAGTACCTGAGTGGACATTATCAAGGAAACGCCACTCTTTGTTAATTTTATCATCTTCTGCAAGGACGAAAAACATTGCGCGGGAAAATCCAGTTAGTAATAAATTGTCTTAATCATACAATACATTTTACTTCTAATTATCTAGGACATGCTATGCTCTAAAAGTTTTCCAGATGCACAGGTTGATCTGTAATCAGAGCGAATTTTAAGATGAAAATACATCCATTTTAGCCAAATGTTCCACATAAACCTTAAAAAAGACACAAATAAAAGAACACATGACACAACATTAGAAATACTAAAGAATGCGCAACAGGAGCCCAACCAAACACTGGGGATGATTTCAGGTGCTCCGGAAGGGTAAATAGATCCTGCTCTACATGTGACACCCTTTGTGTTGCTTCTTCTATCAATCTCCGGCGCAGAGATCACATATCCGTTCTGTTCAATACTTTGTAACACTACACTCAATATTAAGTGCAGTATTGCAAAGCATGTATGGAACGGATATGAACTCTACGCCGGAGATTGTTCTTCTATAACAAACCGGGTAAATAGTATAATTTGTAAACATGGAACGGGATTCTTTACCAAATAAAGAACATATCCGATATCATATGTGAAACTAATATTATATGACGGTCAACTAACTCGTGATGGTGTATTTTAAAAATCCGAAAGGGATAATTCCCACTTCACCATTTGGAACTCTTAGCTAATAGCTTTCTTGTGAGCAGCAACCCTCTATCGAGAAAATCATGATATGGATTTCAAGCCCGGGAATATAGTATCAATTTGGAGATATATACATATAGTCCGAATGCAGGTGCTGATGGTATATTGCTTCATAGAAATTGAAAGTTAACAATTTGGGAGCCAAAGTAATCTCTTTTGTCGGAAAGGTTTGTTTTCAACCGATCCCCATTTTTAATTTATAGATGTAAGTCAAAATATGAGGCAGATTCAACTGAACGTTTGAATTGTTTTACATTGTCTTATCGGAGCCTTTTGTAGCTGACTATGCGGTTTGTGGTTTGCTCGTTGTTGAAGGCCGTACGGTGACCTATATATGTTAATGTTTGTGTCATTTTGGTCTTTTGAGGATAGTTGTCTCATTGGCAATCATACCATTTCTTCTTTTCTATAATATCAACTGTATCTGTTGTATCCTTTATCATTTTCCCCACCTGAGAAGCAATATTCCAACTTCACCTGCATATGGGATACACATTTCGCAACTTATTCGATATTCAAGACCTTCCAGGTCGTACTCAAATGTTGTAAAACGTCATCAGTATCTGAGCATAAAGTTTACGAACCAGAGGTATGTCCAAGAACGTTTCGTCCTTTTATCTAAACATCGGAAGGTACCAAGATTTGTTGATAATAATTTTGTATGAACTATAAAAACAATACATGAACAACATGTTATAGTGTTCTTTTGCATGTTTTTGTTCTATTATTAATATTACTTTTATTGTTTGGTCTGTTTTCTTTGATATTCATTTGACGTGGCTCGGTACTTATACATCCCGTCAATGTGTTTATGTTATCTTTCATTTTTGCTGTTGTGTTTTGTATGTGCTTATTGTGTTTCTTTGGTTCAGAGGAAGGGACTCTATACTGCTAAAGATTATTATGTTATTGTTCTATCAAAATATTGAAAATACTTTAAACAACAAAATTATTTTACTCGCGAAGTGGTTTTAACCATGTGTGTATTCTTAATTTTTTATAAACACTTCTGGAGAGTTTTTAATTTCGGTCTTTTCTGAAATTAGTTTTGACATTAAATTTGTATACAAGTGTGCGAAATTTTAATTGTTTTTAAAAATACTTTGAACGACAAAATTATTTTATATTTCTTCCTATGTGACGTTTACAAAGCAATGAATGTCGCTTTCAATCTTCATGATCTTATAGATGCTTTTTCTGCTTTTTTTGTTAAATATTTGGTGTTTTTTTGTGACACAGTGATAACTGCTGTACACATATTTTGACTATTTTGCCTTTATTATACTTCACGTAAAAATGCCATATTTTGATTGGCTAAGACGAGGGTGTCAATTTACACTATCACATGGCTGAGCGGGTGACAATTTTTTTTATGTTACCCTCTCGTCCAGACCAATCAGAAATCGATAATTCGAAGAACAATGAATTGAATTTACATCAAGGAATTAAATTCAATGCTCAAGTTCTACGTTTTTATTATCGACTGTTAAAATAAATAAAATAAAACATCTTGCTTGACTTTTGTTTTTTTTTCTAATGCCCGTAACGTTGTTATGAACGTGACGTCATAGGAAATACTTTTAAAATAAAAGTAATCATTTAAAGCCAATAATGATAGGACATTCAGTATAATAAATTAAATAACACATACCTGAGAGGGTGATTGAGCAGATTGTAACCCCTCGAAAAGGCGGGGTCCGCTCGACAGTCCGACGGCTCGATAGTCCGACTGTTCAATAGTCCGACGGTTCGATAATCCGACAGTTCGATAGTCCGACGGTTCTATAGTCCGACGGTTCGATAGTCCGACATATCACACTGGATATGATATAAATATGTTACAAAACAGACCTGAAAATGGTCCCTTCATTAAGCTAAAATTTTTAGGAAATCTATTGAAGAATTAAATAGTTATTCTAATTTTAATATATCGACACATATACGGGCCCAAGTCATTTCATGTCCACTGTCAGGTCTTTGGTGTATCCCGATATGGACTACTTAGCCCCTAAGAAAGACTATATACAAGAAAGATCGATTTGTTTTGGAAGAGAAAGTGGCTTAATTACACCACATTCGCCAATTAGTTGAAGCGTTAAATAAAGAAAGATGCTTATTAAACACAGGGTACATTTTATATCTAAAAAACCTTTACAGCTAGGTATATTCGACGTTCCGAATCCTCTAGTCCTATTATATAAACCTTCGTAGGTATATATCGTCATTCGACTTTTTTAATCGGATCTTTTTTACTATCAATTCTGAACCACGAGACTTTTGATTGTTAAAAAAAATTCCGATAAAAAAACGTCGTATAAAGACGATATGAACCTACGAAGGCTTATACTATAGGACTAATAATTGTAAGGCACTATGTGCAATTGTGCATTTTTTAAACTATGATAAAAAATTAACTGATCAAGATTAATGGTTGCATTTTAACTTCATATACTTTTTTAATACATCAAAAATGCGTCGGATATGTTTTTTAAAGATATATTAAACTTGTCAAAAACAAAAACGAATATTGATACTTAAATTATCATAAAAGCGATTACAATTGCAGACACGTTTGTTGCGAATTCCCACTTTTTTATTTATTTTTTATAAGAAAATATTCTTTCATATATCAACCTATTTTAAGCTATTCAAGAATTTCTCACTTTGCACGTGTGTAATAACGGTGGTGCGCGTTACCACATTGATGATGCAAGCACAGGAAGTGTCAATATATGGCACTGCATTGGCCCCTATTCCTTATATGGAAATGTCAATTTTGTTTTGAAACTGACATCTTTGAGTAAATTGAAAGTTCCCATGAAAAGATGGTATATAAAGGACTCTGTTGCCCTTTACCATTACATCTCTAAAATGGCTGCTAGGGTCATTGCTGGAAATCGCGGAGGAAAAGTGTTAATATACAACGGTTTCAAATACTAAAAAACAGTTTTATACTGAATCATGTATAGATAAGCTAAATTTGGATGGTACTAATAATATTGATTAATAAACAATAAATTTCCCGCAAATGTAGGAGCTTTTATAAGCTCCCGCATGAAGCTTATTTGGTAGAATTGTCGATGTGTGCCTTTGTGCTCATAGTTAGATGATTTCTTCAATTAGAAGTAGAAATCTAAATTCCGGTTTTGTGTTAAGACACAGAATGCTTAAGTTTGTTCGTTCGTCCTAAGGTCCGTCTTTACGTCACTGGATTCGTTCACAGCTGTAGTTATACTGTCCGATATTTCGTTGAATCATTTTTCATGGAAGATATGGATACATATTTCCAAATAACAATTTTTTTTAAATCTCCGAGTAGTGCGATCACGTGAAAAACAGTCATTTGAGACCGGAACTGATTATGGGAGGCCTTCATCTTTCATGATGAAAAACAGGAGTGATCGGAAGTCACGTTCAGCTTACCTCCGATAGATAAGTAGGATCACTTTTCATTTGGTTTGAACTATTTCCAGCAAACTACTGTTTCTCTGGTTCGTCTTAACAGACGATTCAAATGAACCAAACTTACGGTTCGTGTTCCACTTCCGGTTCAACTGCGAAGTCGGTACGAGCCTCATAATGAAAGCAGCCTTTCAAATGGCCGAGTTCACTGGAAACTCTTCAATCGACTTTAGAGTTAATAGATTATCACGCGAACGCACTAGAGTTGTTATTCGGAACAACTCTAAGCAACTCTAGGGTAAGGCCCTGACCAAGCATAACAAATAAAATGTTCTCATTGGTTTGACGTCATTCAAGAGTTTCTTGAGTTCAACCCTGGCTCGGTGAGGGTTGGAACTAGGGTACGAGGGTTAACTCGAGTGGTTGTAGTAATATCGTTTTGTTGAAACCCGAGTTAGTAAATTTCACTCGAGAGTTTCAAGTGAACTCGGCCATGCGACTTTCATCACATATGCGCAGTACCCTCATTCCACACGGGACTTCCGATTCAAATATAAAAGCAGAAATAACACTGAACTGTCGGACTACCGAACTGTCGGACTATTGAACTGTCGGACCATTGAACCGTCGGACCATCGAGCTGTCGTACCATCGAACCGTCGGACTATTGAGCTTCGCCGCGGTTGACAATCACTACAAACTGCTCAGAGTCTGAATTGACCAGTTTTTGTGCTCGACCAGTAAAATCGAGCACACATTTTACTCGACTAGCCTCGACATTGTCTCGACTGGACTTAACTGTACTTAAGTGTACACGACTAGGTCTCGACTTTACTTAATTAGTCTGAAATGGTCTTGACCAAGGCTCAACCTGTCTCGACCTGTCTTGACTAGTCTCGACTCTGTTTGAACCAGTCTCGACCTGTCTCGACTAGTCTCGACTCAGTCTGAACCAGCCTCGACCTGTCTCGACTAGTCTTGACCTTCAAATTTAGTTTTGACTGGTATAAAGAAGCCCATCTAACTAAAATAAATATTGATCTTACAAAATTCAAGCTTATAAGGTAGTTTGATTACTGGCTGTGAAATAAAAAAAAGAAATTTTTACAATAGGTAGAAATAAAAATTATTATATGAATTCAGATAGGCATCTTTAAATTTTCTAATAACTTTTTCAAATCAACTTTGATTTTCATCAAACTATGCACCTATCTAAGATATATATCAAGCTTACTGAATCCGATTTCATTTACTTTTTGTTGTAAAGCTATGAAATTTAAGAATTAAAGTCATCTCGGTAAAAAAAGCTAGATTTGCAATTTGGACAAAATAGAGATAGGCGTCTTTAATTTTTTTAATAACTTTTTTCAAAATCACTTGCATTTTCATCAAACTATGCAGCTATTTTAGATATATATCAAGCTTCTTGAATCCCATTTCATTTACTTTTTTGTTGTATTGCTGAAAAATTTAAGAATTAAAGTCATCTCGGTAAAAAAAGCTAGGATTTGCAATTCAGACAAAATAGAGAAAGTACACTTTAAATTTTCTAATAACTTTTTCAAAATAACTTGGATTTTCATCAAACTATGCAGCTATCTTGAATATATATCAAGCTTACTGAATCCTATTTCATTTACTTTTTTGTTGTATTGCTGTAAAATTTAAGAATTAAAGTCATCTCGTTAAAAAAAAGCTAGGATTTGCAATTCAGACAAAATAGAGATAGGCATCTTTAATTTTTTTAATAACTTTTTTAAATCAACTTGGATTGTCATCAAACTATGCAGCTATCTTAGATATATATCAAGCTTACTGAATCCCATTTCATTTACTTTTTTGTTGTACTGTTGTAAAATTTAAGAATTAAAGTAATGTTGGTAAAAAAAGCTAGAATTTGCAATTCAGACAAAATAGAGAAAGTACACTTTAAATTTTCTAATAACTTTTTCAAAATAACTTGGATTTTCATCAAACTAGGCAGCTATCTTAGATACATATCAAGCATCTTGAATCCCAGGTTATTTAGATTTTAGTGTATTGCTGTAAAATTTAAGAATCAACGTATTCTAGGTAAAAAAGCTAGGATTTGCAGTTTTGACAAAATAGAGAAAGTACACCCTAATTTTTTCATAACTTTTTGAAATCAACTTAGATTTTCATCAAACTCTCTAACTATCTTTGCAATATTTTTGCTTAATATCTTACTAAACCATAAGTTGTTATTTAGTTTGGTGTACTTCTGTCAAATTTAAGAATTTGATTAATCTACATGTAGGTCAAAAAGCTTTGATATTAGAAATATATCTTTCTTTAAATACAAATATTAAATTTTTGTTTTAACAAAAAAAAGTGTCTTTTTTAAGATTTCATATCTTTTTCAAATTAGCTTAAACAAAATAAACCCTTTTTTTTGTAGTGAAACAAAAAATTAATATCATGAACTTTCATAACAATCCTTGATAACCTTTTAAAAAAAGAAATGTATTCCAAAGTTACAGTAAAAAATTATTTTAATCAAATCTTAAAATATTTTTTTGTCAAATTTAATGACATGGCACTATACATGGTTTGATTACATCAGTACACCTGAGTTTTACAGGTAAAAAGAAAGCCCTACTTTTCTTAAACTCGTGTATTACGTGTATCAAGAGAATTAAAAAAGTCTTGCGATTTAGATTTAACATGATGTTGCAACTTTGAATAAATGTTATTTAGAATTTAAAACTCTCTGGTAGATGTGATCTTTTTATTTGAATAATTTCTTTATTTTTTCTTTGCTTTTTGATATATTTATAGGATATATATAACAAAAGGAATAAAACATTAAAGAAATTATATAACTAATTTATATATACTTTTTCCAAAATTATGAGGAAAGATATATATCTAATATTGTAGCTTTTTGACCTACATGTAGACTAATTAAATTCTTAAATTTGACAGAAATACACCAAACTAAATAACAACCTATGTTTCAGTAAGACTGATACATCACCAAGGTAGCTATATAGTTTGAATAAAATCCAAGTTGATTTGAAAAAGTAATTAAAAAGTTTAAAGTGTACTCTATCTCTATTTTGTCAAAACTGCAAATCCTAGATTTTTTTACCCAGATTAAACTAATTCTTAAATTTAACAGCAATACACCAAACTAGATAACAACCTGGGATTCAGTAAGATTAATACATTAACAAGCTAGCTATATAGTTTGAATAAATCCAAGTTAACTTGAAAAAAAAATATTAATATCTTTATTTTGTTTGAACTGCAAATTCTAGCTTTCTTGACCTAGATTAATTAAATTCTAAAATTTGACAGCAATTCAACAAAAAACAAAATAACCTGGGATTCAGTAAGCTTGATATATATCTAAGAGAGCTGCCTAGTTTGATGAAAATCCAAGTTGATTTGAAAAAGTAATTAAAAAGTTTAAAGTGTACTCTATCTCTATTTTGTCCAAATTGCAAATCCTAGCTTTTTTTTACCGAGATGACTTTAATTCTTAAATTTTACAACAGTACAATAAAAAAGTAAATGAAATGGGATTCAGTAAGCTTGATATATATCTAAGATAGCTGCATAGTTTGATTTTGAAAAAGTTATTAAAAAAATTAAAGATGCCTATCTCTATTTTGTCCAAATTGCAAATCCTAGCTTTTTTTTACCGAGATGACTTTAATTCTTAAATTTTACAGCTATACAAAACAAAAGTAAATGAAATGGGATTCAGTAAGCTTGATATATATCTAAGATAGTTGCATAGTTTGATGACAATCCAAGTTGATTTGAAAAAGTTATTAAAAAAATTAAAGATGCCTATCTCTATTTTGTCTGAATTGCAAATCCTAGCTTTTATTACTGAGATGACTTTAATTCTTAAATTTTACAGCAATACAACAAAAAAGTAAATGAAATGGGATTCAGTAAGCTTGATATATATCTAAGATAGCTGCATAGTTTGATGAAAATCTAAGTGATTTTGAAAAAGTTATTAAAAAAATTAAAGATGCCTATCTCTATTTTATCCAAATTGCAAATCCTAGCTTTTTTTACCGAGATATGACTTTAATTCTTAAATTTTACAGCAATACAACAAAAAAGTAAATGAAATGGGATTCAGTAAGCTTGGTATATATCTTAGAAAGGTGCATAGTTTGATGAAAATCCAAGTTGATTTGAAAAAGTTATTGGAATTTTTTTTTTTTTCACAGCCAGTAATCAAACTACCTAATAAACTTGAATTTTGTTAGATCAATATTTAATTTAGTTAGATGGGCTTCTTTATTCCAGTCAAAACTAAATTTGAAGGTCAAGACTAGTCGAGACTGGTTCAGACTGAGTCGAGACTAGTCAAGACAGGTCGAGACAGGTTGAACCTTGGTCAAGACCATTTCAGACTAATTAAGTAAAGTCAAGACCTAGTCGAGTACACTTAAGAACAGTTAAGTCCAGTCCAGACAATGTCGAGACTAGTCGAGAAAAATGTGTGCTAGATTTTACTGGTCGAGCACAAAAACTGGTCAATTCAGACTCTGAGCAGTTTGTAGTGAATGTTTTCTCGAGGTAACAATCTGCTCTATCATCCTCTCAGCTATGTGTTATTTATATGATTATGTCTGTTTTGTTCACGCATCGGTGTATATTCAACAGAATTGAAATGCAACTGTCATACAAGTGAGAGGTTTAGCGCTATAAAACTACGTTCAATCCACCATGTTCTACTTTTGAAAATTTCTGTACCAAGTCAGCAATAGGACATTTGTAGTCCATTCGTTTGATGTGTTTTATCATTTTATTTTGCCATTTGATTAGGGACTTTCCGTTTTTAATTTTCCTCTGGGTTTTTTTTTTTCGTAATTTTACTTTTTATCGCTAGGATATAGATATTACAACATAGTCACCGAAAAAAAAATAGTGGAAGAACATATCTATCATGCAGAAAGTAAAGTTAAATGATATCACTTAATTTGTATCTTCCTTACTTCAAAGTTCCTGAACAAAGCCAGTCTCATAAGAATAAAGAAAAAAGTCAAGAATATGGGCACAATTAAATTCCATGGGAATCCTGATAGCTTGTCAAAAAACACGTCCTCCATACGTAACAATTATGTTGTCAATCAAGAAAGCAATCATCTAAACGCCTTTCGTGGAATTTTAAGAGTCGTATAGGAACTAAAATAAAGAGAGATAACACATACAGCTTTTATAATGATTCACTGGCAACAATCGAACTGTGATTATACAAGTAAAGTTTGTTCTATCAATTTAAAAGAAATAAAATAGTTCCTAACACTAATAGAAAATGTATACGGTTCTTTAATTTTAATTTGACAGCAATTCAACAAAAAACAAAATAACCTGGGATTCAGTAAGCTTGATATATATCTAAGAGAGCTGCCTAGTTTGATGAAAATCCAAGTTGATTTGAAAAAATTATTAGAAAATTTAAAGTGTACTATCTCTATTTTGTCCAAATTGCAAATCCTAGCTTCTTTTACCAACATTTCTTTAATTCTTAAATTTTACAACAGTACAATAAAAAAGTAAATGAAATGGGATTCAGTAAGCTTGATATATATCTAAGATAGCTGCATAGTTTGATGACAATCCAAGTTAATTTGAAAAAGTTATTAAAAAAACTAAAGATGCCTATCTCTATTTTGTCTGAATTGCAAATCCTAGCTTTTTTTACCGAGATGACTTTAATTCTTAAATTTTACAGTAATACAACAAAAAAGTAAATAAAATGGGATTCAATAAGCTTGATATATATCTAAGATAGTTGCATAGTTTGATGACAATCCAAGTTGATTTGAAAAAGTTATAAAAAAAATTAACGATGCCTATCTCTATTTTGTCTGAATTGCAAATCCTAGCTTTTTTTACCGAGATGACTTTAATTCTTAAATTTTACAGCTTTACAAAACAAAAGTAAATAAAATGGGATTCAGTAAGCTTGATATATATCTAAGATAGTTGCATAGTTTGATGACAATCCAAGTTGATTTGAAAAAGTTATTAAAAAAATTAAAGATGCCTATCTCTATTTTGTCTGAATTGCAAATCCTAGCTTTTTTTACCGAGATGACTTTAACTCTTAAATTTTAAAGTAATACAACAAAAAAGTAAATGAAATGGGATTCAATAAGCTTGATATATATCTAAGACAGTTGCATAGTTTGATGAAAATCAAAGTTGATTTGAAAAAGTTATAAAAAAAATTAAAGATGCCTATCTCTATTTTGTCTGAATTGCAAATCCTAGCTTTTTTTTAACGAGATGACTTTAATTCTTAAATTTTACAGCAATACAACAAAAAAGTAAATGAAATGGGATTTAGTAAGCTTGATATATCTCTAAGATAGCTGCATAGTTTGATGAAAATCCAAGTTATTTTGAAAAAGTTATTAAAAAAATTAAAGATGCCTATCTCTATTTTGTCCAAATTGCAAATCCTAGCTTTTTTTTACCGAGATGACTTTAATTCTTAAATTTTTCAGCAATACAACAAAAAAGTAAATGAAATGGGATTTAGTAAGCTTGATATATATCTAAGATAGCTGCATAGTTTGATGAAAATCCAAGTGATTTTGAAAAAGTTATTAAAAAAATTAAAGATGCCTATCTCTATTTTGTCCAAATTGCAAATCCTAGCTTTTTTTTACCGAGATGACTTTAATTCTTAAATTTTACAGCTATACAAAACAAAAGTAAATGAAATGGGATTCAGTAAGCTTGATATATATCTAAGATAGTTGCATAGTTTGATGACAATCCAAGTTGATTTGAAAAAGTTATTAAAAAAATTAAAGATGCCTATCTCTATTTTGTCTGAATTGCAAATCCTAGCTTTTATTACTGAGATGACTTTAATTCTTAAATTTTACAGCAATACAACAAAAAAGTAAATGAAATGGGATTCAGTAAGCTTGATATATATCTAAGATAGCTGCATAGTTTGATGAAAATCTAAGTGATTTTGAAAAAGTTATTAAAAAAATTAAAGATGCCTATCTCTATTTTATCCAAATTGCAAATCCTAGCTTTTTTTACCGAGATATGACTTTAATTCTTAAATTTTACAGCAATACAACAAAAAAGTAAATGAAATGGGATTCAGTAAGCTTGGTATATATCTTAGAAAGGTGCATAGTTTGATGAAAATCCAAGTTGATTTGAAAAAGTTATTGGAATTTTTTTTTTTTTTCACAGCCAGTAATCAAACTACCTAATAAACTTGAATTTTGTTAGATCAATATTTAATTTAGTTAGATGGGCTTCTTTATTCCAGTCAAAACTAAATTTGAAGGTCAAGACTAGTCGAGACTGGTTCAGACTGAGTCGAGACTAGTCAAGACAGGTCGAGACTGGTTCAGACTGAGTCGAGACTAGTCAAGACAGGTCGAGACAGGTTGAACCGTGGTCAAGACCATTTCAGACTAATTAAGTAAAGTCAAGACCTAGTCGAGTACACTTAAGAACAGTTAAGTCCAGTCCAGACAATGTCGAGACTAGTCGAGAAAAATGTGTGCTCGATTTTACTGGTCGAGCACAAAAACTGGTCAATTCAGACTCTGAGCAGTTTGTAGTGAATGTTTTCTCGAGGTAACAATCTGCTCTATCATCCTCTCAGCTATGTGTTATTTATATGATTATGTCTGTTTTGTTCACGCATCGGTGTATATTCAACAGAATTGAAATGCAACTGTCATACAAGTGAGAGGTTTAGCGCTATAAAACTACGTTCAATCCACCATGTTCTACTTTTGAAAATTTCTGTACCAAGTCAGCAATAGGACATTTGTAGTCCATTCGTTTGATGTGTTTTATCATTTTATTTTGCCATTTGATTAGGGACTTTCCGTTTTTAATTTTCCTCTGGGTTTTTTTTTTTCGTAATTTTACTTTTTATCGCTAGGATATAGATATTACAACATAGTCACCGAAAAAAAAATAGTGGAAGAACATATCTATCATGCAGAAAGTAAAGTTAAATGATATCACTTAATTTGTATCTTCCTTACTTCAAAGTTCCTGAACAAAGCCAGTCTCATAAGAATAAAGAAAAAAGTCAAGAATATGGGCACAATTAAATTCCATGGGAATCCTGATAGCTTGTCAAAAAACACGTCCTCCATACGTAACAATTATGTTGTCAATCAAGAAAGCAATCATCTAAACGCCTTTCGTGGAATTTTAAGAGTCGTATAGGAACTAAAATAAAGAGAGATAACACATACAGCTTTTATAATGATTCACTGGCAACAATCGAACTGCGATTATACAAGTAAAGTTTGTTCTATCAATTTAAAAGAAATAAAATAGTTCCTAACACTAATAGAAAATGTATACGGTTCTTTCATTTGCCATTTTAGTGGAAATACCAGAGCTTCTTTGTCAATTCTTTTGAAAAATGGCCAAGTCAATCGATGACATAGGTATACATCAACGTGGTTTAAGTTTTATTCAGTCATTATTGGTGCAGCACCAGAATGTCCTGGAAAGGCTTTTTTTCAACACTGATATTATAAAACTCGTAAGTGTTTGTGAACTAACATCATACATTGTGGAAACTTTTTACAAATTCACAAACATGTTTATGAATCTTCCAGTTGTTTTCTTGACATTGCTTTGAACAATACCTGGCTCTTTTACATCTGCTACATCTAAATCGACTTTGGAAAAAACACTGAATACAAAATTTAATTCTGGGAGGGGTTTTTGTAAACCACGTGTTGTACAAAAAAACCAACGCATGAAACTTTGCTGAATTAAATTGGTATGTTTTCTTTTTCATACCTTTGGTACCGGTCTGAAAACATATTTTGAGAGAATCCATTACCTTCCATGACTGGTATAATCGTATTAGAGCGAATGGTGTCATCCCAATACTGAAAAAACACCAGGCTTGCATGTTAAATGCCACATCAGGATGGTGACCATTTGTTATGTCGTGAATTTGAAAAATGTCAAAATAATCATCAATGGAGCAATCAGCTCCCCTGAATTATCTGTTAGTTAGGAACCTGAGAAGAAAATAGTAAGTATTGCTTACAACAAAAGCCCCACCCTCAATTAATGAATATTTTTCACTTGAATTCAATGAAATACCGACGTATTTGAACAGTTCATACTTCATTGCGTCAGGAATAATTTGAAGTTCCATTGGCAAAAATAAAAAAGATTTTGAGTAGAACATTTTTGGAGTTTCAAAGAAAGAGGGATTATTTTCTTTATAACGATTTAAGTGCCATTCACAGTCTTTATAACAACCAACAGTGTATAATACGGATATAAACTTTAGGTATCCAGTTAAGTCACCTTTCCGGAAGTATGTCAAAGATCCCAACAGAAGGAAATTGCGAACATCAAGATTCGGTTGACGGATGGACATTGCAGAAATTATACTTGCCAAGTAAGTATAGATAACGGATGCTAATAGCGATAGAGAACGTCGTGTATCTTCCGTTGTGTACGCAAACATATTACCCGTAGCTTGGATGCTATCTAGCAAACGCAAAAGAAAGTCTATCAGGTTTTTACTGTTTTTGGTGGATATATATACACTAAAAGAACTTAGTGCACTTGTGGCAATTTTCGTATTCATATCATACAAAATTTCTCTACATGCTTGTATACCCTTTTTTTAAGCTTTTGAAACGATAAGGGATATTTCCGTACTTCAACAAAGTCACATATGTGATTTGATTTTACTTTACGCAAACAATGATATACGTCATTTAAAAGTTCTAGTAATTGTTGTTCTAATTTTAAATTTTCAGTAAGTCTTATATTAAAAAGGTTTTCTTTTGGGATGAAGTAGTTTGGGCAAAAACTACGTTTAATCCATTCTAACATTTGCTTTATACACAGCTTAACACAATGCAGAAGAAGGTTTTTTTTCCAAACATCCAATTTATTCTTCTCTATCACATAAAATAAACATGTCTTCCAATGGTACGAGGTTATGAATTCATGATTTATAACATCACGATTTAACATCTTAAGAAGAACGTAACATTTATATTGGACATCTGTTAGCTTAAACATAAGTTTTCGTTCTTGTAATGTAAGAGATATCCGCCATTCTAAGTGTATTTCTGGTGAAGAATGGTGGCCTTTTCTAACAACAAAATACCCAAGTGATTTCAGCTCATTAATAGTACATTGTGTTGGCCATCCTTTATAGCGACGTCTGGTTAGCCATTCCCGTGCATCTGCTGGCCATTGTTTGCACCGATAAGACCAGACCAAATCACATTTTCCTGTTGTATCATTGTTTTTATCATTAATACAAGCCCCGAGTTGTGCAGCACACTTGTTATGGGGTCTTGAAAAACGACGTGACCCTGCTCCACTATTATATGCAACATCAGCCAGAACTATTCGTTCACATTTATCAAATTTGAAAAAACGTTTATTATTATCAATTTCGATAAAAGAATCATGTTGTTTTGTGTATGGTACACTTCTCTTAACGAATTGTAGTTTACAATACCCATGAGATGTATCTTGGTCTTTAATGATCAATAGTGAATCTCGGGCTTTTTCAGCTTGTGATATGTCGTCAATAACACGAAGACTGTCATCACAATAGATAGCGTCAAGGTCAATTAGTATACCTGTCAAAAATATATAAATAGTGTTCACATAGTTTGTCTCATATGCAATCTAAACGTTCGTTGCTGATACACCCATATTAGGCAAGGGGCGAATTACATTCCAATGAAATGCATAATATTACAATTACTTGGACAAACCCATGCATAAGATAACAATTGCAAAAACATGCTGCATTTATCTAGGTAATGCATTACATCACAATGTATTTTGCAAGATAATGCATTAAGTAACACAATATATTTGTAAAGCTATTTCAGTAAACAAAATCAAATATCTTGAAAAACAGCCTGAAGTCACAAAAGATTCCGTACACTGATCCTAGTAGTACCGTGTTTAAAGTCTATTCACTGTTTTTTACATGTTTTATAAGTTTTATAAATTTCTTGTTCACAAAAGTATGAACTTTTCGGAATCCATAACATACATCATCTTAGTTGTATTTTGCACAATTTTTGGGAATTTTTGGTCCTTAATGTTTAAAGTTCTGGTAATTTTGATATCTTTTATCTCTACGTTGAAATCACAGAGATGGAGTTGAACATAATATGTTTTTAAGCTTAAATGTTACTTCACTTTTATAAATATACCTTTGATTTACTAATTCCAATCAAAGATTTTTTACTAAGAGTTACTTCCGTCTTGAGGTAATGAAAAAAAAAATTGATTTATGACAATGTGTCAAATAGAGAAAAGGTTCATTGTTTAACAAACTAATTAGTGTTTTATTACAATAACTAATTTTCTTTAATTTAATCACAAGGTATTCATTGACGATCTGACAACAATAAAATACTTTTACAGTACTGTAATGCTTTTCAAATAATAAAAAAAAAAATATAAAAATGCATTTTAATCTTTTTAATAAATCAAGACATTTTAAATTCTGCTTTAGCTAAATCTCTAACAATCTGTGAAAGATATATAGTATTTGAATAAAAGTTTTCTTTCCAGTAATGTACTAAATTACAATTGATACGGGGAGAAAAAGGGAACAGCCAAACATTTTTGCGTTTTTTTCGTACGCTTCGACCTATACAAATACTGTATGTGTCCTATTAGAATCGAAATAATTCCTTCATGGCATGCTCTATGCTCATTTTAACATGGGTAGGCATTATATTTGATCACATTTTACACCTCGCTAACGCTCATTGTAAAATATCGACAAATATAATACCTGCCCATGTTCAAATGAGCATAGAGTGTGACATTAAGGAATTATTTCTCAATTAACACATTTGATACAAATTACTTTCATTACAAGCATGAGTACATTTTTGCTTGCCTTTGCATAATCCGAACAATAAATTTATATACACAATTTATAAAAGAACAACATATTGTCGACCATCAGATAAACAGTTAAAACGATTAAATTTGCGTTTAAAAGGTACGAAGGGGAAACTTGACAACAATTAACACTTCTCCAGTATAGTAATGATTAAGTTCATATGGCAAAATCATAGGTACTTCATCCGTGTGATTTGGACCACGTAACTTTGGCACAATTGATTAGATTATTTCCCTTAGTTGCAGATTGAACAGATAGATTGTACCAAATTTGCGAAAAATCCAGCCCTTTTCAATCATGAATCTTACACGGTGTCTTTGAAAACTTCCTGTGGCGAATATTTACAAACATTTCGTTTAATTCATGGCAAAAATGCAGGAATGGGAAAGATGATATCATCATTTAAAAAAAAAATGGAAAAAAACTAAATAAAGCAGGTATGCAAGTTATTAACCTTGAATTTCAAAATATAAGTTTTTTGGCAAACAAATCATAAACAATATCGTTTTGCATCTTTATATCTTTTTTCGAATCTTGCTTTTTTTACAATTTGTAATCTTGAGATTTCATGGTGACTAAACCTTGTGCACAAATAGAATAAGGGGATAAATTTGATTGGTTAACTTCCAATGATGGTTATTTTCTTATATGCAATCAAATGTTATGTGAAATTTTTTCTATAGAACTGGAGAGGATAAAAATTTACTCATGCCAAGTATTTCTTTATTTGAAACAAAGATAATTCTGCACAATTTTTTGAAAAGTGCAAATTTAACAAAGATTTATATGGGGAAAATCAGTGGTGGTATTACTATAGTAATCAAAAGTACTTGGATTATAATTTTATACGCCAGACGCGCGTTTCGTCTACATAAGACTCATCAGTGACGCTCAGATCAAAATAGTAAAAAAGCCAAATAAATACACCTAATAATGAATAAATACATTACGTTCTATTTTACGTTATACAAATAGTCACCTGGTGGATTTGAGCCTTCGACTGTACCTCCAACTATAAAAAAAGAAATTCCTGGTGCATTTAGAAAATTTTGGATAATCTCCCGCGTTATGTAAGATCGTTGACAAGTCTTTCTATAATCATCGTTCGCTCCAATAATATCAAGGACTTCAAATAACCATATGCTATCATTTTCTTCACCTGAAAATATTTGTTGGTTGGTCAAAATGTACTGAATTGTTATTCAACATAAATGTAATAAATATAGAAATAATTTTTAAATGCATTGTCTTTTGATTTCATGTAAAATAGTATTACAATGATGTACATATTTTTTTTTTATTTAGGACTCTCGTTTGATGTCTTCAACAATATAATGCGTACAGTGTCATTTGAACAAGCATGCGTTATAGTGCAAGGGAAAATCATAACCATCAAGTACTTAACTTAAATCAAATTTACAAATAACGCTATCAGTATATTATCAAAAACCAACATAACTACATTGTCATTTAAAAAAGAATAATCGATTGTTTGTGTCCATAAATGTTCGACACTGTTTATATGTCTCTTGAAATCAATACTGCATACCTGTAAACTTTTGAAAGTGCCCATGGGGGTTTTAGTGCGCGACAACAATTTCAAAGGTTAAATTTTTACGACATATTTTGCGCGTGTCGTTTTGTGGTCTAGAAAAAGTGTCATATCTGTATGAATAGGAATATTCGTCAATCAACCTTTGTCTAACTCATAAGGGATATTCGGGACTCTTGTTTTAAATTTTTTGTTATATATTTCGAAATTCCCTGAGGTTTTTTTCCATATAGTGCCATTATATATTTTCCCATTAACTCCTACTACATTTTTTCTTAATTCTATTATAAATAGTTTTTAAAGTCATATTTTTAGAAACATCAAATCAATCATTATTATAGATAGAGATAGATGTAAACATAAAAAATATCAAGCTAAGAACAATCTACAAATTAGTCAAACATGACCAAAATCGTCAATTGTCATCTAATTGGAGATATTGTCCTTGTAAGTCATTTTCTGGAATTTATTAGTTATTTTTGTAAACTGTTTTCACAATCTCCTGCTTTTGATTTCTGGGCCAAATTTAATCAAACTTGGTCTCAATAATTTTTATGTTATTTTATACTATTTATTATGATTTCAACTTTATTTTGCATGATTTCCAGAAACAAAGTAGATAAAGGTTAGCGACATACGCTCTACAGTGCCTCTAGTTGAAGTTCACATCGATTTAACTTAAATTAAATAATTTACCTTCATCATATTCTTTTGCTGTGAGGTTTTCCTCTGACTGGCTCATTCCGCATTTACTGTCTTCTTCCATGGGCCCTCGGTGAATAAATATCTTATTTTTTTACATAATAAATCAATATCCGGGTTTTTTTTCATACACTATTAGAATTCAAAGGTGAAAACTCAATCTTCTAATGAAGAACAACTTCTGCATGCGATATGTTTAAAGTGTGACCCTTATATGATTGCGCTAAACATGCACAGGTATTTAAGTGACTTTAAAAATATAAACCAGTAATATTGTGAGGGTTTAATTTGTGTTTATTTTCGTTGTGAAGGTAAACTAACATGTTTGCAAAAGAGCATAAAATATTTAAACTGTGCGGAACGATAAATTTGAAAAAAGGAATGTCAAATCAAACCGCTTCAAAAAAATAATGTTGAATGGAAAATGTCTGTCAATGTATATGAAAAGATCAAAAACTTCAAACCTTTTAGTTTAGATTATTCTTTATTTAAATTTTACATAGAAATATGTTATACAAGTCATTACTTCAAATGAGGTATGTTTTTTTTGGTTATATAATCGGAGAAACCTATTTACAAAACTTTTGAATTTTTGAAATACTAAGGTTGTTCTACCTCAGGAATAGATTACCCTAGCTAAAGTTGGCAAAACTTTCAGGAATGTTGGCCCTCATTTCTCATCAACTTCGTACTTTAATTGGCCTTCTCATTTTCTTTAGATTCGAGCGTCACTGATGAGTCGTTTTTTAGACGAAACTCGCGTCTGACGTAAATACAAATATTTATAAATTAACCTTTTACAAAACATTTGAATGTTTGAAATACTAAAGCTTTTCTACATCAGGAATATATTACCTCAGCTGTACTATGCATAACTTGTCGGAATTTTAGTCCTCAATGCTCAATGCTCTTCAACTTCGTACTTTATTTGGCCTTTGTAATGTTTTGGATTCGAGCGTCACTTATAAGTCTGTTGTAGACGAAACGCGATTTTTGGCGTTAATACAAAATTTAATTCAGGTATCTGTGGTGAGTTTATCAAGTGTTCATGATCGATGTTCATCACAGATATTGGCCCATCAGATGTCGGTTTAACTTCCTTAAAATAGTAAGGAATAATACGCTTTTTTATGTAAATATTTGCAGTTTGGTGAGACAGCGATCCATTTTGAGAATCTAGTATTCAAATATTCTAATATTAAAATGTCTTTCCGGACATTCTTTCTTTATCACATTATCTTTAACTCATTGGAATAATAATAAACGAAGTTAATCAATATTGCACCACTTGATTTGCTGAGTAAAGGTGAGATTTGGTAAGAGATTGAAACTTCTTATACTAGAATAATTTGTGTCTAATAAGAATAGAGGGACAGCATATATAGACAGTCATTATATTATCGTCTTGGTAAGAGCAAAAACACATTAAATAAGTGAAAATAAGTAAAACAATTACACAGTATAGCTAGGAAAAAAGGGGGAAATAGTCCCAAACTATCCACCCAAAATTAAGATCAGTTCGAGCGTGACATGTGATTTTAAAAGATGTACCTGAATGTTTTGACCTCTCCTCGAAGGAACGTAAAACTACAAACCTATGTCTCGTCCTCGGTCAAATGAAATAGCTGAAGTATCTTTGAAAATCTCCAGATGCCTTCTCATCAATAATATTACCAGAAACTCTCCAAAAATGTCTTCAATATTTATATTTCTCAGTTCTATATCATCCGCTAATGTTTCTAAAACTTTTGATAAAGTAATAATGTCCTCTTATAATTTATGCTAAAATCCATCCATTTCAGATTCTTTTTGAGCAGAATCATTCAATGCGATGTTTTGCAGGAAAACTGTCATGTGTGAAAACACTTATTGACCAATCAAATCGGTATATGCATGTAATATTCACGAGCGGGATGACCTATAGTTCCGAACTCCTATGACGTTAAGGTCCAGTCGTGCAGATTACTCGATGTATACCGGATTGCTTCCAATAATTATAGCATATTAATCAGTGTTCTATGTTGTGTCATGTGTACTATTGTTTGTCTGTTTGTCTTTTTTTTTGTAGCCATGGCGTTGTCAGTTTATTATCGATTTATGAGTTTGACTGTCCCTCATGTATCTATTGTCTTTCTTTTAATGAAGACAGAGTTACTAAATAAATGAAACACCTACCTCCAATGCCAGACCCTTATAAAACTGAAGCTGAAAAGACAATACGGATATTTTATTGGCTGTAAATAATTTTTACAATGTTTATACATAACATATAGTATATATAAAATGTGACACTTTTTAATGAGTCTCTCAAAAAGAATATAAAGCGTCACTCACCGACCTTTTATCTTGTGTAGAGTGGATAATACATATAAATGCTATATATTCTGACAATGAACAGATTAATGATTGTTATAATGCAACTAAGTTACATCATCAAAACGTTTAGTGTGTTACGCAAAAATTGGAATTCTTAAAATTAAGGAACTGTGGAATGGTTTTGTCATGTTTATAGAACTTAAAATGGCTTTAATGTAAACCACGAAAAGGACCCCAAATTTATCTGTGATGCGAGGATAGAAATGTTTAAAAAAAATAACGCTCGTTCATCATTTGTAATTATAAATGTTTAATCTAGGTCTTCTTTTATATATCAAACATGTAGTCATTTATCATTGTCGTATTAATAATAACAAAATAGATAGGATACATGACTTTTCCGTAATATGTACTTGATTTAAAACATATGATTTTGTATCGTCACTATGTAGTACTCTTCTCCGAGACATCATGGTATAGCTACGTGGCTATTAATAAATAATTTTTCTAGAAGCTGGATTTTTTTTATTCAAATCTGGATGTAAGTTTCGCTTTCGTACGTTTGTTAAAAAAAAAGAATTTTAAGTATTTTACAATACGTTTTTTTTTTGTAATTAATTTTTTTATTATTATTATAACAATTAGAAGGTTTTATTACTTTTGGTGGGTAACATATGGACATTTTAAACTTTGCCATGTAGCAAAGACAGGATGTCTGGAGCATGTTCTAATGATATGTATTGTAGTAACATAGCCACGATGTTTATAAAATTGAATAATCTTTTCTCTTAATCAATTTTTATTAAATTATTAGCTGTTTGTTCTTCTCCTGTTTCAATTTTACTATTAGTTAAATTCAAAATGCAAAGTTCAAAACATAAGTAATTCTACTAGCTAGTTTGTACGTTTGTACAAAAGAAAAGACTTTTTGCAATAGATTTTTTTTCTTTTCTTTCATTTTTGTGTAAATGAGATGAATCACAATAATGATTTGTTTAACATTTTAACTCAAAGGTTTTCTTTCTTTTGGAAGGTAATATATGGACATTTTGTAACAATGGCAAGATGTTTGGAGTGTGTTCTAATGGCATACATTGTAGTAAAAAAAACAGTATCTCCTCAATGATGTTCATCAGCTATCTCTGACATGCAATGAGGTTAGAATACATCTGAGAGGTGGTACTGTTTCCCTGCTGGAACATCATATCGTGTTTAGTCTTTATTTTTCTATGTTGTGTTCTGTGTACTGTATTTGTTTGTCTGTTGGTCTTTTTCTGTTAAACCATGGCATTTTAACTTATATCGACGGTTGAGTCTGCTATTGTTCGCCTCTCCATGATTTAGCAAAACAAACATGTGGACATTGTACCAAAAACTTATTTCCAAACAAAAATACCGAGTTCTTGGATAATGTAAAAAAAAAGGGAGAAATCCATAAATCCTGCCGATCTACTACTCGACTATATTAAACCAAAGGCACAAGTTTAATACGGACATAAATGAAACGAGATTAGAAATATCTATCCGTGAACAATGTGTTTGCACCTGTCCTAAGTCAGGAACCTAATATTAAGTGGTTGCCTTTTGGTAATGTGGATCATAAGTGTTAGTCGTTTTTTTTTACATAGAATGTTTTTTTATGTTTGAATTGTTTACGATAGTCAATGTAGGACTCCTCATACAGTGGAGATCACTTCTAACCTCTCATTAGAACTGTCAGAATAATCTGTCATAGAACTGTTCTAACCTGTCCTAGAACAGTTCTAGCTAGAACAGTTCTACCCTAGAACTGTTCTAGGTAGAACTGTCAGGATCAGTTCTAGGTAGAACTGACTAAATCAGTTCTAGGTAGAACTGTCGGGATCAGTTCTAGAGTAGAACTGTCAGGATCAGTTCTAGGTAGAACTGACCAAATCAGTTCTAACCGTAAAACTGTCAGTAGAACTGACCAAATCAGTCAGGACTGAAGAACAGTTCTAAATGACGTCACTGCAGAAAGGGCACTTTAGAATTTAGAAGAAAAATCAGTTCCAATTACTTTACTATATTTAATAGCAGATTTTTCTATATTTTTTACTGATCAAAAATTAAATGTACAAATATCGAAGTGAATAGGCGGTTATCCAAATCATCGGAGAAATATTTTTATAAGATTGCAAATGAAACATCATTGTTTACGTTTATTCGTTCTCCGTTTTAACAGTCTCTTCGTAAATATAACTGTGCATTTAATTCAAGGAAATTTAATCTTAATTTACCTTGTTTGCCTTGGATTTACTTTCATGATTTATGATTCTGTTTTGACAAATGTTCAAACGAAAATCGTACAGTGGATGAATTATGGGATTAATGAAAACAGTGTTGTTAAACGTAAAAAAACCTATGTGCATTTGCCTGTTTGCATTACATGCATTATATCGTTGCCAAACTTATCTATAACGATTATCATGATAATGAATAATATCTTGTAGTCTGGAACGTCAGAAAAATATACTCGATCTGAACATGAATGAAATATTTGCCACTGGACGTTAGGCTACAAACAAAACCATTCACTGTCCTTCTTCAAATTATATCACGTGAATTATATTAACAGTATAGTCAGTATACTTTTCCAACAAGAGAACTTCTCATACATGTACTTTTCATTTTAAAATAAAGTAAATGAATAAATCATGTGAGTGTTGGATGATGCCGTTAAATAGTTTTGTTAAAAAGTCACTATTGTGACGGTTCATTATGTAATAATTTAATTTTGGATGTAATGGTCTTCTGACGTTATTTTGTTATTAGCGCCCATAAACAAAAGTTAGTCATGTGACCGTAACGTCATCAACGTTTTTTCATGGTTTGCCAAGGTTTAACATGTTCAACATTTTGTTAAAATGGAAATTATAATTAAATTATAAGAAATGACTGTAATATTTTTTTCTGTCCATTGAGTATTCGAAATAACATAAAAAATGTGGTGCACACTGTTAAAAAACCCGCTACACACTGTAAACTAATGAACATCACCACATTCATACATGTATTAAAAAGTCCGCATCTACGTCAAGCGTTTTCAAACGCTTTTTGACTTGTCATGTCATGTCATGACATGATTTTCTAGTACACACATTTTTCAGTGTGCACCAAATTTGTTATGTTATTTCTTCATAGACAGAAAATTTTTACAGTCATTCCTTAAATAATAATATTATCGATACAGAGAGGAAATAATGGCACTCTAAATTGATGTGGACAAAATTTGGTGTCCAGGCTCTTTATCATACAATATTTGTCCTGACATAGAAATATTATTGGTTTAAAATGAGGCCATATATATTTACATGATAAAGAATATATGTTCAGTTTTAATTGATGCGGTCAAATAATTTTGTTATTAAAACGACTCAGTCGTATATATCAAAACTACTGAAATTTGTTAACAGTTCAATATTTTGAATAAAAAGAGGACACGCTGTCAATTGAATTATACAATCCATCGTGATCGGTTGTTGTTTTCTGCTCTATGGTTGGGTTGTTGTTGCTCAGACACATATTTTTGTTATATGAGTCAGTCTGAGGTATGAAAACTAAATGATGTTTGTTTCTGATGCAATATTTTGAATAAAAGTAGGAAATGCTGGCAATCTCAATCGATGCGATTTTTAGGCAGTGGTTGTTGATTTCCAATATTGAAGTTATTTATAAACTACACTCCCTCTTGACCTAAAATTATAACTGAAGTACTGTCCAACTATATAGACTTGCATAAATAAGCAAATATGGTCAGTTTTGGTTGATGCGGTCAAAAGATTTTATTACAAGACTCAGTCTGAAGTATGAAAACAACTGATATTTGTTTACGATTCAATACTTTGAATAAAAGGAGGATATGCTGGCACTATGAATTCATTCGAACAAAATTTTGAGGTCATTGTTTTCCAATATTGCTGTAACTTGTTTGTTACAGTCCCTCTTGACCTAAAATTATAATTGAATTACTGTGCAGCTATATAGATTTGCAGAAAGAAAGAGCAGATAAGGTCAGTTTAAATTGATGCGGTCAAATTTTATTACACGGCTCGGTCTGAAGTATGAAAACTACTGATATGTGTTTACGATTCAATACTAAGAATAAAAAGAGGTCATTCTGGCACTTTAAATTCATGTGAACAAAATTTTGAGGTCATAGTTTTCCAATTTTGCTGATACTTGTATATTACAGTCCCTCTTGACCTAAAATTATAATTGAATTACTGTGCAGCTATATAGATTTGCAGGAATGTTTTCCAATATAATTGGTATCCTTGCCTAAAAATAAACTGGATTCCTGCAGTGTGCAGCTAAAATATATAGATTTATATTAAGAAATCAAATATGATCAGTTTAAGTTTATAGTGGATCAATGGCAGATCCAGAGCGGTGAGTGGGACCCCCTTTATTTTGACGTCAATGCATTTGAATAAGAACATTTAGTTGGACCCCCCCCCCCTTTCCTGGGTTGGGACCCCTCTCCCCTTTAAACTGCTGGATCCCTGTTGGTTTGGGCCGGAATAACATATTACATTAAGGTCAGATAATTTTGTTAACGGTAAAACGAGCCATCCTGACTCCCCGAATGACAAATGTAAAACAATTGAAAAAATAATGCCCCCCACCCCACTATTAACGGCTTAATTTATGTTCAAAAAATTAAAGAAAAACAAATAATTTATGTAACACATCAACAAAAGAAATCACTGAATAACAAGCTCTTTACTTGGAACAGTCACATACATGCAGAATATGGCGAGTTAAACATGTTCTCTTACCGACGAAAAATTTGAAATAAAACCGGCAAAATAGCAAAACTCCTTATAAAATTAATCGCTATTTTGCCGAAGCCTTTATATTTATACAAAGGGTTCTTAAAACTTATAAATCAATTATAGACGTAGAATTTATAAATCAATTTTAGCCGTAGGAATTATAAATTAATTATAAATTAATTCTAGCCGTAGAATTTATAAATAAATTCTAGCCGTAGAATTTGTAATCAATTCTAACTTCAGAACTGTTCTAGAAGTAGAACTGAATAAAACTGTTTTAGGGTAGAACTGTCAGGACCAGTTCTAGGTAGAACTGTCCAAATCAGTTCTAGAGTAGAACTGTCAGGATCAGTTCTAGGTAGAACTGTCCAAATCAGTTCTAGGTAGAACTGTCCAAATCAGTTCTAGGTAGAACTGACTTAATAAGTTCTAGCTAGAACAGTTCTAACCTAGAACTGACAAAAAGGTGTCAGGCTGACAGTTCTACGTACTGTTCTAGAACAGTTCTCCTGACAGATTCTGACAGATTTAATGAGAGGTTAGAAGTGATCTCCACTGTAGCTTAATGCTAGTTGTGAACAAAGGCTCTGTGTTGAAGACCTTACGTTGACCTTTAATGGTTACTTTGACAAATTGTGACTTTGATTGCAAATGGTCTAATTAGCACGCATACCACATCTTCCTATATATAAATATACAATATAAGTTATAGTCGATTGATTGATTAAATGTTGGTGTTAAGCGCCACAGTCCGCACTTTTAACTATTTAGTGGCGGCCATTTTTTGGGTGGATGAACTTTAGTGACCGGAGAGAACCACACACTTACGGTAAGAAAACAGTGATAGTCATGTTCATTGAAATTTATTACGGATTTTCAAAACACTACATTGATCAACAATTATTCGAAGCAGACAAATTACAAATTCAAACTAATCAGCTACACAAAATGTATGTATTAAAAACAACTCCATTATAGACCATAACCCTTATGAAATGACAAATAACAAAGAAATGTAAAACACAATGATTGACAGATACATTTAATTGACATTAAATTACATCATGCATAAAAATTATATATTTGTATTTAAAATATTAAGTTAAACAGAAAGGTAAAAACATGAAATTACGTTTGAATTGGTTTACCTACATTTTTTTGTATGAAGTGGCAATAAAGAAAAAGGGTAAAAAGTTTAGAGCAGTTTTTAGAGTCTTAATAGTCTTTTTTGTATGACTTGTGTTGCATTTGTCCTGTCTATGCCTTTAAAAGTAAAATTCATGGTATCATTCACTGTTGAAGTCAAAATTTCACCTAGTGAAAGAAAGATAATTCAATTTAAATCCTGTTCAATTGTCTTTTTATGTGGGTACGTTCAGTCAATATATTAAAACTGAATCGTGTACAACATGTGCATGCTGTCTCTAATATAGAATTACATATCATCCTGAAGAATAAAATCGAGTATTTACTCTATTACATACTAACCGGCCTACACCATATTGTACATAAACACTATGTACGTTTACCATAATTAATATACAAATTAAGAACAATATTAATTTTGCCGACTAGCCCGTCAAGTACGCTAGAAAACTTACAAATATAGGGGGAACCGGAAGTAATGAAAAACAAAAAATTGTTTACAACCCCAAATGCTTGGTCACTTGCAGCTTTTTATCAACTGAATCCACAACGTAACCATCCTTGCTACTGTCACTTTTCCAACGACCGTGTCGTTTCCATACCCTATCATTGACATCCGAATTTGCTGCAGCAGTAGCACCACCTGACCGCATTGAATGCAATCCAAGCTTCAGGTCTTTTGAAACTAGTTTCAGTCTAGAAATAATGCTTTCTCTGGCTGTAGAATAACTAAGCTTTTTGTTTTTATATATAAGTTTACAAATACTTTTAGAACGAAAAATAGGTCTAAACAGGAAAAAAATTGATTCCAAATTGACACCTGAAAGATTTACATATTTCAAAAATATCTCATATGTACAAGCAATGGTATCCCCCTTGGAAATTAAAACATCATTACCATTACGATACTGGTCAGTCTTACTCTTCTCTATATACAAAATTAAATAATCTGATTTAACTTCAACATTTTTACACAAAAGAGAGCTAATCTCATCGAAACGCAAAAACCCAGCAAAAGACAGTAAAATCATTGTTAAATCGCGAACCACAAGTAAATCTTGGCTGTCTGAAAACATGCTACACAATTTCAATAACATATCTAATGAAACGGGATCCTTCTTGTGTTTCTTAACAGTAGCCACTCTCTTGACAGATTCTTGTAATGAATGTAAATATGAATTTTTAGTTGGATCTGCAAAATTACTCATTTCATGCACCCATTTTATACTATATATAGCAGAATTAATAGTGTTACATGTAGCACCAGTGTCAAGCAAGTAAGTTATATATAAAGCTATATGAACCGGCTGTGCTGGTAAAGCTTGAAAACCATGTTTTTTAATAAATGTTTCCCAACGTTTAAATGCATAAAAGTACGATTTTGCTGTATTATCACTTCTACTGTTCACAATATAACTGGACATATGTTCTGCATACTTGAAAAGTTCAGATTCCTCGTCTACTCCGGCTTCTTTAACATCATCCTTAATTTTGTCTCTCAAGCCTATTCCTGGAAAACAGAAAATCAATCTATGATAATCTTACAACCTAAACTTCAATACGCATAGCAACGAAATTGAAATTTTGTTTAATCATACCAAATATCCCATTTCGCCCTCTTCTTCTATGAGTTATCCCTGAACCCGGAAAGATCTTATGAATCTTAACAAAATATTTGAATCTGTTACCCTCTGACAAGACCGGCCAATAAGGAGCCGACTTCCATTCGGGTATAACTAACGTACCAACTGCTCCGTCTTTCAACATCTTTTTAACTGTTTCTGTAACTAACGAAGGAGGTGGGACTAACCAGTTATTTTCTTTACCCCAGTGCTGTTTGAAAGCATCAACACCACTCGTTCCCTGACACCAAAACTTTGAATTAAATTTATCACATTTTTTGCTATATGAAGCCGCAAAGCGATCTACTGTATGAGAACCCCACTCTCTATCTAGCATACGAAACAGCCATGTTTGTACACCCCAGTCATCGCAATCGTTCAACCTACTTAAAGTGTCTGCATGTGTATTATTTTCTCTTGGTATCCATTGCGCAAAAAACGAAACAATGCTTTGTTCACATGCATTTTGAATTTCCATATTTATATCTTGCTAGTGAGTCTTTTTACTACCGACCTTCAAAATAGTTTCAACATTCTTATTATCAGTATGTATTTTTACACTTTGCCCATTCAATGTAGGCAAATTAGTTTTCAAAACCTATGAACAGCCTCAAGTTCTCTCCAAGTAGAACTCATGTTTGTTTCATGTACATCCCATGCACCAAACATTTCTACCATTTTGCTGTTCCCTGCCTCGGCTATATATCCTCCATAGCCTTCACCTGAGGCATCCGAAAACATGTTTACATCACATGCTCCGTTTGTCAACTGACTAAATAATGCACCATCCGCATTTAACCTTACTATGTTTGATAACCAAAACTCTAGTTCTACCTCTGCTTCTGGAGTAACCCAGACCGGTGCCTCCCATGATGTTCTTTCCTAAACACAATCATATGCATACCGAGTCCTTAACCTTACAGTTGTACCCAACACACCTTGTGTAGATATTAACTGACCAACAACTGAAGCTAACAGTTTTACTGATATCACACGTTTGTCTGGTAACCTGTTACAAATGCAGGATATACATTTTAATATCCTGTTAATTCTCTCATCCGTTATTCTAATTCTACCTTCAGAAGTATCCCATACCATTCCCAAAAAAGTTATCACCTGAACCTGGTTCCAGTTACACTTTTCCTCAGCAATAATGAAACCAAAATCAATTAAGTCTGCCCTTATTCTATGGCTAACTTTGGTGCATTCATCATAATTGTCAGCACCCCCTAAACCATCATCAAGATACATTAGGATCCTAATACTGTTAGATCTCCAATACTTTATAATCTCTCTTAAGACTTTTGAAAATATAAAACCTGCTGTAGCCAAACCGAAACACAAAACATTAAATATGTAAAATTTAGACTCCCACTGAAAACCCAAATATGTTCTGTCTTCCTGCTGTACCATTATATGATGATAAGCTGACTTCAAATCAAAAGAAAACAGATAATCACCCTTAGAAAACAATTTTCTTGCAACAGTTGCATCTTCATATTTATATCTAAACTGATATAAATGTGGATTGATGTGACGACAGTCAAGCACTAATCTAAGTTTTTACTGGTTACCTGCAACCGTTAATGGATTGACAACCTTAGGCTTTACAAATACTTCTGATATACACCCTTTAGATAATAATTTCTCGATTTCATCTGTACAAATGATTTGTTTTCTTTAGCTGATCTATTATTATCTAATAAAACATTCTCAGGTAAAGTTTTTAACGGTAACATATACCCTTTTTCAATAACATTTAAAATGTAATCACTTGCTTGAATGATTTTCCATTTGTTTATGTGTTTTCTCAAACTATTAACTGGTGATCTAATTGTATCAACCTTTGTACGTAAATTATCTACGTGTACTTCTATATTATTCCTATATAAAGTATTAATATTACTTATCTTATCATTTTTTCTTTGCTGTTTCTCAGGACATTCCTGTTTCCAATGACCTTTTACACCACAATTAAAACATCTGCCTGGTTTTCTTGTCATACTAGTAACTGCTTGTTCTGCTGGTTGTACGTAGGGATGCACTCGTCTAGCTTTCTTTGTCTTATCAGCTTTCACCTTTCTTTCCGCTCTGTTTTCAGCCTTGTACAATTTCCTTTCATCCTCAGAATCATCTGCAAGCGGGTTGGTTTCATATTCATGTACAACTCGCCAGCCCAGCTCGGATGAATCAGCAATACGTATTAACTTTTGTCTATAGTTCATTAAAGAAATACCTTCCGATAACTTCTCCTTGGCTTTGCATACGGTATCTGGCGTTGGATTGTTACCGTCCAATATACTGTCTGCTTCTTTCATTTTGCTGAGCACCTTCACGTTTTGCTTAAATTGCTCTTCATTCCCTCGTTTCTTGAATTTGGGTCCATCCGTCAAGGTAGCTTCTATCTTTGAAACCTGTGTTTCTGCAAGCTGTTGTTGCACATGCATCTTTCCCATTTCACTGGATATAATCGAACGCATTTGGTTCATCATGTCATTTTGGTTTACCGTCAGAATATTCGAGACTTGAATTCTGATCTGCTCTTGAAGTTCGGCGTCCATTTTGATGTGTACACTTCAAAGGACGGCTAGAAAGTGAGATACATTTACATGTATACCTTTTACCTGTAATCAATTTTGATTACAAAAAAATCCTGATTGGACAATACCTTATTTACAAACCGTTAATACAGACATTTTCCCGCTATTACTAGTCGAAACGCGGGAAAATTCATTTATATTGACTTATGTAACTTACCAGTCTTCTTATTTGGATAACTGTGTTCTTGCTAAAAACAAATATTTCATCCAGTATACCTTTAATTTGAGGCGGTCGTTTGAATTTCTTTTCGGTTGAAAAGGGCGTCATACATCTATATGTACAGTTTATGATAAACGATTTAAAAATTTCCTGCATCCACCCTCTTAAAAAACATTATTGGTCCATCATTTTAGTGCCATCATACTGAACTAGCTTGACATATATGCCACTGGACGGCAAGCAACCAACAATCAACTTAAGTTTGTCTTCCCTTAAGGTTTGACAAAAAAGCTTTGCATGAAAAGAAACCGTGAAGTTAACTTCTGTTCAATTATATTTTGAACTAATTTACCGTAGTAATGCAGTTTCGTATCAGATATATACAACAGCGTTGAGGGCTCGGTAAAATGGCAAAATAACTCAAACACCGTTTTTTCACCCAGATGTGCGGAAACAAAAAGAAAATAAATCCCTGACCCACCCCTGTTGCAGTTTAAAAAAATAAACCATAACATATTAATCTTACTAGCAGCCGCTCCAGTTTTAATCTAACTTTTCAATACGGCGTGTTAATTGGAAAAGCAGCAGATACCAATTTTGTTAGGAAGAAAATCGAGACCAAAACAGCCCGCCCTTCAGGAAAGCACGCTCCAACAAACCTGCCTGTCATTTAGATGTAAAAATAATTGCAGTTGATATTCTCAATCGACAAAAACTGGAGGTAAAGACTGAATAGTTACCATCTTAACACTCGTTAAAATTTTGACTACAGTTTGGTGTTTAATGGATACTCATTGGTTTTTTTTGGAGGCATTAAGGATCAAATCATTTTGAAAAGTTTAACCTGTGACTTTTTAAAACATAACACATTATAAGTTCCATACCGATAAAAATGTACATATTTATTTTTTTAAAACATCAAACAGCACTTGTCTCAAATTTTCAATAAATGTCCGTTGTCTATTAAAAACAATGAAGACATGGTAAATACGGCGTCGTCAATCCTCGAGTTTAATTTCAAGTTTGGTTGCCTGAAAGTAAACAAATAGTATCATTTGTTTAATATATCATAAAATTGACGTATAAGGAACAATGTGTCTTTAGTAGTATCAACAATAAATTAACAGCACGAACATGCAAATGTCAATAGAATATTATTACCTACTTTTGATTAAAAAAATCCTTTATATTGGTTTACTTAAATCATGTACAAAACATATCGAATACAATATAAGGTCAATGTCAGAAAAATATCAACTTTTTTGTATGAGGCTGAGAAACTGGGGAAAGGCAAAGGCGAGGTTGTACCGAGTAGAATCTGAAGTTGATATTTTTCTGACATTGGCCTAATATGGTTTTTAAACTGTAACTTAAATAAACAAATTCATAGCTATTTAAATTGAAACATAAATGTCAAACTTATTTTCATCCCTTAAAAAACACCTGACTGTGGAAAAGTGTTCCATGATGAAATTGACATTGCACAAAATATAGCTGTGTGACTATATTTTAGGAAATAAATGTAATTCCAATCAATATGTAGAAGGATAAACACTTTCTTACAGTTGACTGTTTACAAAACTTTTAAAAAATGCAAACATTTTTTTATACAAAAGCTTGCCGATATCTATCAAATATACCATAACATTGGCGTTACACAACATACCGTAACTGACTTTCTTCTCTGTGGAGGCGTCGAGTCAGTAGAGTTAGGTATAGAAACAAATCCTTTAGATTCTTTAAGGTCATATCCGGTCGGGAGGTTCAACATAGAAGTCAGTCGTCTGCCAACAGCTCTAGCAACACCCATTCTCTTATTTTCAGTGTTGTCAACGAGGCGTTGTCGAAGCAAATAGCCAGACAGCATCCATGACAAACAAAACAGGATTACGGCAACAGTTAGTCCAAAGTATGCTGGCAATGTCTCTACACATATGGTATTTGGTTCGACAGGACTTTCTAAAAAAAGTTTAGTTTTTCATATATAAATTTTATCTTTTCTTTCCATTCCTGGTATATTTGAATTATGATACAATGAAAACGAATACAGATATAACCTCGTTCCACAACAGTGAACTCTAATGAAAATAAAAGACGAAAAGTAAGACCAAAGAGTTCAATGTCGTTATATATATATACGTAATTTGGTTAAATATATGATCTAATATATTTCCCTAGATTCATGCTTTTTTCTAATTGGTCATAAATATTATACTAGTCCATAGTATTATCCACGTGCAATAACTGTTCGAACCCAAAATACAGACATCAAATACAAAGAACTGCATAGGCCACTTTGAATGTTGCACCAATCAAATAAATAATAGAGCGAACAGAGAAAGGGAGTTTACACATCTTAATAAAATGAAAAAAAGGTCGTGAAATATGTTACTTTTAGACATAAACACTTAAAAACGAAGCTGAATAAATTTCTCATTGTTCGTCTTATCTTGAATAATTCAAATCGTTTTAGAAACATTAAGTATTTAAAGATATGGTTATGCTTTATAGTGATAATTCCTGTACCCTTTTTGTTGTTATCCTTGTATAGATTTGGTAATGATTTACATAGTTAAATTGATTAATTAAATTGATTGATTATAAAACTATAATGTATTTCGTTGTTAATTATTAACGCAACCACGTAATTATGATAATGCAATCAGAAGCAATTGATTTAAAACAAAAGGAATAAATTACCTTGCAGGTTGTGATTTTTCTGGCGATTTGCCACTTTTATAGACGTTCCACATATAATCTCGTCAATTTCGTTGTCCTTTGTATCTCTCTTTTTTCTCCTACGACCTACATTCGTGTTACAGGCAATCTGTAAATACAATAAATGTATCAGAAGAAATTTAAAACATAACGTCTGTGGTTCGTGGTCAAAATTATGTCGCTTACATAGGAAGCCGGTTTGTCTCAGCTCGAAAATCTTAACTAGTTACTTTTAACGAACGAGCTACTTATGTCTTTAAACGAGTATGCTACTTCTTTATAACGAGTAAGCTTGTTTGTTATCACGAGTTACTGTGTCGTTAAAGCGACCTTAGATAAAACTTCACCCAGACATTAATTGGCTTCCGCAATTCTCTATATTTCGTTTTTACAGCTGTTATTTCATTTGCGATAACGTTGACAAATCTATGTAATGTATGTGGTGCGTGCAATTCAGGAAAAAACAATGTATCATTTTGATGTCCAAATGTGTGAATCTAATTTCGATGTATATAATTGTATATTTTATCTACTATGATTTTTTTACAATTCACTGTCAATGTATAGTGCACCACCATTGGATTTTACCTTGATGTAATATATTTTATCCCTGTTTCTTCCCTCTTTTAATATTTTGATATTACCCGATAAGGGGTGTTCCTTATACCAGGAAGCTCATACGAAGAAAAGAAAGAAAGATGCATGATTTGTATTTATTGAATACCGAAAATTGCCATTGTCAGTCAAATCCATAGAACATGCGCATGGAGTTTCATTACTATCTAAAATTTACAGAACAAATTAAGAAAATAACTTTCACAATGGGCTAATTAATGGCTTCCATATATCAAATTAATTCATCATGAACGTTATGGGTTTATTCCAATTACGACTCACGTTGTCACATTGTCCTTTACAAACAGCCAGACGACACGAGAAGGCGACATCCACTTCCTCTTTCCCTGTCAAATCAGTCGGTTGGAAAGCTTGAAAATTTGACGTCAACTTTCCATCAGATAAATGTTGAAAATTTGGAAAAAGTTCTTTGTCAACAGAGCAGCTACAATATGAGAAGAATGAATGAATTGATTTATATACAAAATTGCCATCGAATACTAGTAGTAAAAAAATAAAATCTTTAATTTATTTGTTTACAGTGTACCTACCAATCAACAAATGCACTGACCACGTTGATAGACTTAAGAATAATAGACACAAAAAGAGAGAAAATAGAGATAATGGCATAAAAAAGGAAGAAAAATGCACAATATAAAGACTAGAAGATAATGTGATGCTCAAATAATAAAAAATGATAAAATTATAGTACTTAAAATAGTCAGAATTTTGAAGAAAGGCATAATTGCTTCCACTTTTCTTACTCGCCCATACATGAATACTCTTTGACACATTCCCCATTTCCATTCTCAATTTTATTTAACTTATTGATATACTTAAGTCTTACAATGAGTGGGTAGAAATACCAAGAAAACTATGTGATTCGAAAGAAAAAACGACAACATGAGCACACATGATGATAAGTCATTGAGAAAATTGGGCATTGCCTTTCCTAAGTGTGGCGCATTGGGAAGTTTTTTCCTTGATAAATACTCACCCGTTTTCTATTATATTAACCATGGCGGCAGTGCACTCTATTGCTTTTATATCATACGTGTCTAAAATTGTAAAAACGAAGAACAAAATGATATTATAAAAAGCTGAAACTTGAAGTATCTATGTATTTACACTTTTACATACATAATAAATCATGTTTAACTTCTCATTATGTTGTTGTGCATCACAAGTTTAATAAAAATTAAACTAAAATATCTTTTGAAAGACTTTTTCGTTGAAAAAAAGTTGTACAAAATTATCATAAGCACACAAAAATAAAAAAAAAGTTAAAATGTCATTTGACCAAAAAGTTCGTATAAGGTTTTTTAGATGCCAGTTAATTTGAATAGCCTCTTAGATAGATTGCGAGAATATTAACATCATCGTTTTAATTTATCCATTAAATAACGGCATTGAGATTTAAATTTCATTGTTGAGTTGATGTATTACATGGAAAAAGTTGATGTGGTAAGATTTTAATGAAAGAACTCGCCACAAGAATCCAAATGACATAGAAATTAAACACAATTTGTCACCGTACGCCCTTCAACAATGAGCAGGCTTAAACCACACCTGTAAAGTCATCTGACAGTGTAATTGTCATTGCTATTGAGTCATTGAGATTGACAACACCGCCTCCACTAATGTCATTTTTACTGCTAGTATAAACTCGTAGATTAGCAACAGGTTTTGTAGTTATATTAACACCAACGTCATCGTTTTTGCTGGAATAGAAATAAAGAATCACTGAAACAAGTCAAGAAACACCCGTAGCCTTGAATATGCATGACGTATATGCAATTGTTCGTTAAGTAATCAACGCGTGGTGTCCAGAATATACATGAAATATTTGCCACTGCACAATAGGTAAACCTCTATCAACCATCTTAGATATAATGAAATATTTGCCACTGGATATCAATCAACAATAATTAATACATCAAAGAAATATTCGTTTTCCTCAGTATTTATGAAATGTTTTCCGCAGGACGTTTAAAAATCGAGAATGGATAAACCAGGTAAACATTAACATAAAATTGAGAATGGAAATTGGGAATGTATCAAAGAGACAACAACCCGACCATAGAAAAAACAACAGCAGAAGGTCACCAACAGGTCTTCAATGTAACGAGAAATTTCCGCACCCGGAGGCGTCCTTCAGCTGGCCCCTAAACAAAAATATATACTAGTTCAGTGATGCATCATATACATTCAAATTAGGAAAACCTATCGCATGTAGGGATCACTCAGAAGACTGCAATGCACATATCCTGTGTTTGTTGTTACTCAAATTGAAATATAAAAACAAGAACATGTGTAGTATGTCTATGATCAACAATGAGAAAATTCTCCATCCGAGATCAAATAGCATAGAAGCTAGCGACGATATGTGACGTTACGGTCGTCGACAATGAACAAAACCGATTGCGTGTAGCAAGCTTTAAAAGGCCGTGAACTGACATTACATATATAGAGACTTGCATGTCCACATCTTGTACAGGGATAACAAACAGTTTTAGAATTTATAGGTTTGCAAGTTGGATATACATGTAAAATATGTTACACACTTTTTTTTTCTAATAGTAGATTACTCACTTTGGGAGAACCTCTTCGATTAGTTCAATTTCTGAAAGATCGGCTAAACACGTGACAGGGATAACTTTGTCATATCCAGTCTGGATTGTGGGATATTTCTGGACAATCACACGGAATACGGTGCCCTACAATACACAACTGATTGAACTAGTTGTTAGTATTAAATTCGGCAAAGATACCACCAGGAATATGATGTACCCCGGACGTGCTGTTGTCTTCAAAAGACTGATTAGGAACGCTCTTGTATATTTTTTTTAGCAAAAACTAATGTGAAGGTGGAGGGCATTGAGGACCAAAGTAAGGGAATTATGTTTACCAAATAAAGCTACTGTAATATGTTCTAGCTGTGATCGAATATCCTGAGAATATAAAAAATAATAAAAGATATGTAAACAGTTAATTTAACATTAAAAATATGCCATTACAAATATGCGCAAGGTCAACGCTTATATACTCAAACAAATTTTTCCCACGAACAGTGCCCGGGCCGACTCCCACCCCTGGATCCGCCTATGGTTATCAAATTACGAAAAGAAATGCAGGATAATCTGGCAAATTTTGTATTTATTGCACAACAAAACCAGAAGATTTCGAATATATTTTTCCTAATCTATATAGTAGGTAAGACTTACATATGTGATATTGCATATGTCAAAATGGAATTCGTAATGGCGGGAAGTAGAAGTTGTCGTCTGGAGACATGATGAACCTTGACCTTGAATATAAATAATCCCTCCTTCAGCAGCCTTATCAACTGCAAGTGTCACTTTTGATTTGCTGCATTCGTGTAACGTCACTGAAAAATAAAGGAAAAATCAATCCATTAAGTGTAGATACATTTTTTATTTTTTTTCATTTCTGGAATTTTCATTAGCGCCTGTTCCTGCACTGCAGATCTAGACCATTTGTGTTGCATTTAAGTGTTATAACTTGTAATTCGTACATTTAATATGAACGAATCGGTTAGACCGAGTTATAGTCTTATGCGAGTACTGTTATGTTTCAAGATACATGTATATCGAAAAACTGACTGATGGCAAATGACCGATAACTTGAGTCTAGCAACAAAATAATAATAAAAAAAATAATAACAAAATATAGTATTGTACGTACCTGTTGGATTAAAATTTGAATTTGCCTCGCCAATTACTAATGTGATAAAAAACACAAATCCTCCTTTGAAAAGGACCATTTTCTAGAATATAAAAGTATTACACATTATCATATATTTACCGCCGTGTACTTAACGAACAAAAATCATGAAGATTATCAAAAAAAGATATGAAACGATATTTAATCATGAAATGATTTCATCATGACTTATAAAATACTCACGGTCAACTGAAAAGGAAAGCACTATTGTTCGTTCAATTTTGTTTGCCAAAATATAAATATCGATTAACAAAGTTAACCAAAATAAGAATGCGACATGGAAAGCTAACTACATAACTTTTTACATGTATTGATTTAGCGGAAAGTTTGATACGTTTTAAAGAAATGCCAAGTGACGTACGAAATGTAAAGAAATTACCCAAATTATCTGATTCTTAAAAATCGGCAGTTCTTTAGGCTAACTGTAGACCAAAATCTGTTCATGACAAATTGACCAATTGCACTATAATAGTATATCAAGAATGTTCAGTACTTTTCTTTGTTTTACCTTTTGTCAGATGTTCGAAGTCCTCTATTTTTATCCAAGTAGTACATAAAAACAAATGCCCCCTATTCTTATTTTCCATTTCATAATTCATATTGCACCTAGGTTAATATATAAAGCGTTATTTAAAAATTCAATTTACTTCTTGTTATTTATTTCCTAATGGTTGATTATCAACAGTCTTTTTATACGTTTTTTATTTTGACGCAGAGAAAAGAGTAAACAATTGCAACAGAGTTCGTGCGAACAGTAAACAATATATTATATTTACCTTCGTCTTCATCAAGTCTAAAATGTCAAAAAGATTTCAGCGACATATGGCCACACACATAACAGTCTTAGATTGATCATAATATAATTATTAATTTGATTAATTTGATAACACAATATACCGAAAAATACTGTATTTTATCTGCCGAATCACGTGTACTATATCACTTGTAAGTTTTCACAGACTTAATTAACTTTAAAAGGCTAAAATCAATATCTTCTACATGTAAAAATGTATGTAAACAAAACAAGTCAAAGTTTGTTGTTTTTGATCACAGACCCCTTTTCAATATTTTACCATATATTTTTTATTCATTTATCGATTTGTCATGGAGACTTTTTTTATCTACAGAATTAGCTTACAACGTTGTATGATTTATTTCTTGTTGACGTGTTTGTTAAGTTCATTTCTTTGTATTTGTGTTGAAATTAGTATAGCTTATTCAGTTATTAGGAGATAAGTATCATATTTTACTATTATTTTGTGTCATGAAAGACTATATGAAGATTTTTTCTAAATAAATCTGCATGCTTGTAAGTTGTTCGATTAATTAATTGATTCATGTCAAGTGGCAAATATTCCATGAATATTTAGAAGAAGAAACGCAAATTGTATTAAATTCAGTCAGTAGGAACTGTGAGAGGACGACATTTGTTTTGTTTTTGTGGGCTATAACAAATTTAGTGCTGATATAATCTTTTCCAAAACAGTATGAAACCGCATGTATTTTGCATACTAAGTTGAAGGTTACAGCTTCAATTGTTTGCACCTGTCCTAAGTCAGGAATCTGGTGCTCAGTGGTTGTCGTCTGCTTTTGTGGTTCATAAGTGTTTATCGTTTTTCGTTTTTATATAGATTACATCGTTGGTTTTCCCGTTTGAATTGTTTTACACTAATATTTTTTGGGGCCCTTCATAGCTTTGCTGTTCGGTGTGAGCAAAAGCTCCGTTTTGAAGCCCGTACTTTGATATAATATTATAATGGTTTACTTTTATAAATTGTTACTTGTATAAAAGGTTGTCTCATTAGCACTCATAACACACCTTCCTATATCTATGTATATAGTTGGTGATAAATGTCCGGGCAAGTGAAATACATAGTCTGCAAACAAAAGTTATAAATAAAAATCATCATGACCCCTCTCCCCTTCTCCGGACACCTTCTCAAAAACAGCCTTAAAAGAGGGGCGAAAGATAACAGAGGGACAATACCAACACGATCCCCAAACAAAAACTAGGGAAAAGGTAAGCAGATCCTGCTTTAATCTGTATAATGTTTGTGTTTCTGTCCCCAATCATGGTTCCTGTAATTAAGCTTTTTTTACTCGTTGCAAATATATTTTGTCGTGTTTTTGTCCGCTCATTGGTTTTCTCAATTGATTTGTTTTACTTTTTCTTAATAAGGGCTTTTATAGTCGATGAGTTTTGCTCATTGATGAAGGTCACACGACACATATAGTTGCAAACATTCATTTCGGAGCTTAAAGTCACGTTTTTATTTGTATCAATTTAAAACCGGGATTCTCACAGGATCCACAATCGTACAATCCGAATTCGACGCCCTATTTGCGGTATTGGAAACTTACTCGGAAAACAATATAAATTATTTACACGAATGACTTAAAATAGGTTCATGAAATAAGATTTTGCGTTAAAATAATATCTTGGGTGCACAATGTAAAACTTTGTGCGTAACATATATGTGTGTCTGTTTTTTTAAATCACTTTTTGTTCCAAACTAAGATTTCAGTGACACAAAAAAATAAGACGAGAATTAAATCCCTAATCTTTAAAATGATTTCGTTATCTGCTGAATCGGGTATACATGATTGCTTCTCTAAACATAATCATAGTTGTAAGGTGATTCAGAACTTGAGAAAGTGTTCAAACGGTTGAAGGTCTATGTTGTCCTGTAAATGTCTTGTTTATTTTCGTTTGGTTGATACGTCATTGATGTGTGTAAAATACCTCCTTATATTCATATCAAACATCGCTATATATTCATACGCCTATATCAAGTTACAAACTATTGTTTTCCTTAATTGTTTTTGTCCTAGTAATTCTCAAGATAAAGAGTCTAAAGATCAAGAAACAATCTCATTGTTCGTACACCAAAATGAAAATAACGTCACGTCATTGGTTGAACTTCCATTGTTTAGAACATTTTAAACCAATCACAGCGTTTTGGAGTACGCTTTGTGAAATATTACCCCGAATGCATAAAATTCTGAAACAGGAAATTAGTGTGTATGAACAATCTTTGATATTTTTTGTAGCACGTGTTTCCATCTTGACATATTCTATGTCTTACCGTTCTTGAGAACCTAGGGGTTCGTGTTTCTTTCTTATTCTTTAGTTTTCTATGTTTTGTCTTGTGTACTATTATTTGTCTGTTTGTCTGTTTCTTTTTTAGTCATGGCGTTGTCTGTGTATTTTACATTTATACTGCACTCGTTCTATTTGAGCAGTTAAAATGTGTTGACCGTATATTTCTATGTCATATACAGTCACTGACCTGATATCACTTTTCCTCATGAATATTTAAATAGAAATTCCCGAGATTATATTTAAATATTCATACGACCTCTTCGACCTGTTCTTGTCTCCAATGTAAGCAACGATGGGTTTAACGACTCAAACTTGTTTCTTTTACAATTTTTGGGAAAACATATTTCACTTATTAATATTTTTTGTTTGCAACCTATAAATAATTATGTTTTATGTTTATTGTTGATATTTTAGTCTGTAATCAAACGAATTCGTTCACCATTTATTGCGTTATGATGTACATTTCATCGTGTTGTATATTTCTCCGCCTGTGTGATATGAGGCCTTTTTAAAGGGGGATTTTTCCAGTATTTAAATCAAATAAATAACATTAACACACTAAAAAACACTTGAAAATGTTTTTTTTTTATTGCAGTATAAAGACAATAATAGTGCATTGACTTGACATATCAACGATATAAGGATTCGGCCCGAAACGGGGAAAATGCTCGGCACAGCCTCGCATTTCCCCGTTTCTAAGTCTCATCCTTATATCGTTGTGTGATGATTTTGTATCTATGGTTAAATTGTTTATATTGGTTACAGTTCGGCAGAAGCCTTGTTTTATATATTTGTATAATATTCTAATAAACATAGAAAAGAGTAAGATGTTTCGCGGGTTAACTTTGGGTCAGGTTCAATGAAAAGGGGTGTTCCTTAGGAAACTCAGATACGAGTAAAGAAGGCACTTTGGTAGAACACCCCTCCTTCAATAATGGTACGGCTACCATTGGGGTATATAAGCTGGAGAGAATCCTAGCTCAGGGTCGATTGTCATATGTTTGAAGACGAAGACCTGAAGTACGGTACGTAGATATTTGAGATCGCTGTCTCTTATATATTAAATATTGTGTTATTATTACTAAGTGTAATAAAGAACAGGTCGGTGCCTGTTATAAATACGGACTTGTACATTTACAAGCGGAACCGTATTTTACCGTATAGGACAAGTGTGAGTCTGTGTGACCACCTTGTAACGTACATAATTGTACAAGAGGAACAAAGACAAGTGTGTAAACTTGTAGGGTACATTATTGTACCAGGAGGACAAGTTTGTTCCTGACCCAAGGACAAATTTGTAAGAGTACAAATTTGTACCAGTTGTATATATTTAAAGTAGAATTGTTTAAGATAGTTTATTGGAGATTGCAAAGAGCAGTTGTATATATTTTGGTTCATTGGCGTATATATTTGAATGTAGATTATTTGTTATACATTTTGTAAATAGAGCAATTTTGGATCCAGTATCAAACTGGTAACGGACACATTCTAAATTAAAATAGACACGCTTACCCTGTGTACACGTTACATAATTTGGTGGCTAGCGGTGGGATCCAAATTGTTCATTTTTAAATCCATAGTGAAAGATTATATCCAATTTTGAACATCTCATAATTGTATATCCGAACTGTCTTGTGAGAATTTACTGTTCATGCACTTTTGCACAGATCATTTTTGTTCAAACTGTTCACTTTTGCACAGATCAAAATTGTCCTGTTAATGTTTTAAATTTCCCACGGTTAAATTACGATTATTATTTACATTAGGGATTAACGATCGATAGTGGTACAGGCAAAATTTTGATTGACATTTATTACGTTGTACATTTATGACATTGTGTTGATATTATTATATTGTGAATGCATGGTTTAATCGAAAATTAAAGTACAAACATGTCTTTTTATGATACAATAGACGAGTACACGAAACAAATTTATGATATGGAAGAAGGAACAACTTATAGAAACAGTTTTGTTTCGTCAACACCAAAAGATCAAGGTGTTCGTCAACAATATAATATTGTATCAAGAAATGATTCGGGTCTGGGATCAAGAGGGTCCTCATTGTCAAGAAAGGGATATAATGACAAAGTTGATTTACCAACATTCAACAACCCGAATACGCACAAAACTGTTAAATTTTCCCAAATTGATTTAAAGGAAGGGGACACTTTGCCTTTACCCATAGATAATAGTTACATTAGGGAAAAAGACAAAACTGAGAAATCAAAGTACCGACATACTGGTAACACAGATAATTCTGGTGTGAAAATTAAACCATGTCAATATAACGGTAGCACATCATGGACGGACTATTTGTCCCATTTCGAAATGTGTGCACTTGTAAATAATTGGTCGGAAAACCAAAAAGGGTTATATTTGGCGGTATCGTTAATTGGACAAGCACAGGCTGTACTTGGAGATTTACCAAGTGAGAAAAGACAAAACTTTTCCGATTTAGTCAGCGCACTTGAAGAGCGATTCGCGCCTTCTAGTCAAACTGAGTTATACAGAGTTCAGTTTAAAGAAAGACGTCAAAAAGCCAGCGAATCTCTTCCCGAATTAGGCCAGTCAATTCGGAGATTGTCCAACTTGGCATATCCTACTGCCCCATTGGACGTACGTGAAACTCTCGGGAAAGAGCAGTTTATTGACGCGCTCGTTGATTCGGAAATGCGACTCAGAATAAAACAATCGCGACCGAAAGGTTTAAATGATGCCGTGAGACTTGCTGTTGAACTAGAGGCGTACAATAAAGCCGAAAATAAAGTAAGAGAGAGACAAGGTTATTTACGGCAAACTAATAACGATGACGAGTTAAGTAGGGAAGAAAAGATTACAAATAGTGACTCTACAACAAAAGACATTACATCATGGATGCAAACAATGGAGAAAAGTCTAAGTACACTTACGACAGAGATGGCAAAATTAAAATCTAGTGGTACAAATGAGGGGTCTTATTATGCTAAAACGGGATATACCCAAAGTAAAAGGACAAATAAGGGTTGTTACAATTGTGGCAAATTTGGTCATTTAGCAAGGGACTGTCGCCTACCCCGAAGAAATCAGAACCATTATAATAGAAATGAGGAGGATGGGTCTGTCAAAACATTAATGAAAACTAGGAAACAAAATAACCGTAAGACAAATGAAGGTGCGGTTACAACAGCATCTGAAGATGCTGGTATGTATGTCAAACTAAATGTAGGAGACATAGAAGCCAAGTTTGTGGTTGATACAGGAGCAACTTTGACATTGGTATCTTCTAAGTTATATGATATGTTGACTCCGTTAGATAAATCATATCTAAGCGAGGTTAAGACAACTGTTAGGTCAGTGTGTGGTACTAAGCTAGAGCTTCGTGGAAAAGGGAGGTTTAATCTGCATTTCGGTCCAAATATGTTGCAATCTGAAGCTGTTGTGACTAATCTGCAAGTTGATGGTATACTTGGATTGGACTTCATGAAACGACATAATTGTTTAATTGATGTTAAGAATGGGCACTTTTGTATTGGTGATTTTAGGGTAGATTTGTGTTTTCAGGGATCAATAGGCTGTTACCGAGTGGATGCTTCAGAAGCGGTTGTTATACCGCCAAGGTCAGAAATAGTCATTAATGGCACGGTTTGCTTAGCAGAAGGTCAGAAATTACCTGCTGACAATGCTTTGTTAGAGGCAAATGAGCATGCAGGGAAAGACTACATTTTGACTGCTAGAACGTTGGTAAGGTCAGGCGAAAAAGTCCCTGTTAGATTAATGAACACAGAACTAGATCCTAAGACAATCTATCCTGGTACAACTATAGCCCAAATGTCTGGTGTTGAACAAGTACTAGATGGTAATATTGGTTCAAATGAACAGACACATAACGGACTTAGACCAGATTTACAAAATTTGTTAGACAGGACATCAGATGAATTGACTTCGAAAGACAAACAAACAGTTAAATCTTTGTTGATAGAAAATCAGAACATGTTTGCTTCTTCTGATGTTGACTTGGGAAGGACCAATCTCGTAAAACACGAAATCAATACGGGAAACGCAAGGCCATTTAAAGAACCACCTCGTCGTAAATCGTATCATTTGAACAAGGTAGTAAATGACAACCTTGACAAAATGCTTCAAAAAGGGATTATTAAAGATATAGCTGCACATAAGTGGGCTTGGGAGCTTAAGGAAAAATTAGAAATCTCCCACAGCTTTGTTAGAGGTAAAATAAAAGGGCAAATGCGCAGACAGAAACACTATCACGACCTCAAACTGTCATATCAAAATTTCAGAAAAGATGATGAGGTATACGTTTATTTCCCAGTAAAGAAACCTGGGATGTCTTCAAAACTGACTAGTTTCTGGAAAGGTCCTTTCAAAATTCTCGACAAATATGGTGACCTTACATACAAAGTTGACTGTGGATATAGAGGGAAACCACAAGTCATACATGTCGACAGACTTAAGAAAAAGAACAAACAGACATTAAGGACAGAATCGGATAACACTTTTGTTCCATTAGACACTGAAAACAATAGTGTTGAAGATGGTCCTATGGACATGATAGAGACTCCATATCTGCAAAACATAGCTGTACACGAGTCAACGTTGCCTATTGAGGAAACTCAGGAAACTAGTGTTGAAGGGCGTCGTACAAGGCGAAAACCAGCCTGGATGGCAGATTATATTGTTAAATAGATTTTGTACATTTAACTGAATATTAAAATGTGTATATAATATTTCTATGTGTTATTCGTTTGAAACATGTTAAAGATAGTTTTAGACATGCGGGACGCATGTGTTTTTGAGGCGTGGGTTATGTGATGATTTTGTATCTATGGTTAAATTGTTTATATTGGTTACAGTTCGGCAGAAGCCTTGTTTTATATATTTGTATAATATTCTAATAAACATAGAAAAGAGTAAGATGTTTCGCGGGTTAACTTTGGGTCAGGTTCAATGAAAAGGGGTGTTCCTTAGGAAACTCAGATACGAGTAAAGAAGGCACTTTGGTAGAACACCCCTCCTTCAATAATGGTACGGCTACCATTGGGGTATATAAGCTGGAGAGAATCCTAGCTCAGGGTCGATTGTCATATGTTTGAAGACGAAGACCTGAAGTACGGTACGTAGATATTTGAGATCGCTGTCTCTTATATATTAAATATTGTGTTATTATTACTAAGTGTAATAAAGAACAGGTCGGTGCCTGTTATAAATACGGACTTGTACATTTACAAGCGGAACCGTATTTTACCGTATAGGACAAGTGTGAGTCTGTGTGACCACCTTGTAACGTACATAATTGTACAAGAGGAACAAAGACAAGTGTGTAAACTTGTAGGGTACATTATTGTACCAGGAGGACAAGTTTGTTCCTGACCCAAGGACAAATTTGTAAGAGTACAAATTTGTACCAGTTGTATATATTTAAAGTAGAATTGTTTAAGATAGTTTATTGGAGATTGCAAAGAGCAGTTGTATATATTTTGGTTCATTGGCGTATATATTTGAATGTAGATTATTTGTTATACATTTTGTAAATAGAGCAATTTTGGATCCAGTATCAAACTGGTAACGGACACATTCTAAATTAAAATAGACACGCTTACCCTGTGTACACGTTACAGTTGATATGTCAAGTCAATGCACTATTATTGTCTATTTAAGAATTTGAAATTCTTCTTGTATATTTCGCTTCTCTTATAAATGTATGCGTATTGTTGACTATTGGGTATACGGGGAAGTGACAAAAATATGGGTCATAATTTTGCGAGATTTTATATATAAGACTGACCCTCCTTTTTAAGGACATCCTATATTAAAATGCATTTACGTTTGAAAACTGTATATTGATTTGGAGTATAATATTCATATCATATAAATATGCTATTGAGAATCTTACATTATTAATGGTCAATTATTAAGTTCACCTTTAAAATAAGTTCCCAAATGAATTCCGGAAATTTGTCTCCTGATTTGATCTTCAATAATAAATTAAAATGGGTACGTTTTTTTGGCAAAAAATGGCACACCACTACCAAAAAAAATATCAAAGTTACCCCTCCCCCCCTTTCCCCCCCGTGATGTTGACATCTAGATGTCCTTTGTTAGATAAATGTTTTTTTGTTGTTGGGTCTCTGTGCTGTTTGGGAATATTGCAACATCTCCTTATAGCTGTAACAATTGAAAAAAGCTGTTAAAGGCTGGTTTCTTTCACATACTTTTGCAAAACTTCATTTCTTATTAGACATGTAAGAAGAAGACATTTTATTTCCAATTGTGGGCCCCAAGGGCATAAACATTACATCATCATTAATTTTCATAATACAATACAAATGATGACATAAAACAGATTAATGAGAACTATTTATTATAAGTTCTTAAAGAATAGAATCTATACTATTATTTTTTTAAAATACCAATGCATTTTAATGCAAGACTTTAGTGTGGTTGATATAGATAACAAACAAGCAGCCCAAAAAGAAAATAAAAGAAATAGATATCCAATTAGTATATATAATACACCAGTGTATATAAAGTGCGAATCCAGCTAGTTCATTTTTACTGTTATATGCGGGTATGTCTATTGTAGAATAAAGGATCATGGGAAAACTGTATTTGTTTACGTTTTGAAAATATCAAGTTAAAGGATTTTAAGACAAGTTTTAACATATTTTCATTGTGATATGTCTTTATTATATACAAACATAGCATTAAAGTTCAAATAAGTGTTATAAAAGCATCATAATATAGCATATCGATTATTGAAAGCGATCCATTTTAACTATAGATGCGATGAATTATCACTGTTAGTGCAGTCATTATTAATGTAGAATTTTCAAAGATGCGAGGAATTTTTATTGTAGAATTATGTGATGATAAATGCACTTGCAACAAATGAAAAAAACCTTAGTTGATGACTTTAGGATTTATGATACATGTATTTTCAAATTGAAATACAAACTCCTCATTCATTCTTCATCAAATATATAGCTTTTCAAACTTGTAACAAAAGCGATTCTCAAAATATCATATTGTATTCTTCAGATTACGTTTCTCCATGATTTTAACTTATATAGGGAATCACTGGAGCGTGACAGCAGCGGGCCCTCTAAGGCAGTCAGTGGGCCCCTACTTATGAAAAAATCTAGATCCGCGAATGGATACTACCGCAGAGGTAAAACCATGCACATTTGGGTTATTGTACACAAAATGCATGCTACAATTCATTTTTGTTGATTTTAGACCCTTTGGAACTCTATGTGGGCTATTTAAGCAACTAGGCAAAAAATCCCCTAACTAGATACAAGGTTAGATTCAGCATTTCAACGAATTCCAAATATCTATATTAAAGGACTTTTGTCTATAAATTTGGACCCCACAAAATTGAAAAAGGGACCAAAAATATAAAAAAATAAAAGGCATGACTGTAACAATAGGATGAATATACAAAAATATCTTATTCTGGGGTCTCATTGGGGGGTTCTGATCCCGGATCCCTCTTACTGTTTTGGCAGATTCCCGTATTCCGCTTATTGTTTTGTCAGATACCCGTATCCCGCTTATACTATGCAGTTCTAATTTTTTGTAATTATCCGTGTCCCGCTAGACTTCATTTCCCGTTTTTCACTACACAATCATTTGACTTTTACCTGTCACGCTTGCAAAAAATCGGCAATCCGGCGTGACGCTTATACCCAAATGCGACCCACTATTTTACTCTATTTTGACTCATATTAAGCCCATTATAAATATATTAAAAAACAAGCGTGGATTTTTGTATCCCTTTTTATCCCGTCTCGTTTCGTTTTTGAGCCATATATAGATGTCGTATATGACAATGAGACAACTCTCCATCCGAGTCACAATTTATAAAAGTAGACCATTACACGTCAAAACACGGTCTTCAACATGGAGTCTTGGCTCACACCGAACAGCAAGTTATAAAGGGCTCCAGTGTAAAACCTTTTAAACGGGAAAACAAAGGTACAATATATATCAAGATGTACGTAATTAGTGGTGAAATGGATAAAAAAAATAAGGATAAAGATTCCTATACGCTTTATAAGAAACTAAATGGAATACATTTGAAATAAATATTATTTCTATTGAATTTATTAGAGTGTTTTAAAACCAACTTTCCTCCGTAAGTTAAATTTTATCAAATCATTCTCTTACTTTATCTATTGTTTGAGCAAGTCGGCTAAATTAAGGCTTTACAGCTAATTTCCTAATGCATGTAAAGGAAAACTTTGTTTGGCTTGCTTGCTTTGTTTGTAAAATTGTTTATACAAACTTTGTGAATAAGATTGACATTTTTAAACAATATGAATAGGCATAGTTTAACCTGCATTTTTAATATTTGAATTAAATTGGGTGTTATCATAATGATTATTCAATAAAATAAAAAAACAAGCAAATCAACTAAAGTCTTGCTCTACATGCTTAAAGAAATGAGCTGTAATAGATAAAAAAATAAAAATAATTATACAGTGAAAATGCACCGCATATACAATACTAATGATTCGCTCCACAGTGAAAATGAAAGAATAGTATCATTATTCGACAGTAAACATGACTAGCATTTCGAAATCATCATAGTGGAATTTAGTTAAATATGAAGAAACTGAATGACAAAACATATTCTACGTTACACAACTTTAATAATTGTATTAAAATGAATATTTTTTACTGTAACAACATCTTACATGTTAGTTATAAAGCACCTGCACGATCTGTTCGGGAAATGTCCTAAATATTCACCTATTTTGGTATATATTTCACAGCTGGATGGCTTTAGGCGCGATAAAACCCCGCTAGCACCTCTTACTTTGTTTTATTAGCATTATGTATTTCTGAACATAAACATTTTAACTAATTTTCCTCATTTTCTTCGAAAATTAAAAAAGGTTCGTCTGTTTATTTATCATTCTACATTAGACATTTATGGCATATACAGTAAAAATGATATTTTAGGATCCGCACTTTACATACACTGATACACTATAAGAATATAAAAACAAGTGTATGGCATATGAGCAGATACATGTATGAAAACATACACAGTTATATTTTATTTGATAAATGTCCAGTTATTCATAAAATTTGTAGAAATGAATTATAGTCTCGTCAAATCTCTGCAATACGTATATAAAGTATATTAGGTATACAGAATTTATAACTTTACAATGATATCTATTTTTGAAAATTTGATTTTCTCATCCATTGTTGAAATATTTATTTTATGTATTCTTGTTATACTAGTGAATATCGAAATGCATTCATAATAAAATAAAACAGACCTACGCAGCAAGCCTGAAAAATACCGATAACAACACTAATTTACAAATTCAGATCTTAAATTGGCCTACTTGAACATGGATTTGTTGCAGAAGTACATATCGGGTTAAAAGTAAAATAGTAAAACCTATAAACATAAACACAAAACTAAGTTTACATGTCCGTGTTTACAAATATTTTTATCAGTGTTTTAATAGTTCATTAAAACAATCAAACAGCAATAAAATACAATACACAAGTTTGTAGATTCAGCTTTCCCAGCTCCGTTTTGTGCTGTCGTTGAAAATTTCACGATCGTCGGTGTGACCTTTGTTGATCTTGATTCTGAAGTCGAACTAGATGTTGGAGCACCGTTGGATACTATGGAAGTAAATGGTGAAGGAGTTGTCGTTAATCCTAAAGTTGTTGTTGCTGGTGTTGCTGGTGTTGCGTTTAGTCCTGAGTTTCCTGCTGGACTAGGTGTTGGATTAAATAATTGGTTTCCTGATGGACTAGGTGTGGGACCCGGTCCTGTGTATACGTATCCTGTTGGACTAGGAGTTGGGTCTAGTCCTATGTTTCCTGATGGACTAGGTGTTGGATATAGTCTCGTGGTTCCTGCTGGACTAGGAGTTGGCGTTGAGTCTGGTCCATTTCCTGGACTTGGTGTTGGCATTAGGTCAGGTCCAAGTCCTGGACTAGGTGTTGGATTTAGTATCGTGGTTCCTGTTGGACTAGGTGTTGGACCCGGTCCTGTGTATACGTATCCTTTTGGACTAGGTGTTGGATTTAATCTCGTGGTTCCTGTTGGACTAGGTGTTGGGTTGATTCCATCTTCTAATCCTGCTAAAGAATCTAGTTCTGGCCAGATGACTTGTACTTTTTTCTTCGTAGGTGCTGATTCAGACTTTATAATCATCAAATAACTTTTCTTTCTTTTTTCTAAACCAAAGAGACCAGTATATGCATATTAAATATCCCTGATAAGGCAAAGAGTGTAAAATAAAAGTGTGTATGCAGATACACGTCCTTGCAAATATATATGAATGTTATTAAACTTTAGTAAAAACAACTTAATTAACTTGTCTTATACTTTTTTTGATTTTGTTACTAATGTAATATTGGGAGACATTGAATCTTTAGCATTCTATTTGTACTAATAAAAACTATACACTACAATACAATACAATACAAATACAATATGTATTCGGAGTTTAGTATGACGTCCATAATCACTGAACTAGTAAATTTTGTTTAGGGGCCGGCTGAAGAACGCCTCCGGCTGCTGGAGTTTCTCGCTGCACCGCAGACCCATTGTTGGCATTCGGGTTGTTGTCTCTTTGTCACATTCCCTATTTCCATTCTTTTTTTATTGAAAATATAAACAATTTCTATCAAATATAATATTCTTCTGATGGGATTAAGACGACAGTTTACAAAGTTGAATTGAATTGTATGCTGTAACAATATATATATTTTTTCTTTACTTTTTAAATCCACTGTGCAAGGCCGTGAAATGCTTTTGATGAAAAAGTATCAACCTCCCATTTGGGGTTCAAATAGTGAGAGAGAAAAAAATGTATACATGCAGATTAACTCCGCCTTACGTCTTTATTTCAGTAACTTGTCTAGAATATCGTGATTGGATATTTCAATTGTATCCTAGGCCTCAAGAACAGTTTGTACTGTATGTCATGATTCGATTTGTTTCCAGTTGAGAGATTCTGTTAACAAGTTAGACATCTACAACTAACGAACAGCCACCACTCTCAAGAGGAGGATAATGTGCTCAGTGGCCGTTCCAAAACATTAAAGGAGGGTGGGCACCAGTTATGTTTCAGTTATTCCCTATAAAATAAAACTTTTTTTTTCACACAATAAGGGGGAGGGTGTTAACCGCCCCCTAAATCCGCCTCTGGACTTCCAAAAACTGAGAACACTCTCGATTCCAACAATTTATAAACACATTTAACGGTTATAGGTCTAAGTACGACCTTTAACACAGATCACTGCCTTGCGCCGAGCAACAAGCTATACAAATGACAAGTGTAAAACAATTCAAACAGGAAAACCAACGATCTACATTGTATAATTAACGATAACATGTAACCTATTGAGTAAGTCGTGTGGTTGCTGTCTCGTTGATGTCTACGTAATCTCGTATGATCTGATATCTTATAAACATGTAAATACATTACTGTGTTATGCAGATGTAGAGACTAATTGTTCGCTCTCTTAACTTTCGTTAGCTTTAGTCGGGTAAACATAATAGAAGTAATAACTATGCATTATTTGAAATAGACATACCATTTGTTCTAGAAGGATCCACGCCATTCAATACATATAGTACACATAGTATGGCTAGGCATAAATGCTTCTGTAAGCAAAAATATTAACATGTTTTGATTAACTTAAACGTACTATTAATGTATTTAAGCACATATTGTTACAGAACTGACCCTTTGTCTATTAAGCAAAAACACATACATAGTGTTATTGAAGAAGTCGAAGTAAGTACAGTTATTTCAGTTATTCAGTTACGCGTTTTCTTCAGACACAAATCCCTTTGCTTAAGCATGTTAATGAAACCAATATAAAATGGATCCATAATGATTGATAATAAGATTTTTCTTAACGGCGTAGTTTGTGAAAATAACTTATGCTTACCATTATGCAGTAAACTCAATAGCGGTAACATTCATTTGAAATTCAAGATTTCTATTTCACCGAATTTATATTGTTCCGCTTTAATTCTGGAGTACGTAATTAAGACGATATATTTCGCAATATTGTCATAGCTTAACACAATGTTGTAGTTTAGGTTAGCTTAAACCCCCTAAACACCCTTCTGATCCAACTTGATAGTGTAGTGCCTAGTAAGGTCATACCGATGAAATTGATTTGTTATCAATTTTATAACAAATCATGATTTTTACGACCAGTGGATTGTTTTTGGTGATAAGATTATTGTGTATTCGTGTGATAGAGGTAGAAATGTATGTTTGTTTGATTTTAAGCATATACATTAAAATTCCAATTTAAATCGTATTTACTCTTTTTGACAGATAATCTCTCTACTGGATAGAAATAGATGTTCCTCCGAGGCTCACAGTATTAGAAAGAATTAAATAATAGTCCCGACTTGAAAAAGAAAATGTTGCGCTGTTATAAAAAAAAAACACACGTACGAAAACAATTGGCAGAACTATCTGTGTCACCTAGTTCCTGTTTTAATGGTTATTCCATTATTATATGGATGGTTTTCCAAAACTATAATGATGTTTGAGCTGTCTCGATCATTTTTATGTGCTGTCTTTGCGTAATGAATTTAAATACTGAAATCCTCTTTTAATATTGCTACTAGATAAGCTTGACGTTTGTCTCTGTTTATTCAATCAGCCAGAAGGAATATGAAGTACAAATTTTATGTAATGTGATATGTGCAGACCGACTAAACAGTTATCCCCGTATCGTTTCTTTTGCACTCATGGCGTAATAGACTGATTTATATTATCGACTTTTGACTCCGAATTATTTTTCGGCTGGTTTCCTTCTCTTCGGTTGGGGTTTGTGTATTGTCACTCAATTGTTCTTATTTCAACCGAGCATGTTTTTACGACTTCTGGAGCTATTATCAATTAATCTATTCGTTTTGCTTTTTAAAATCAATACATTCTTCGCCATGTACATTTAATGTTATTAAGAGTTATGTCCCTCTACATGGCTTTCAATTTTGGACTTTTAAAGTTATAAAAGCTATGTACTGGACTTTTGACGAATTTGTAATCGTTGAATTCATATTGGATAAAGTGTCATTATAATTGCACCCTATAATCAGTTGCATAAACTGTTTAGTTAATTTTTGTTTTTATGTAATTTTAGCATTGATATTTACTATAGTAATCATGGTACATTTTGTAATTAAAGTTACATTTATCGGTATGTTAGTAAGAAAAAGTTTCCCTTAAACATGTTAAATAAAGTCATTAAGTATTTTAAATCTAGATTTTTACTCTGTAATTGATTAACCGTTAAGTTTTAAGTTTCAAATTCCACTTTCATATTTATTATATGAATCAATAATCAAATAAGTCAGGAACCTGATTTGATGTGGTTGTCAATTATGCCAAGTCTCGTTCTATAGAACAATTTTACAAGTCGTTTGAGTTATTTTTTTCAAAGAAAAAAAAATTATGGGAAATAATAAACTGCAGATCTCCATACAATTAAGTACGGACTACTTTGTCAGCCTATGGACAGTCTATATGTTGGTCAAATTCAGTTCAATTAACTAAAGTACATTTAATTGTGATAAACTACGTTCAACTGTGTGAAACAAGAACCGAAATGTCAAAATCCGGAAAACTGAAAGTATAGTCTTATCTGTCAATTAAAAAACAGTGTGTCAAAGTTTAGTCAAATGTGTCAAAGTCCTGTTAATTATTTCAAGATACGGTTTAGTCTTTCACAGTAGATATAGTTCTATGCTGATAGTTGTCTTATTATTTATAATCTTCCACATCTTTCTCTTTTAAAGTAACGTTGTCAAAGTTAGGTCGACTTAGTCTGAATATATGATCTACTGTGCCAAAGAATTGTCCATTGTGTCAATATATTGTCTCCGGTATCAAAATACAGTCCACTTTGTCAACGTTTGGCCCACTGTATCGAACAAGTCTACAGTGGCAAAATATGTTCAACGGTGGCAATATATTACCCAGTAAAGTCAAAGTTTGACCCACTATATCCAAACACTGCAGTCTATTACGACAGTGCCCTCAGTAATTTAAAATAACTTTTTCGGCATGACTATTTTTGATAATCACCTTTTTCTACAGGCCATAACTTTGTATCGTCGATAAGTGCATAGTATCAATAGACTGTGATTGCTGATAGACTGACAGACATTAACTAATACGATAACTCCTGTCAAGATATTTGAACACATATAATGTAGATGTTTCTTCTACTTCTACTTCTACTTTTACTTTGAAATGACCGCCTTCAACTAATTTGAAGTTTACGTCACTTGTATTGTGCATTGCTTTGTGAAGACATATACAGAGTGAAAATTTACAAATTGGTGACTAAACTCTATAGTCTCAATGATAATGAAATTTTCTTAATTGAAACAAAAGAAAAAGTAATTACTTAGCCCAATTGTCAAAATATAAAATAGACATAAAATTACTACTTTATTTGTATTTGTCCTTTTTTAAATCATAAAAACGGGATTTTCAAAACATTTGTAGGATCTCATGAAATCATAAAATCGTCTGGTAAGTACAAATTGAACGAGTACAAATTTTAAAATCATCAATTTGTTTCAAATCTATAAAGATATTTACAATAGAATGAAAACTTTTTCATTTGATTACACAATACTATATTTAGAATTTTTAAATCACTACAGGAAGTTTTCTAAGGTACGTTTAGACATTAACATGTTCAGGAAGGACGATCTTATCTGGTCATGTATGGTATATTTACAGATAATAACACATTCTTAAGAAACTGAAGTATATGCCACGTATATTTCTTTTTTAAAGTAAGTCGACCATTATCTGTGCATTTGTCGTAATTTTGCTGACCCTTTCATATAAAAGTTATAAAGTTTTTTTGACTTTCAAACAAATAAGTAGGGAACTTTTTATTCCAAATTTGAAATAATGTTTGCTAACTTTTGTGTTTCTACTTTTGATTTATAGGATATTGATATGTAATTGTGTGATATTAGGCAAATCATTTTATCAATTTCAGATTAATACTTATGTGTTTTTTTCGAGCGTTCTTATTTTCACGAATACTGCATTGCCGATGTCCCGTTTTTTTCAAAATATCAAAACTCAAATAACGGAATTAATATAATAAAATGAACATAACCATGATTATTTTAAGATATTTTTGTTTAACAATTATATTGGTTAATATCTGTAAATAATGCACCTCAAATAGAGGAAGTCAAAATAGTCCAAAAACAAATAATGTTTGTGAAGGGATATTGCACACGTTCGGGTTTTCAGAGATTTAGCGCTATAAAACCAGGTTCAATTAATCATTTTCTACATTTGAGAAAGCCTGAACCAAGTCAGGAATATGACAGTTGTCCATTCGTTTGATGTGTTTTATCATTTGTTTTTGTTATTTGATTAGGGACTTTCCGTTTTGAATTTTCCTCGGTGATCAGTACTTTTGTTGTTTTACTTTTTTTCAACAAGAGACAGAGCTTTATCACTAGAAGAGCAGATGACCATAAAATAATGATTAAAAAAATAAGAAATTATAAAAAAATACGCAAATCAAGATAATTTTTAAAAGACAACATGTAATAGGGATATTTTAAGCGCAGAGTGAATCGCTTCGCTTCCAGAAATTTAAACAGATATGAGAAAATGTCTCAACTTCAAAACAAGCTATCATGCATATCGAAGTTTACGATATGAATAGAAGAATTTTAGGAAATGCTACACATACCGCATACTTGAAGTAAACTGCGCATATTGACCCAGATTTAACAAAATAAACAAAGAGTTATATTCAATTATTAAAGCGTCGTCTATTCATTTTCGAGATGTAACATTTTGAATCTTCTTTTGTTTTCTGTTTGTTTTTGTTTTTGTTTTGGGATTTAATGATTTTTATATTTAAATAAACATAAAAGTTACACTATTATGTCTTCTAAGAAAGGTAAAATTAAAAAAGTTAAAATAAAAAAACATTCAATGTCCTTTTTAATGAAAAAAAGACAAATGCTTCCTGGTACAATGCAAATATTTCAAAACTATCAGCAAATCAAATATTATGGAAAATGATAGACACTATATTTAACAGAATTACAGTTTTATTATAATTATCATTAAAAGACTTATTATATTTCCCTCTTTTTAATGATTAAAAATCAGTCATTATTAGATATGCAGATAACCCCTAGATTATATCTATTTAAACACATGTTTGTAAATAGAGATACGTCGTGATACGAGAATAATAATGATGACATTTTTTTATTTTGGATATAAAGTTCAATTCGTTAAACCATTAACAAATGTACACTTTACATACTTCATTTTTCGTATTTCAGTAAATACCTGACTAACGCGAACGTTCACAATATACTAATTGCATAAGTAGGGTTACTAATTTCATTAGTGCCGTTGAGTTTTTCTACAAAGAAACAGCTCCAATAGAGTTATGAGAAAGAACCACTGAATCCGACAAGGCGGAAGTTTAAGGGCAACCATCTCAAATCGATTGACTGAAACGATACGTCGGTGTCTAAACTCACTGACGACATATACATTATATACTTCTGTAGGGTTCTCTTTGTTTGTGATAAACCATATTGTGTCCTTTTCCCGACTATGACATTATGATTAGGTGTTATTTGCATGGGTGATGCGTGCATATAGGAGACGAATACCGTATCGGCGCACAAGGCCTTGCTTTTTGTTTGAGTTCATACAGTCATTCGCAATTTCGTTGTGCTGTTCTTCCGTTGAAATCCCGTGTGAATAAAAGAAAAAAAATAAGTTAAAGATTTGCTTGATGCTTGATATTGTGAGGGTCTTAGTAATGATAGACTTATATCGTATACTTCTTATGAATAAACTCATCATTGATACCAGGATTAAAGTTTTTTTCTATTTACGCCAGGCGCGCGATTCGTCTACAAAAGATCGACTCATCAGTGACGCTCGAATAAAAAAATGTTTTAAAGGCCAAATATAGTACTTAGTAGAAAAGCATTGAGGATAAAAAAATTCCTAAAAGTGGACTTCGTTTAAATCATAGCCACACATTGGAGTATAGACATTCATAAAAAATAATGACAAATTGGGTTGTGGCCTATTAAAAATACGTGTTCATTAACATTTTATGTATTTGTATAACGTTACCAACAAATTTGTATAGAAATGACCTTAAACTGTAAACGTTTAATAGTTAATTAGAAATTCAAAGATAAAATTTTTACACTTCAAAATAAAATCAGTGTTATGCATCTGTCGATAGATAGTGCATATAGAATGGGCACGATATCAACGTAACAAAGATATGTCTATTGACTGAAGGAATATATATAATCGAATATTATCAAACATCTTCATAGTTATTAAGTAAAAGGCTATAGTATGTGCATATTTATATGTCATGTTATTATTTAGTTTAGAAACCGAAACGACACAGATTATATTGACGAAATAGCTGTGTTCTCCTGCACGTAATCTAATATGTAAAGACACGCTAATAACTAAACAGCTAATGTGAGTAAAACTTTTATGATAGATTTATATAGCTGGTGCTCGACCATATATTCTAAAATAGTGTTTACATTGCTTTATGCATATTTGTCGATAATCTTGCATTACTGTGGAATCATTCAACTTCATGGGTACTAATTTTCGTGAATTGAGAAAAACTTGTATCTTCGTGGATATTTGATTTACAAATGTATTTTGTTTGCCAAAGTCTGCGTACAGCATTTAAACACAGGTGTAATTTATTTCACATTTAAACTCATGTGTTACCTGTCCTTACGAAATTTAAGAAAATTGTTATCTAACGAATATTTATGAATAAATTATAATCCTGGTACTTTTGATAACTATTTAAGGGTTGATCTACGAATTACATTGCATGATTCACATTTAAAAGTTGGTACACTACTGGCATCCGAACTCATATAGTGATGTTTATAATCAAACCTATACATGTATGTATTTGTTCTGTAATAAATGACTTCGTAGCTTATAAAAGATTATCTTTAATTTTAGACCAGTATGTCTACTTTAATTGGCATCCTTCTAGACGTGTCTGCTTCCATGCGTGAAAATTCAAAGGGAAAGATTAATGAAGAAGGTGGCGAATGGGCAAGGTCAGTTTTTAAAGTTATTGATGACTTGGTAAAGCATGACGTATCTTCAAATAACCAAGTGTTTGCGATAGGTGTTGGGGGGTGCAGTGATGAAACGTTCGATATTTTAAAAACAGTAAAACAGTTTCAAAGTCGACATATAAAATCCAAAAATGAACAATCATATGATGACATGTTAGAAAGATTGTTTACAGTCCTCGAGAATGGAGGAGCACGCACAATTCGAAAATGGGCTACTCCAGCAGTAATAAAAAATACAACTCATATTGATACGATTGCTTTGATATTAGAAGAACTGCAATCCAATGAAAAATTTCTCGAAAACTTTGTGTATAAATGTTTACCGTTATCCTGTCGAGATTGGACAAGAGAACCAACAGAGATATCTAGGGCAAATTGGTACTATGAGCTTGGTGTCAGATTTATGTACAAGTGTCAAAATGGATACGTGAACACAGCCACTAAGTATTACACAGCTACAGAAGGTCATGTGTTAGAGGTTGAAAAAAAAGCCAAATCATATTTGTTGAAGCCAGTAGAAGATGTATACACAGTACACGAAGCCTCTGAAATAGTACATGGATATGTTGATGAAGAGGAACTAACAGACGAAAGAATCGACGAGCTAATGGAAATAGTTGAACCCTTTATTTATGGAAGGACACCTCTGTATACGTCAATCGAGGAGGCAACAACACTGTTTTTACGGAATAAGTTTAAAGAACATAAGAAACTTTTGTTCGTCCTATCCGATGGGGATCCGACCGATGAAGGTGAACTTCCTAGAGCCTTGTCTAGATTCAAAAATCTGGATATAACAATTGTTACTTGTTTCATTACGAGATTAAACGATGTTACGCCGCTTACTCTGTTCTGTGAAGAAAGTCCATCGTGGGATAATGGTGCAAAATTCTTGTACCGATTGAGCTCAATTATTCCTACAGATCGATTATACCGTTCAATATTTGTAAAGCGTGGATGGAAAATCGATAGCTTAAACAATGAAACAAGGTTATTCTTACAAGTAAATCACCCAGACAACATTCATGACGCTTGTGATTTAGCGAAAACCATTGTTTGTTCTCAGGATGCACTTTCAGATCTGTTGGTGAACGTTTCACTAGATATATATATCAATAAAAGAACCAAGGAGTTAGGAGCAGGGAACCAAGGAGATGATGAAACTTGCTATGCGTTTGTTGCAGCTACAGTAATTCATCTATCGATGTATCGAATCTTGGGAAGAGAGGGCGACTACCCAGATTTTAAAACAATTCTGCATGATATCATACAGTGTTATGGAACCAAGGCAGCAAGTACATTGCGTGTTTTAAAGGAAGTATGTCCAAAATACCGTTTGCAATGCCGACATATAGGAATTGAAGGTGCATTAAAAGCAATAACAGAAAAACGACCAGTTGTTGCTACTTTCGGGGTTACAGGTGATGAGCATCAAACGTTTTGCGATTTCTTTAACGAAAACCCTATGGGTATTCTTTCAAAAGAGGACATTGACATTACAACAAGAGACCCAATGATCAAGTCTTCCGAACTCAGTGGACATGCTGTTGTCCTTACCAGTTTTAACGCAGAAAGCCTCCGGTTTATGTCATCTTGGGGTGAGAAATGGGGAGATAATGGTTTCTTTAGAGTCGAAAATGCTGATGTTCTGAATATGCGATTTATTGATGTATTCTGGGATTCCAACAACCTTACTACCGATGAGAAAGCATATTACAAGGAACATGGGAAAAGAAAAGCACATGAGATGATCGAAAAATATATCGGGTTACAGAAGGCAGAATATGAATGTCCTTTATGTAAAGTCGTATCCTTGGTCACCGAGTTTACCGGATCGATACTAGAAGCAATGTGTCCGGAATGCGATGGAAAATTCCGATGTGATAATATCGGAAACATTCTTGCAATGAATATTTATCTAACATCACTAGCTGCAAAACCTGCTGCATGTAAGAAATGACGCATTCTTAAACCTTTCTGCATTAATATTAACTCAAATAACATTGTGCTAAAAGTTAGATTTTCTAAGGGTAGCCCGAATAATCTTTTTCATTTAGCTTCAGGAGATGCACTTCTTATATATATAACATATCTTGCAGTTGTAAATCTGACACGTGTTCAATATGTTTATATCACGTGATGATTAATATAGTTATTTGAGTGGATAACCCAATTTGCTAATTATCCTCATTATTTAAAGGCAATTTAAAATCATAAACGACAAATTCTTATTACTCTATACAACTTATGTGTAATCTACATTATTATATCATCATGATCATTTAAACATAGTACAAAAATTAATGAAATCATTCCCCAAACGCATATCCCAGTGTTAAGATTAACATTCAAAATAGTCTTTTATGAAGTTAATCTTAATCTCAAATCCAATTTAAATAATTCTTTGGAATATTCGTTAAAGCGTCAGCCAAATTTTCCGATTTTGATCATAATGAGTACATTGTATTTGTGATATATTTAACATTATAAGTTATTTTGCTGTATTGAAATTTTATATCCGCATAATCAATAAATAAATTAAAATGTTTTCTACCAGTACTCGAAAACTGAATGTTAACTCACTATACTAATCGTATTACATAACACCAAACAAATATCAGCATTATATCCTCTGTTTGTGTTTTCTGGTGTATTTGTGTAATTTTGAAAACCAGATATGATTACTGGTAGATGTTGCAGGTGTTGTTGTGTCGTTTGTTTGCTGTCCTAATAATGTATTCCAAATCTCCCTTTGTTTCCTCTGAAAAGATTAAAATAGGGGGACCAAGAACGAAGTTTACGGCAGAAAACACTAAATAAATCTCAAGATTGTATAAAATTTTAACAAATTGTTGTTTAAAGAATCAAATTCCGACGGATATAACAATAGACATAAAAATGTGCTGCATACATACACATGTCATATCTAGGACATTTAACAATATGCAACACGAAATACACAGTTCAAGCGTTAATTATGTTTTATCACAAAGTATTCACACATCATTCAACCTCCGTCTGTCTTCAAAATTGCACCACCTGCAATGAAAATATATAACTGTTATGAACAGTATCACATTTGTAGATTCCAATTCTTCCATAATATAATCATTAATATATTATGAAATATCAAGTTCAGGTTCATACTTTTTAAATATTTTTTTGTATTTATATATAAGTTTATTCACAGTCAAAGTTTACCATTACTGTAATAAAGTTTTAAAATGCTTATTGGGCTCAGCAAATGGTCTAAATACATTATGAATCACTAGCCTGTCAACACTGAGGTTTCGATTTCGCCCCCCCCCCCCTTTTGTGGCAGGTGCACTAGATTCCGGTCTTTATTTCTTTTTTCCTCCGATGGTCGGTGGTGCTCATCGGCCCATCCGATCACCTTTAACAATGATAACTGACCATCCCAAAATAGCTAAAAGTGCTTAATGCAAATTTAGTATATCATTGCTTTGCTATAAATAAAGGCAACAGTAGTATACCGCTGTTCAAAACTCATAAATCCATGGACAAAAAACAAAATCGGGGCTACAAACCAAAACCGAGGGAAAAGCATTAAATATAAGAGGAAAACAACGACACAACACCGAAACGCAACAGCACACAGAAACGGACCAAGCTGACAATAATAAAGCTGACTATAAAACTGACAATAATATACAGAATTTTCTATGATTTATAACTTCTTATATCATCTTTGTGCTTTTGCCCATTAAATGACAAAGTGTTATAAATTAGGAAATATGAATTTCACTAGCTAAAGGTCGAGGGATTGAAAGAAAGGTAAAATATTAGATATCATTATCTACTCGATTAAAGACATGATGATCATGGTAACAGTCTTTTTTAACAGTTACCGTTTACAGGAATGACAAGTGCCAGTGCTTTAGATCATAGTCAAATACTCTTCTGCTTACATCATGAGTACCAGGTATGATATGGAGTTGTTTGGTTGAGTGAAACAGCTACATTCAAGAGGGTTTAATACATTATGAGTCAGTGTCAACTTTGTTTTTTGATCATGTCAAGTACATTCGACGTCAAACTGTCATGATATCTATACTACTAAAATAACGAGGTACAATTCGTTATCCTACAAGCCAGATTAACGACGAATCAAAGAATTCCGCTTTATATTCTAGTATATAAGTAAAATAAGACAAGCTTTAAAAATCATTTCATTCCAGGCCCTTTTGTTTTTTCCACACGATTAATATAACCAATTATTAACAAGCTCTGTGTTGAATCCTATACTGATACCAATAGTATATGTCACCTATGGTTTTCAGTTATAGTACGAAAACAAGGATGTATTCAAACAGAAAGATTTTGAAAGCAGAGAAAAATCTGGATCTTGTAATCAGCATGACGTTATCAGATGATAATACCAATACTAAAATTCATGCGAAAAATATAACGTAGGTATTTTAATTCAGTAGGGGACCAGCGATATCGCCTGTGTGCTATAGTGTAATTTTTCGAGACCTGAGTGCATTGATATAGCACTGTGAAAACTGAACAGTTATAATTTCATACCATCAAGCAAATTAAAATACCAAGATAATAGTTCAAATATTGTACTATAGAAGAAGTATCTGCTCCACTTCCTGCAGTTGTTGATACTGTGTTCTTTGAAGATTTTGTTGTTCCTGCAGTTGAAGTAGGTGTTGAGTTTTCATTGCTGACAGAAGCTGGTACTGTTACGTTTGGCGTGGTTGTTAAAGGTGGAATTGGTATTGTAGTGTTTTCTGTGCTTGCTGATGTTGATGTATTATCTATTGCTGAATTTGATGAAGATGATACTGTTATTGTAGGAAGACTTGTAGCAGAATTTTGTCTTTTCTTTCTAATTTCTGCCAATGGAAAGATAAAAAAAGAATTACTATAATTATCAAACATGATTTGGAAAGTATTTATTTGTACAGTGTCTGAAATATGTATTTGTCTTGAACATGACGTTTTTAATGCTTCTCATGTGCACACCTGAAAACCAGTTGTAATGCGTGCATTTGTTTCACGTTTCTAAGACGTCTTGTTACGGTGTCTTCAGGAATATTTCATACATCGTTTCAAAATAAAAATCTTTTAAAAAGACTTTGAAAGTGAATATAAACATGTATCACCGAATTTGGTAAAGGAGGATATGACCCTGTTTAGACAGCGACTGTTCTTATTTTAACATTGAAACTTTTTTTTTGAATAGGTAAAACAATAAGGATTTTAAAAGATTTTCAAACATGTCACTTTAAACGTGAACTAATTATATACCTATGCAAAAAACATGCACGAGAAATAAATAGTACTGGATGAATTGATCATATAAATGCAATATTTATAATTCTGTTTTAAGCTTATAAGTTCACGAAATATTGAAATTGCAAATATTCGCTGGATTAGGTTGTGTTACATGCTTCTAATGTGCACACCTGAAAACCAGTTATAATGCGTGCATTTGTTTCACGTTTCTAAGACATCTTGTTACGGTTGAACTTTTGCAAATTAAAAAAAAATACAACATGTGCATCAATTGAAACATACCATTTCCTCTTAAAGCATAGGCCCCATTCACTATACACACATGTACCATACATAATAAGACTAGACAATATGACGTTTTCTGTAATTATAATATTTGTATATTAGCATGAATTATATTCGGTGTTGGGTATTTGTCAAGCATGCCAAAGCCGTATATGAACGATGAAGAGAATCAAAATAAAGTAATACATCTAGAGGGCAACACAAGAGCATCATATAACTATTTGATTCTTTTATCATAACGATTATCAATATTGTTTGAACCATATTTATAAGCCTGCTCTTTTAAGAACCATGTGTGTATAACCGCTATATTTGAGACTGACGGGATTTCAAATACATGTTGTCTTGTAGATGCAAATAAGTCCATTTCGATTAAGTGTCCTCCATTGCATTTTTTCAAAAGCAAATATAAGTTATGAGTTGAAATATGAGATAACAATTGTATGTGAATATGTGTCTTTAGCAGAATAATAACAGCGAAAGTTAACTATCACTATACTAAAAAATAACGCTTACCATGATGACATACAATCAACGGAAACTCAAATCATCGTACTAAACCTTTTTAATTTACCCTATTTATATCATTCCGTTTTAATTCTCGAGTACGTAAATGATATGGTATTCTTCGCGTGATTATCATAACTTAACGAAAACATAGTAGTATAAGTCGGTTAAACGTCACTTTAATACTATCTTTATCCAAAAGGATATTGTTTTACTAAGTTCAGACACACCACTGATTATCTTGTAATTGATAATATAACAAATCAATCTAGTAACGACATGTGAATTGTGCATATGATTAAATAATTGAATAATCGTGCGATTGCAAGAGAAATGTGTTTGTTCAATGTTTATTGTGGCACGGTAAAATTCAAACTCACATAGTATTTGTATGTTTTTGTCCAGTCATTTTACAATGTATTTACATGGTAAAACAAATGATGAATTATTGTCATGGTCCAGAGTTTAAACGAAAACTTGGTGATATACGAACATGTATGCATTCTTTGTACATGAATTCAAACTATACCAAGCCATTTAATAACATACTCGTATATAAATACTTATCCGTATTTTGCACAACTTTTGGATGGAGGAAATTTTGTGTCCTCAATGCTCTTCCACTTTGTACTTGTTTGGCTTTTTAACTGTTTTGATATGAGCGTCACTGATGTGTCTTATGTAGACGAATGTCTGGCGTATTGAATTATAATCCTGGTACATTTGATTACTATCAAATATTTTATATATATTACAGAAATACTATGGACAGGACATGTTTGTACAATGTACGACTTTAAATCTACAGTTGTCTCTCTTTCTACTAATATATTTCATTTGTAAGACAATATTTAGATTATTGAAGCCATTTTAAACTGTTAGATTCAGAATTGAAGTATTTGAATAGCATTGCTAGAAATATCCAATTAGGTTTTTAAAAAGATCTTGTAGTAAGCTTAAACCAGGTTTGTAATTGTGAATGTAAACAAAACTATTATCATTGATACATTAGTTAATAAGTACACAATAACATGTAGAATATGGAATCAAATGTTTATTTTCAATTTAAATAGAATGAAACTGCATGTACATTTACTTATTTTTATATATTATATGTCAAGAAAGTTTTTTAAATCCATTGTATCGAATTTCAGTCGCTTTGTATGTATATAGGTAGTAGTTTTGTGTGAACAAATCGGGGCCTTATTTTAGCCAATAGAATGTAATGTCATTGTTGAATATTTGTGTAAATATGATCGGCCTTTTAATCAAACAATATAGTCCATTAGACCTGAAACAGCGGCGATCAATTTATCAGCCCAAATTTTAAATTGGTTCATTTAAAAGCTTGATAAATGTTTATAATTAAGGTTCTAATTCATTCAGACAAAACTTTACTAAAAATGTAATTGGAATATACAGTTGGCTTTTGAGAATCAAAGGTTAATGGAGGAACAAAACAAGTGAGTATATGCGCAGCGATACGTTCATTCCTGGTTGTTTTAGTCCAAATTATTGATTACTATCAGCCGGCACAATTTTGTAAACATTAGGGTTAGGATTGCAATCATGGTACTCCGTCTTAAGTTTTCTTAGTAAACATTTGTTAACTGTAGTTTTTTTTTCGTTTTTGGCAGGGTGTTGTCTACCTTCTGACTTTTGAGAAGTAATCTCATATTACCAAAAAACATATTCAATTCTATCTTAAACATTCAGTTTTCCACATGTTCTATAAATAAGAAGATGTGGTATTACTGTCAATAAGACCCTTTTCCACGAGAGAGCAAAATGATACAGAAATTTCAATTACAGGTCACTGTTCGGCATTCAACAATGAGCAATCCCATACCGCATAGTCAGCTATAAAGGGGCCCGAAAACTAAAGGCCTAATTTAAGAAAACAGTATTACATATAAATTATTGTTCTATCGATACTTTTTAAAATGACGAGTAGACGATTCAGGAACCAGGCATTATACCATCACACAGTTGAGATTTTCATTTACTGAATGTTCATTCGATATAAGATTGATACATTTGTACTAACATGAGTAAAACGACGAATATGTTTCAATCGTCGTAATTACATCTCGTCTCCTTCCCCGAATTTGACCTTCTGAATGAGACATATCACAGGGATTTTACAAATGTAGTACATGATTAATATGAAGAATGCAACGTGGGGAACTAGGCCTTCCGGAGATCAATCTGTTTTCGGTGGGTGTTCGGTTTGCTAAGTTGCTACTTTTTATTGTATGTTCAGTGTACTGTTGTTTGTCACTTTTGTTTTATTTTTATTTTTGACTTATAAGTTTGAATGACCCTTTAGTATGTTTCGTCTCTTTTATTAATGAACAGTAGAAGGTCCAGGACCGAATTGATATAGCATCACAAACGACAGTTTAGATTTGCATTTGCTAAACGTCTATAAGATATATGATGCATGTTAAATTATACATAGGTACTTACACAAGCTTGTGTTCTGTTCTATGTCTTTTCGTCTTTTTTTGTTTTTGCCATGGTTTTGTCAGTTTGTTATTTTACCTATGGAGTTTGTACATGTATATCCCTTTGGTTTCTTTCTCCTCTCTATCACATTGCGCAAAGTATATTTAAACTGTTTACATACTAGATATTCTCCTAATGTTTGATATAAAAATCCACTTATAAGAATGGGACGTTATTATCTACTATAATTTAGATAAGTAGTTATCAAAAGTACTAGGATTATAATTTAAGAAGATACGGTATGAAGGCACCATAGAGACCAATCTCCATCAAGGTCACAAGTCCCCATGCATAAAAATTAACAAATAAAGGTCATTGTTTTGTCTTCAACAAGGATTCTTGGCTCACACCAACATAAACATTTTAAACACGATTCAGCTACTGCGACCATACCTTGATATATGTATTGCAATGATCATCATTTTCATTCTTGAACTTTGTTGTGTAACAGACCAGTTTGAAAATGAAATGTCTTTACAGATCGAATGATTTGACATCAATCTATAGGTTTTTTTCTAGTATACTTGTCCCAGTGAATTATTAAATTTGTGAAGTCATTAATATTTGAAATGAACATTTTATTTAAAAAATATATAAAATGAAAATCTTACATATACACATCAAATAGTAACAAAATGAAACAAGATAAGAAACGTACATTTACACTGTCACACATATATACAATGACCAATGTCATAGATATGTTTTCAATAAGCTGAGAAATGTAATACAAAGTTCAAGCATTCTTTACCGAGCTATGGACACAATATGGTCTTCTAAAACTGCACTGCACCCATTCCTTTCTCTTCAAAGTTGTAGCATCTGTAAGAATAGACAAAAATGATAAAAAAAAAATACAATGTCAAACGCATTTATGAATTTAAATCTCATCAATTATAGACTAGAATATTGAGTGAAGTTGAAATCATCCCTTCGTAAATTTTACGGACGCCATCATGATTTGGTTGACCGAATAACCGTTTCACAAATGATATCGGATATGTTCCTTGCGTCGTAACTACAATCCCCTTCCCTTTCATAAATGTTACCTACCGAATAAAACTATTTACCGGATTTGATATCACATAAGCAACACAACTGGTGCCACATGTGGAGCAGGATCTGCTTACACTTCCGGAGCACCTGAGATCACCCCTAGTTTTTGGTGAGGTTCGTGTTGTGTATTCTTTGGTTTTCTATGTTGTGTCATGTGTACTATTGTTTGTCTGTTTTTCTTTTTCATTTTTAGCCATGGCGTTGTCAGTTTGTTTTAGATTTATGAGTTTGACTGTCCCTTTGATATATTTCGTCCCTCTTTTAAATGCAATTGTTGCCTTAAAATACCAAAAAAACAAAATAAAAGACATTCAAAACAGAAAATCGAAAAATTATAAAAAGACGAACATACCGACGAAACACAACATAGAAAACTCTCGTTTACCAGCTGGTTTTATTAGTGTGAGTGTATTCTTGAACGTACTAAATGGCACAGCAAGTTCTTCAAATCAATTAAGGACTTTTGAACAGCAGTTCACTACGGTTGCCTTTATTTAAGGATGTTAAATATTGTCCTGAATAGAAAATTGGTAAGGACACAAATTTTAAGGGATGCTGCTTTAGAAACCGACTATTATAAAAAAAAAAAAACAATGTTGTTCAATACTTTGCGTAAAATATAGTAATGATATCTATGATTTTGTATCTTTCTATTTTATTTTCAAGAACTTATTAATAAAGTGTATCCCTCCCCTTTACAGAGATAAATGGTATATCAAAAATAAGTTGTTGAATAATTTGAATTGAAATTATATCAGATGACCAGATTGATATACGTTATACTACATTAGCATCTAAAAAACTGACAATCGTTACGATAAATTAATATCCGTAGTAGTCATCTGAATTTTTAAGAAAGAGAAAAAAAACTTTTACTTGCACAATGTGAAACGTAAAATATTAACCCAAATACCGAACTCTCAAGGAAAATTCAAAATACATACATGTTATCAAATGCCAAATTCTAAAGCTCAAACACATCAAACGATTGGATACTAGTAACAAATGTCCTATTCTTAACTTTGTACATACATTTTCTTATGTAAAAAATGGTGGATTAAACCTAGTTTTACAGCTAGCTAAACCTCTCATTTGTATGACCGTCGCATCAAATTCAATTATTTTGATATCGATGCGTGATTAAAACAAACAGATCCAATAGGTTAAAATGTCAATAAATGGATACAGCAGTCAACATTGTGTTATCATCTCCTTGTTCAGTAACAAAATCTAGTTTTTCTTTCTCTTTAGATACCTTAATATATTATAGCTTCAAAATGTCTGTTAAAATCTTCAATGAAATTATTTATTAAATCCTGAGTAAACACAAACCTTACGCCGTGTTGAAGTGATTTTTTATGCTTGATTGATGGTTCGAGTTTAACCCCACCTTTTCTACACAATTGGTTACAAAGTGACTGTTTTAATTGAGAAGAAAATCGAAGAGATTGGAGAGAAACAACAACCTCGTCAGAAAACTTAAACTACTAGTCAATAAACTCATTAAAAGCACCTGTAACGTAAAAACCTCCACTAACAATTTCTGGCCTTGATAATGATTAATGATTGATAATGATGCGTTTTTTTAGGGAAATGTCATCTCCTTGTCAATCATACCACATCTTCTTATTTTATAGTGAGTGTCGTTATATTTTTACATACCAGAATGCAGATAACAATACCAAAATAATAGTTGACAGATTGAATTTTGGGTCCAGTTTCTGCTCCACTTCCTACAGTTGTTGATGATAATAGAGCTTCTGAGTTAGGACCAGTTTCGGGTGTGGTTGATTTTGCTACATGTGCAGTTGAACGGGGTGTTGATTGTTTTGCTACATTTAAAGATGAACTAAATGTTGGTGGTTTTGTTACATCTAAATATCCCCCTTCAAAGGTTGTACTTTGTAATGTTGTTGTCGAAGATGCTGAAGTTGTTGTACTATGTTGTATTGTGGTTGAGGATGCTGAAGTAGCACTTCCGTCTGCTGCTCGTGTTCTTGATTCTGATTGGACAAAAAGAAGCAAAAGAATAATTATGATTAAAAAACATTGTGATGAGTTAAAAAGAGGAGCGAAATTAGGATACCAGAGGGACATTCAAACTCATTAATCGAAAATAAACTGAAAATGCTATTCCTAAAAGGGAAAAAGATAAACAGACAAACAATAATAATCAAAACAGAACATAGAAAAATAAAGACTACGCAACACGAATCTCACCGTAAACTGGGGTGATATCAAGTGTTTTGGAAGGGTAAGTAGATCCTGTTCCACATGTGCATCCGTCATGTTAGAATATTTTCTTATCTTACCCCCTATACACTTCTGGAAATATCATTGGTTTAAAGCGATAACGTTGTTCTAGAGGCTGTGTATATATCATATGAGTTAAGTAGGCTTGGTTAATTCTAATACACGATAAGAGATGGTGTTACGTCCGTCGATACAAAATAAGTAACGTTTTGTGCGGACAACTGATGAAGAAATTGATGATTGACGATTGAAATAAATGTTTTTGTATAAACCAACGGTCATGACGGTTGCATCTTCTACATATTTAGAATAATTGATCAATTTGATAGACTACTATTCGTAATGCAACCTGTTGTCTAATTGGCACTCATACCACATTTCCTTTTTATCCATTATTTTATCAATTTGATACATACCATCTTCTCTTGGATCACGCCCATCAGTACCTCTTGTGTGTACTAAGCAGGTTTGTACAATACATACTAAGGCTAGGTAATGAATTGTTTTCTGTAAATATTAAAAAGATCTGGTATGAGTACAAATAAGACAATTCTCCATCCAAGTCGCAATTTGTTAAAGGTAAACAATTATACAGCTTTTGCTCACACCAAATACACAGCTATGAAGGGCCTTAAAATTAATAGTGTAAAACCATTGAAACAGAAAAACCTACGTTACAATCTATAAAAAAGAAGCGAGATATGAGAAACATTTTATGAACCATATCAACAAACGACAACCACTGGCGCAAACAAATGCAGCGTTTTAAGCGTTTGAACACAACTGATAAACATTTTCCCCAACCTGAATGAAAACTGCGAATGTGTCAAAGAGACAACAACCCGACCATGGGGCATAAAACAGCCCAAGGTAACCAAAGATTCTCCAACACAGCAAACAAAAATAACGCTTTTAGAGGCGGGCTTCAGCTGGCCCAAAAAAAAGGTAAGTTATCGAAAAAATATACTAAAAAGTCGCTGCTATGAAAATATTCTATTATGACTGATATCAATGACATGTTGTGATACAGTATATTGTTTTGGTAAAAACTTAAGGACGACATCAAAAGATCAATGAAGGATAAAAAACTTAATTCAAATAGTTTGGGGATGGGTGGTTAAACTTGCTGCAAGTTTTGTTTATCCTACATCGATTTTACATATATCCATATGGGTCAATCAATTTTTCCCAAGTTTAGTTAAGAGGGGGTAGGGGGTCTTTAAAAAAACTATCTGAATTAAGTTTTTTTTATCCTACATTGACATTTTTATGTCGTCCCTTAAGTTTGCATCTGTGATCAATATCGATCTTATCAAGGTTATCTTACATACCAAATGCACTATAACAATAAATTGTATTACATATGTAAATTTCTTGTACCTCATACTAGGTATAAAATAATTTTTTTTTTTTCAAAGTACATGTAGTAGCCAAAAAAACGTTAAATTTTTTTAAACGATCGTACTATGCATCAAATTAAAGATAATCTCAATATGAAGTGTGTTGGTCTCGTTCGCTAAGTCCAATAGACAAAAACTTTTATATTATAAGTCGCAGCTGATATTTTACAATATCAATATGCAGAAAACGTAATACATAAATCGGCAGGTGCCTAACAGCTACAATCAATTTTTTTTTTATCGCAATAAAGTTTTTTAAAAAGTTTTAAATACCACTCAATCGTGTTTTTTTTTAAAGATTTTTTCTTAATTTTCTATCGTAAAAAGCCATTACAAGAATTTGTTTCTAGATTAATTAGAAGTGCACTATGGTAATAAATATTGCTTACCATCCTGGAATAAAGACAACAAAAATTGAATACGTTTGAAAGTGGTGCTTTTTAGATTATGAAGTTTCAAATCCCAGTTATGCAGGTATAACGATATTCTTCGTGTGGTTTAGATAATAGAAGTGTAAGTCAGCTGAACATCACTTTTATACCGACTTTGTCCAACACGATATATTCTTTAACTACGTTAAGTCATACCACTACGTATCTAGTTATTGACACTATAACAAATATTGTTCCTCCGACTAATGATTTTTTTATATTATGCAATTATTGAATTTTGATAAAGTGGATTATTTATCAACCCCAGATATTTGATATACACCGAGGCCAAATTAGTAGTAAAATAATAAAACCACACGATGCGATAGCCTGAGAAATAATGTTAAACTTTATGATTATTTAAGCAAGCACCGTAAACATAGTATGAATTCATTTTTTATCAGATGATTTTACTAAATGGAAATGTATATTCGTTCTAGGTTTGACCTGGTTAAAAATGGATTAAATAGATGTCTCAATTAAAAATCTATAATAATCCTGTATCCAAATTGTGGATATGCAATATCAGTTATATAAACGTTCTATTACTCCTATTACGGAAAGACAAAATAAATCAGAAGAAAATGCCTTAAAATAAAGCATCTGAGTTTAATGATAAATATTATTATCTTGAAATCCGTCAAAACACAGTTGACATTTCTCATTTCTAAATTGGCATTTCTCATTTCAAAATTCATATGTCTCAGCTTGAAGTTTATATGTTCTCGATGTTGACATTTTACAGTTTCATATTGACTAATTTATCTTTAAACTAGAGTTTTCTTAATTTCAACTGTAAATTCCTCACATCCAATTTATAATTGAGATAAGCAGCTTAATCGATTTCGAGAAAGTTGCAAATATGAATTTTGAAATTGTTTATTATAAAAACTTTACAACTAAAAACAAGCCTTTTAATGAGCTAAGTTGGTATATAGGCACATACATACTCATTCAAACAGTATATATGATAGTACTAGTCTTGGATTAATACCAAATAAGAAAATATATGAAGCATAAGGTCGCCTTGTGGTAAAAACCCGTAACGTTGATTTTGAAATGACAGGTTAGATTTGAGTAATGTCATATAGAAATTAGTAATGTGCATCCGAAAGACAATATATAGTTTTACTTCAGACATGATCTTGGTTTTACTTGTAATTAGTGGTATCCTGCTTATAAATACTACATATTTTCGAAAATCTGTCAAAAATTCTGTTTTGATTATATCCAAAATTGTATTACTATCATATTTTTTTTAACCTGTAAGTACACATAATAAAACTAAATGAAAAAACTTGGTAAATGCATGAATTGTATGGCTTTATGAAATTGACCATGGTGCGAGATAGATTCAGAAGATACATGTATAAGCCCTCTTTTTAAAACATTAGAAGCCTCGGGGGTGTCGAACTGATGTACCACTAGCTGGTAAAACATTGAGGTGTGTCAGTTTAATCACGCATAGGGAAGGTGCACTTGAATCCAATTGTTAGTTATTGGGATTGTCAGTTTTTCTCCAAAGGTCAATAGTTTTCTCCGTGTACTTCGGCTTCTCCACCAGAAAACAACCTGGTTGCAACGAAATAATATAATAGTGTTAAAAATAGCGTTAAACACCAATGATTCAAAACTAATACATATAATGTCGATACCAGTTTTTCTGGAACCTTTAGTTATAGTTTTAAATTTGTTTGTACATACTATTATTTACGTTCTAATATTAAAAAGGCCTTCGATATAAGTACATTGTTGTTATTATTCTGGGTTAATTGTTTGATCGATAATCGAGGCACATTTAATCGAACTTTATCACGGAAGGAATTATTTTTTTCATAGTTTTAAGACTTATTAATAAGTAGTAACAAACACATATATATATAATCCCTCGTGTGAGCTGTGAACCACGAAATATTTGCAAAGATTTGCATCATTTTATGCTTATTCATCAGGCAAAAGTTGTGGTTTTTCTTAGTTTTGCGTATGTTTGCTGTTAAAATTGAAAATGGGGACATACATTGCAATTGCGAGTTTAATTAGAAATAGCTTTTTATCACCAGTATCACGTTATAAATGCACAAACAGTTTATCATAGGTATTATAACGTTAGCTGTAGACGTCTTCCGAAGTGATTAGAACTATCGGCAATCCTCGGGTAATCCGAAATCAGCCGATTGCAACGTTAGCTATAGAAATGCACCGAATCATCGGGTTTAAAACTATTTCATCAAATTGTTTACAAATCAGCTTATTTGTTCAATCTAAATAATGACTATATAATCTATGAATAGACATCTGTTGCCTAAACGTTGATGTATTTATAACGCCCTATAGTTAATAAAATAGTATTTATGAAGCGGCAATGATGTATTTTAAACGTGCCCACAATTTGTTCAAATGGAGGAAGGACAATATAATCCCGAGAACATACATTAAAAGGCATTATTAGAAACATGAGTTGACAAACAGCAGTTAGATCAAACACTATTAAACATTTTTTATAATAAATACTACAATACACAGTCATTTAGCAATATTTAATATTTTTTATGTTTTCTTTTAAGTTTATGAGGTTGAGAAAGATCAACGTTGTTTTTTCTTTGAAATTCGTGACTACATGTAAAATATCTTTGAAATTATATATGTTGTTTTGACATTTGATATTTAATGAACATTTAGAAATCCATATAAGCCTACCTCATGGCATTATTGGATAATTTTCTATTAGTTTCGACCATTTATTGATATTACTTTTATGAATTATAAATCTTAACAAAAAGGCATGATACATTGTCGGGACAATTCATTAATGATTTACTTAAGGTGGTACCTAACACTTTCACTAACATTAATTTGGCTCGTTTAATTTTGATAAAATTTTAACAAAGTATTTACGACCCTTTTTTAACAAAAATATAAAAATTTCAAAAATTTTGAACCAACCGTTTTTCAGAAAATTTACACTGGTTATATAGCCCTTTGAAAAACACCAATTTTGATCTTTGAAAAGCTTATTATTTCCTTTACAATACAACGTAATTAAAACGTGTAGCTGACTTTACAGAGTTATCTCCCTTTAGTGCTAGGTGCCACCTTAATCGATGAATTTTTAAAAATGACATTTTAGCTAAACGTTAAATTGCAAAGCTCCATCCGGGTCGAATGTAATCAGTACCATAAAAATTGAAAAAAGTATTATTTAAATAACATTTAAATGTTTCCTTAATTCAGGTTATCAGCATCATCTTGTTGGGTTTAAAGACATGTCATGGTTTATTATGATGTTGAGTATCTGCTAGTGTTCAGTGATCCTCCGTGGTATCTGAGGGTTTAAATGATTTTACAATTATCTGCTTGTGTTCAATGACCCATCTTGGTATCTACATGACTGTATAACCTTATTAAATGTTTCTTAGTTTCGGTTTGTATGCAATAATCCGTCTTTTATCTGATGTTGTAAACTGTTTCCTCTTTTATTGTTGCTGTGTTCAATTGGACATGTTGATATACAACGCTATTAGGTGTTTTCTAGCGTCTTGTTGTGTTCAATGAACCATCTTTATATTTATAACACTAAGTCTTGTAAATGTTTTTTTGTTTCGTGTTGTGTTCAATGACCCATCTTGATTTCTGACAATATGAAAGGTTTCCAAGTTTCCTGTTGTGTGCAGTGGCCCTTTTTGGCGTCAAACTTTATTAAGCGTTTCCCTGTCATTTTGTGTGTTTATAGACCCTCCTTGAAACTTATTCCTATTAAGTGTTTCCTAGTATGTGTTGTCTTCAATGACACATCTCCATATCCAACACTAACTAGTGTTTTCTGGTGTCTTGTTGTGTTAAATAATGAACCATCTTGATTTCTTACGCTTCATATTTTCTTGTTGTATACAATAACCCATCAGATTGTGTTTATAGTTTCTTCAGTATCTTGTTGTGTTCTGTGGTGTTCTGCGGTTCATGATCATTTCAAATAAAAGCACGAAGACTTGCGTTCTTTAAATCAAATAATATACAGGAATTTTTTTTTATACAAACAACACAGACATCGAAATAAATCACAGAAAATATATAAGCACGATATTTATAGAGCTTTTCTACGTAAACCTTAAGGTAATTCAAGCGATTTTGAAGGGTTAGTTGTAGTTTTTTTTTTTGCTCCAGTGATTATTTAAGCATTGATGCTGATGACCAAAAACAATCTGTAACAGATGTGTTCTCTCTCAATAACAGAAAACAAGCAACAGACGGACAGTATGATTATAAGTGACTTGTAAAAAATTAATATATCAGTGATCATATGAGTAGAGAAATGAAATTCAGCGTAAAACGAGACTTTATGGCGACATTTCGGAGGTCTTATCAATTCAAACAGACAACGTTTAAGCTGTTCTCACACCTTGCCTGATAGCTTGAATGGACGAGTACCGCATAAAACGGATATCTAACGGAAGCGAACCGGATAAAACGGATGAATAAGATAAGCGGAAAACTGAAGGCTGCAATAATAAAAGATGTAAATCACACACACACGTGACCTTAGAATAATAAAACAGTTTCTCTGTAACTGGTTTTAGTTTATTATTCAAAATGGCGCCAAGTATTCTGACGAAAGCTGCTTAATTGGTATCTAACGGATGTAAAACGGACAAGAAACGGATACAAAACGGAAACGGAACGAACGAGTGCAACGGACACTTCATCTGTTGGACGGTCGTTCAAAGTTTTGAACATGCTCAAAATTTTCCACCGGACAGAGCGGACGTCAACGGATAAAACGGACGCTGAATGACCATGAAACAGATATGGACGGACGTCTAACGAATAAGAACGGACATCTAACGGATAAAAACGACGGACAGGAACGGATAAAACAAAAGTTATTCGTTAGGCGTCCGTTCGCGATATCCGGTAAGGTGTGACCGCGGCTTTAGGAAAACATAATATTCAACGATATCGCTAGACTCTTTATTTTTTCCCATATTAACTGTTCTGAGTCTGTATAATGCGAACAAAGACAATTAACGACAATTATAGGAGCTTTATTTGTTTTATCAAAGGGTAAATCTGAAATATCTAAGCAAATAAAAATACAAACTTGCCACAGTTTTTAGGTACATGTACATGTCCCCATTTATGAGCTTTTAATTTATGGGTTGAAGCTGGTGTATTAGTTTTACGTTTAGTGTTTTAGTCATAAATTAAGAGCTTGATTTTTTCATACATTTTCTCAATTTTGTCACTTCGTCGGCTTTTATACACGTAGCTGACTATACGCGATATGGGTCTTATTCAAATAATCAGTCGATGAAAACGACATGTTAGAAAAAGTCAGTCATAAGTTAGCTAATGCATTCAGTAGTTGTTCAGTAATGTATTAATGTTGTATATTTATTTAAATGTGATACGACATAGTGATTACTTTGTTAACCCTCTAAGTAATAATCGATTTCCCTTCTAGCAAATGACTGGTGTTATAAATTCAAAAACTATTGCGAGCTTTTTATAAAAGCAAATAGTGCAAATCGATTAGTTTCGATTATAAAAACTCTAATAATTTTGATCTCTGATACTTCTATCAAAATAAAGATTTTCCTGAAATCGCAATATGAGATCTCGCATTTAAATAAATTTTGCAACTTTCGCTCTAATTAATGCACGCAAAAATATCTAAATCTACAGCATTCTGTTACATGTAGGGAAATCACCTAGTAAAGACGAACGGTAGATATCAAATTCACCATTGCTTTTTCTGACATTTTAGCGGCTAATCATAGCCAGTGTTTTAAGCAAAACCCGGGAAATAATGATTATGGTACGACACGAAACAAAACCTGATTATCAAAAAAGGATATGTGACGTTATTGCCAATGATAAACTTACCAATGGAACGGATTTAAAGGATAATTATAATAATGTACAAGTAATTCTAATGCAACAACGTTTGTAACGTTCATTTTAATTGGATAACGTCATTTATTCACATGGCATCTATTGACAATTGATGCTATGGGACATTCGCGCAAGCGCAGACGGCATATGACAAATTTTTAATACACGTTTTAACGTTGATTTCTGTCAGTTTCATTAAAATGGAGATTACAATATTGTATTTTAAGCTCCGACGGCATCAATTGGGGATTTGATGGTCGCAAATACCCGTTTACTGTCTCCGCTAACGCGTCGCCAGTCAACTTAATTTGCGACCATCAAATCCCCAATTGATGCCGTCGGAGCTTAAAATACAATACAGTTATATCCTAATTGTAAGGTCTTCTGCAAAGAGTTAAATCCTTACCGTGTAGTCAGATATAACAGGCTTTAAAGACCAACAACAGTCTTCAAAGCACTACTAAAAAAAACGAACTCCATGTGTATGTTAATAGATATAGGAAGATGTGGTGTGAGTGCCAATGAGACAACTCTCCATCCAACTAACAATTTAAAAAGTAAACCATTATAGGTTTAAAGTACGGCCTTCAACACGGAGCCTTGGCTCACACCGAACAACAAGCTGTAAAGGGCCTCAAAATTAATAGTGGTAAACCATTCAAACGGGAAAACCAACGGCCTGTCCCAAGTCGGGAGCCTGTAATTCAGTGGTTGTCGTTTAAGTTTATGTGTCTTATATTTTTCGATCATTTTTGTAGATACATAAGGCCGATAGGTTTTTCGTTTGGATTGGTTTATATCTTTTTCGGGGCCTTTTATAGCTGACTATGAGGTATGGACATTGCTTATGGTTGACCTATAATTGTTAATTGCTGTGTAACTTGGTCTCATGCGGATAGTTGTCTCATGGACAATCATACCACATCTTCCTTTTATATATATAATACAAATTATATATCTACCCAATCAAATAGATATAGGAAGATATGGTGTGAGTGCCAATGAGACGACTCTCCATCCAAATAACAATTTAAAAAGTAAACCATTATGGGTTAAAGTACGGCCAAAAAGCCTGTTTTATCTAATGATCTTTGAATGTTAAAAATAGATTCATCAATGCATCTTCGTGTTGCTCGTAATACAATTGTAAAGGGAAACTCAACGGCCTAATATTTATAACCTTCAATAACGAAAATGTGCTTGTACACCGACAACGTAATTTTCGTCAAATTAGAGAACAGATCAGCGCCGATAGCAACACAGTTGCTAATTAGTTAATGTGGTATCTAACACTACAGGGAGATAACTCTGTAAAATCAGTTTTCATTAATACGTCGTGCTGTTAATGGAATATTAAGCTTCTTAATGATCAAAATCGGTGTTTGTCAAATTGCTATATAACCAGTGTAATTTTTTCTGACAAAATGGTTGATTTAATTTTTTGGAATTTTTTATATTTTTGTCAAGGGGTCAAAGTAAATACTTTGTCAAAATTATATGAAAATTAAACGAGCCAAATTAATTTTAGTAAACATGTTGGGTACCACCTTAAACAACATTAATTTCAAAGGTTTGGGAATAAAATTTATGTATGAAGAAAATTAAACAATTAACACAGACAAAATAATGTTGTTATGTTTGATTGTTTTTGATAAGTAGTGTATGTAGAATTTTTAGAACGTTCTTTTTTCGGTATGATAAACCACTTATTGACTTGTTATGAGAGTGAAGCTATTGATTGTTGTCCATCGTGTAATAGTTGTTTTATAGTTGTTATTTCAGGAACAACACGCTTTCGATCCCTCTTTTAACAATTATATGAGTGAATGTACATTTTCAATGCGCTTCTATACTCAAAATATATATTTCGAAATAACAATACGACCTTCCAAATCTTTATAAGATGTTGGTTCCAGACATAAAGGCTAGGCTTAGATAGTTATACTTTCAAAAGAATACGTCATAAAATTTTCATTTTCGATAAGTGTGGGTTAAACTGAAGTGTCACTTAATGATAAAAAAATGTAGAGAGGCAACAGCAAAAGGTCCTTGTTTTTGAGATATATGTGTATATTAAGTGATTGAAAATTTGGCGGGAAGTGATTGTCTTTAGATGTTTCATATATATAACATTGACATCCTGTGTGTTTCAAAAACTATGAAAAATAACAAAGAATTCAAAAGTTTTTTTTATCATGACTTTTGACACCAAAACAAAAAAAAGTAGCGTTAGCCGGCAAATTTAAATGGCACATCATATATAAAACTAGAGGATTCCGAATATCTGATACAATGTCAAAAATAAAAGTAGCAAACATCCTTTAAAACACTATATCTATAAGCGAAAAAGAGGATAAATCGGCTAATAAAAAGGGAAACATTGTTCTAGTATTTCTAGCAAAAATATTCTTTTTACAAAATCATATAAGAAATAAATACTTTTAAGTATGGCGATTTAATGAATAAGACTGCCATAATTATGTAAATATCTGTTACAATAGCCGTAAATAGGATTAACCTTATCGTAAATTGAAATATTTTATTAGAATTGATATAATATATATATTATATTTTCTCCCTCATTAATTCAGAGGATATTAGACACTAGACCTGACCAGATATGGCTAGATATTCATTTATATTTTTCATATTTGGGGTTTGGAAATTTATAGAGGTAAGAAAATACATTACATTTGTTGCGTTCTGTGTACTACGTCACGGATTCCTGTTATATTTTATTTTTTTCCTCATTAATTCAGGGGTTAGACACTAGACCTGACCAGATATGTCTAGATATTTATTTATATTTTTCATATTTGGGGTTTGGAAATTTACAGAGGTAAGCAAATACATTACATTTGTTAATCCGCGGACTTTGATAACTTAATTTTCTTCTTCATTGTTGAAGGCCGTACATTGACCGTAACTTGTTTGGAAAGTTATTGAGATAAGCGAAATCATTGCATTTATTATTTCATGACATTAAATAGCTTACTACGGGGATTTCCTGTGCGGTATGCGTTTGGTTCATTGTTGAAGGCTGCATTTCGACCTTTTATTATTAAATTCTATGCTATTTGGTCTCTTGTAGATATGGCTAGACGTTATATTTTTTTTCATATTTGGGGTTTTGAAATTTATAGAGAATAAAAATATTAATTACATTCAGGTGTGCGGGATTTCCTCGCTGTGTTGAAGAACCATTGATGACCTTCGTCAATTGTCTTCTCTTTGGTCGATTGCTTGCGGATTGTTGCCTGTTCCAAGTCAGGAATATGAAAGTGGTATCCATTCGGTTGATCTGTTATGACCATTGTTTTGCCATTTGATTAGGGACCTTCCATATTGAATTTTTCTCGGAGTTTAGTTTGTTTGATTTGATTTATTTTGACACAATCCCTATTTCCAATCTAAATTTTATATTATACAGAATGATATTTGCTCAATGCTGAAAGCCATAATGTGACCAATTGTTGTTAGGTTCTACACTTTTTGGTCTGTGGTGGAGAGTTGTCCCATTGGCAATAATAGAGAATTTTACGCTAACTGTCATCCAATCAGAACCATTGATACAATATAATTGCATAAGAATACCTAATCTTCTTGTGTATACTGTAAAAGTGTAAACAAAACGCAGTTTATTGTTTTTAAATCCGATAAAGCTTAATTGAAATTTGTAATAAAAAAAAACAGGGTCGAAAATAGCAGAGGGACGTTCAAACTCATAAATCGAAAATAAACTGACAACGCCAAGGCTTATCAAGAAAAAAATAAACAAACAAACAGTAGTTCACATAGACAAAATAGGCAACACGAAGCCTACTAAAACTTGAGGTGATATCAGGTGCTTTGAAAGAGAAAGCAAATTCTGCTCCACATGTGACACCCGTTATATAACAAGATCATTTTTATATTGTTTCCAATAACTTTTTTTAAACTAATAATGTTTCTCCTAATTCACTGCATAAAGAGTAGTTATGTAGACCTTGTGTGCAGGCGTATCTATATGCCACGTAGTAGTATTTGGCTGATTATTGCTTGCCTAGAATTCAGTGGCAATAATAACATGCACATTCAGGACAAGAATGTTTTTATGCCCCACCTACGATAGTAGAGGGCATTATGTTTTCTGGTCTGTGCCTCCGTTCGTTCGTTCGTTCGTCCGTTCGTTCGTCCCGCTTCAGGTTAAAGTTTTTGGTCGAGGTAGTTTTTGATAAAGTTGAAGTCCAATTGAAACTTAGTTCACATGTTCCCTATGATATGATCTTTCTAATTTTAATGTCAAATTAAGGTATTGACCCCAATTTCATGGTCCACTGAACAAAGAAAAAGATAGTGTGAAGCTCAGGTTAAAGTTTTTGGTCAAAGTAGTTTTTGATGAAGTTGAAGTCCAATCAACTTGAAACTTAATACACATGTTCCCTATGATATGATCTTTCTAATTTGATGTCAAATTAAAGTATTAACCCCAATTGCATGGTCCACTGAACAAAGAAGAAGATAGTGTGAAGCTCATGTTAAAGTTTTTGGTCAAGGTAGTTTTTGATGAAGTTGAAGTCCAATCAACTTGAAACTTAGTACTCATGTTCCCTATGATATGATTTTTCTAATTTTAATGCCAAATTAAAGTATTGACCCCAATTTCACGGTCCAGTGAACATGTAAAATGAAAGTGCGAGTGAGGCACCCGTGTACTATGGAAATATTCATGTTTATAGTTGATACTTAGTTTTTTCTGTGTGTTGATCAGGACGAGAGGCACGATTTGGGTCCAATTACACATTAAGGATGTGTTTAACTAAGGCAGAACACACGATATGCAGCAGACAATATACATTATCAATAAAGTGTTGTTCCAATGGTTCTTAAATATGAAAAAAAAACTCTTCATAATCGTATGATTAATCTACTTGACGTGGCAGCGTATTTACACATCCTGATCATTCAAACATACACTTTTGAGTAGTTGTTTCCCTCTTTTAGAAAAAAAAAGGATTACATTACAAAGCATTGGATACATTAAGAGGATGGGCAAATATAATTTGTTATTTTAAAGATTACATGGATAACATTTTTAATGAAAAAAGTAAAATAAAAAAAATACTGAACTCCACGGAAAATTCGAATAGGAAAGTCCCTAATCAAATGGCGAAAACAAAATCTCAAAAACTACAAACTGGTGGATTAAACCGAGTTTTAAAGCTAGCTAAACCTCTCACTTGTATGACAATCGCATCAGATTGATGCAATGCAAAAATGTTTAAACATAAAGTCTTCTTTCTCTTTTTGTCAGGCAACATCACCCTATAAAGTCCCACAATGTCCTGGAACACCACCTCTCAAATGTCCGAAGTTATTTGTCAATAAATGTGGCCATCTGAATTCGTGTCCAAAAGGTGAGTCTACTGGAAATATAGTGAATTTATGACCATTCATTCTTTGAAAGCTGATCAGCCTTCGTTTAACTTAAACCATTAGTTTTGAATGATTTAATTGAACATTTTTGACAATGACTTTTTTAGTATTGCTTCTATACTTTTTATGAATAATGACACGTATGGATCCCTTTCTGCCAATACATTCAAGTGTTGCGAGAAGAGATCCACCAGGGTTTTTTTTGCTGGATTAGTGTTGCTTAGTCTTTTTCCTTTTTTTTGGTATGTTTTTTTCTTTCTTTTTTAGCCATGGCGTTGTCAATTTATGTTTTACTTTTGAATTTAAATGACCCTTTGGTATACTGTCAGTTTGCCTCTCTTTAACTGAAATTTAGCAAATTACTTTGACTTTATTTATTCGTCTTCTCATATGTTTTTCAAAATAAAAAAAAAGCTGGAAGTATGATTTCCAATGAGACAACTATCCTTCAAAGTTAAAATGATGTAAATGTTAGCAATCATAGGCAACTACACGACCTTAAATAATGAGAACAATTTATTAGGTTTTGAACATCTCGTTTCATTTTATTTTTTTATCTACCCATTTTGTTTTTCTAAACAACAATTGAATATGTTGGTTGAAGCTGATCCACAAGTCTCATTATTCATAAAAATCATAAGAGTAATATATATGAACTAGTCATTATTCGTAAATGTTTACTCGACCATTATATTGATTTCAAGCTCGGTCATTGAACTAGCTAGTCGAGTTTCGAATCAATTATCATGAATATCTTATCACATTACAAAAACAATCGTAAGTAGCTTATGCAAAGTGTGTTTACATTTTGGTGAGCTTAGAAACCACGGGTGATTCAAGAGTAAAGAGCCGAAAAAATAGTATACTTTAATAGTCTTCATTTTTTAATTAAACTCAACGATTTCAATTAACATGCCCGTTAATAAAACTTTCAATTTAATTAGGATTTAATACTGTTTGCCGGGATGTTATTGATTGATAGTGAACTTTGATAATCGATTTACTCACAAGATTAATAAAAAAAAAATGGAAGGAATTGTGGGTAAAGTTTGTGATTTAGTGCATGTTGTAGTGGTCAAGTGTGCACATCAATAAAATTGAGAATGCAAATGTGGAATGTGTCGATTCGACCAAAGAGTATAAAACAGCCCAAGGCCACTGATGGATCTTGAACAATGCGAGTAAATACCGCACCCGGAGACAGGTTTTAGCTGGCTTCTTAACCAAAAATGTACATCAAACTAATTGAAACTCCGAAATATATAAAATAAATTATGAAAAAACACATACTAGACTAACAAAGGCCAGATGTTCCCCACTTATTTTAAAAGGATAAAAATGTTTTGATAATTTTCAACCTTCCCCCTATACCTATATCCAATACATAATAATCAAAAACACACGCACAGTAAAGTCTATGAGAAGTCCAATGTCAGAAAAGGTAACAGGAGAAGATATGGCAAAATGACAATTGTACACACAATAAAAAAGGACTATTCGCAGACACTGACAATCAAAAGTCACAGCTCCAGACCCCAATTTAACATTCAGACGCTTTTACAAAAACATGTGTTAAATACCAATATATAGTACACTACCAAAATACGTAATTATTGTAATTCTTTCTTCGACCCAACAGAGGCGTAGCTAGAACATGTTTACGTGACCTGATGGTCACAAGCGGGACCAGTTCAAACAGGGAATAGTATTTAAAATCAATATATATATTCCCAAGGTTAAAGCACCTACTGACCACGGCTTCCATTAAATAATATCGCGTAAAAAAATACCAAGAAACTACGAAAAAAACATGGTATATCGAAGTGTAAACCAACAATAAATATTCTAGAAGACCAATCACATATGGCTATAGATAGATTTGCAAATCATCAAGAATTATCTAATAACGTTGTATGTCAACTACAAATTACTAATTTAAGGTTAACGTTTTTTTAGGTCAAGTATGCTGTCCATTTGCTACGCCAAGAGAATGTGGCAAGAAGTGTATTAATGTCGGAGGACCACCATCACTACCGCCGCCGCCGCCGCCACCACCACCACCACCACCACCACCACCACACGTGGGTATACCACCACCACCACACGGTATGTATCAATCTCAGTAAAGATACGTGTATGTGTATTGTTATGTTAATTTGCCATTTTTATAGAGGTCAGCCATTTCAATTGATATGTTATAGTGTGTCTTTCTATTCAGGTTGAGATGAAGTTGGACAACTGTTAAAACGTTAAAACCCGCTGCACTTGTTTGCATCAACCTTAGTTGTTCAGTAGTTGTCATTGTTGATGTGGTGCATAAGTGTATCTCGTTTCTCGTTTTTTATATACATTATAAATAGATCATTGGTTTTCCTGTTTGCATAGTTTTAACACTAGTCATTTAAGGTGCTCTTTATAGCTTTCTGTTCAATGGGAGCCAATGTTTAGTGTTGACCGTAGCACTTTGACATATAATTCTTTGGTTTTTATAAATTACGATTTGAATGGAGAGTTGCCTTAGAAGCAGTCATACTCCGTCTTCTGATATCAATTCGCGTTAAATAGTAGAATGTAACTGATTAATAAACTGAGAGCGAGAGACTTTGTTTGCTTTGGAGATTCCGTTTATCGTCAAGTTATCGGAATAACAATGGGAACTAACTGTTTAACACGTATTGCGGAACTGTTCAGTATTGTTATGAGTTAAAATTCATGACTAAAATCAACAAAGACCCATCGGAACAACATCTGATACAACAATTTAACAATATTTTTTAGATATTTAGAGGATGTATATATTGGCTCCATCAAGACGACTTCATTGTGTATACTAAAGATATGTGTCCTGTTGAACTAAATTTAAATAAAGCTAATACGAATAATGAACACTGCCCTTTCCTCGATCTTGATATATATATCTATATATATCATAAACGGTAAACTCAATACCAAAATTTATGATAAAAGAGATAACTTTTTTTTTTATTTTCTATCGTTAGTTATCTGTTTCTAGATTGTGACATTCCCTTGTCGCCATCTTATGGTGTTTATATATCTCAACTATAAGGATTAGCTCGTGTACATTAGTAAGTAACAACGTGTTAGATTTTGGCGAGAAAAATGTGTGTATTACTGAAAAACTTTAACACCAGGGTTTTCGATATCACAAACCAGTCAAAGCATTTACTAAATTTTATCATCTGTGCAAGGAAATCATTTGTAAATATAACTCAATATGCAGAAATCGTATTCGTTCAGGTTTTTCACCTCCAATTTGTTATTGTAATATTCTTTACAAAGCACACACGTCGGTATTCTTTTCAAAATGCTAGCAAGACAAATGTTTGTTTGACTTGCTTGCTTTGTTTGCATCAATGTTTGCTTGAGCATTGTAATCAAGATTGACATCTGGATACGCCAAAAAAAGACGGATTTAATATTGTTTTCATTTTATTTAGATTTGTTTGGTCATTTTCACATAATCAAATTCACCTAAACACAGGTTTAACTCGGCCTACTTATATTGCTTGCAGGTGTCATAATATGTATATTCTACATACTCAACAGAAACATATATTAAATAAAATTTAAAACGTAAAGAAAGATCAGTACTGACCCAATTTAGATGTGGCATTCTTCCGCTAAGATAAGAATTAGCACGTTTTGTTGGTGATCCTGAATACCAACGGATATGTAGAATGTGTAAATCAAGACGTGCTGAAAATGAACTACACTTTCTAATTGAATGCCAATTTTACAATGAACTACGTATTTTCTGGACCTAACGAAACCGTATTGAATTTAAATAACAGAGAAAAGTTAAATTTATTATTGTCAGATTATCCTCGAAAAACAGCTCGATACTTAGAACAGTCTTTAACAAAATGTAGGCAACACTTATATTTAAATAATTCCTGATTAAAATCTGAATTAATACTATAGTATATATTTGAAGTGACGTATAGGTCCATTGGGCCGTGTGTAATTTAATTGAAATATTTCAATATTGTACATATTTTGTTATACACAATGTCACTATAATTAACATATTTGTATTGTATTGTATTATATGTCAATAATAATAAAAATGCCCGAGGAAACAAACAAAGCAAGCAAGTCAAACAAACTTTTGTCTTGCCAGCTTTATGAACTAATAGATCTGTAAGAAAATAAATCACCGACTCTATTTTTTCTCATTGTATATATGAACTTGTCCATCATGAACAACGAATGTGATATTTTCAAGATCCTTCAAATTACGGAAAAACAAGTTTGATCAAATTCCTTTGACGTCAGACAAAAAATAAACAGTCATTTTTCGAAATTATCAATATTTATGCAAAAAAATAACTTCTTATCATAATTTACCTCTTATAACTGTATATATTATATATAAGTAACAATATGTTACCATATTTGTATTTTATGTATAGATAATTCCAGCTTTTAAACTTATTTATTCAATTAAAAGACAAATCAATCTTTATGACGAATTTTGAGGTGGAGAATTTCTTTAGAACTGTTTGAACGGAACATATTAGATTTATCGCCTTATAACTTCAACCTTATAATATAATACTAAGGAGTTGTGATATGCATGCTAATGAGACAACTGTCTTACAAAGTTGAAATGAAGCAAATTTTCACTAATTATAGGCACTCGTACGAACATGAGTGAAATATATACCGTATAGTGGGCTATATAATCTAGTATTATAAACATGAACCTATTACAACAACTGAAGTACAGGCCCCGGAATATGGTATCTGTTATCTAACAGCTCGTTTCTATGAATCTTGCATTGTTGTTTGTTTTGTGTTACACTTCTATGTTCTTTTACTTCGTTGTTTTCCTCTTACAGTTGATGTGTTTCCTTCAGTTTTAGTTTGTAACCCGGATTTGTTTTCTCTGAATCGATTTATGACTTTTGAACAGCGATATACTACTGTAGCCTTTATTCCGGGCTTAGGACAGCGCAAGTTAAAAGCTTATGTTGTACTGTAAAGTAATTGTGTACTGCTACATATATTTTTGTGTGGTTATCCCCCGAATTATAAATAAATAATGCGTATAAAAATATTAATACAACTTTATAACTGTTCATTTACAAAATGTTACATGCATACTTGGACGAGCTCACGTTAGATGTAAATTGTTTACAATTATGTTGTGCTTCAAAAATAGAGGATCCTGTCCTTACGTTATCTCAAAAATTTACAAGAAAAATTAAATGTGAATAACACTTGAGGAAACTGGCCATCAGATATGTTCACAATTAGGAATAAACAAATAATTGGGAACACTACTTACATTGTGTCGAAGCCATAAGTTGCGTTATGCTGTTACATCCTGGTTGGTCGGGTTGTCACTTTGTTCCATTGTGAATTGTATTAAAGGATGTCTGATATAAATCGTGGTGTTAATAATAATATGGAACATTTGTTTGCTTCAGATGTATGTCAACTTCGTAAAGACCCTGGACCATGTAAAGGTTCTATTCCGAGGTTTTATTACGACCATAGAAGAATGAAGTGTCGTAAATTTATATATGGAGGTTGTAAAGGAAACGCCAATAATTTCCTCACAAAACACAGCTGCAACAAAGCGTGCAGCAAAGGTAAGCAAGCAAACTGATTGGTTACGCAAAATATATAGATGAACACGAGTCGGTTTTATTGCCAATGAGATAACATCCCACAAGAGACAACACAAATGACATTACAGTTAGCAACTATAGGTCACTGTTCAGAAATTAAACAATGAACAAATTGCTGTTAAAAAAACGAAAGAAATAGTATGATAAACAACAACTGAATTATGTGCTCATTAATTTGTACTGACATATACCGAATGTGGCGGGGTGTAACATAATTCCAGACACAAAACCCTTTTATTACAAGTATTTATCCATTTTGAACGGCCAACATCAACTGTAAATAATACACAACTTAACAAAAAGAAAAAAAACAATCTGAACAGAACAAATCCCACACAGGTGTTTTCAGAAGGAAGTGTTATACAATCCTGAAAATTGACAAACATGATTATTCTAAAAAAAATACATTTCACATATTGCTTCTTATTTTTTATTTTTTTGGTGTATTTCATTGTTTTTTTCTCTCTAATTATATTTTTGTAATGTAACTTACTTTTAAATTTATATACATACGATGACTGAGATATATCAAGATCAACAATATTGTCACGTGTATCATTTGCATAATACTTTGATTGTTTATTTTGAAATTTTGTATTGCAGTGTATGACTGTTACGCACCAATAACCAAAGGAACTTGTCATAAACATATTAGACGTTGGGGCTACGATAAAACGAAAAAACAGTGTGTCCGTTTCTGGTATTCAGGCTGCGGCGGTAACAGCAACAACTTTCCAAGTAAACATGACTGCAAAAGATATTGCAGAACACACTGTAAGTAATATCCGTTCGTACTTCGGTACGGACTTGAAAATACGGAAATTTCTATATAAAACATTGCTGTTAAAAAATTTGTCAGTCTTTTTAAGTTAAGGAATATATTTTTCTGCTTTCAATTTCTGACTCTTTGTGAAACCATGGCTATATTTTTTTATTAATATTTGGAGCACTTCATTGTCGTAAATACATTTTTGACTTTTAAAGTTTCGGTCATAAACATCACTAAAAAATTATCTATAATCCAAACGCTTATCAGATGCAGACAAAAATAGACCTTTAATGTTATTCAAAACTAAGGTAGTGAGGAACCCTAAAAATCCCAAATGCTTAACGATAGATTATTCTTAAACTTAGAAAATACCTCCTGGTCAATAAACTTTCAAATTTCAAATTAAAAAACTCGATCTCACATCTCTCTTTTTTCTCTCTCGCGTTAAAACACATCGGAATCAATGAAATCGAGATTATTTTATATGAATTATATACGGTGTAATGCACTTTTCCTTATTGAGAATAATTTAAACAATAGACTTCTGTGAGATTTAATTGAAATTTTAGAATTCACAAAAAAAAATACATACAGGGGACGCAGTCCTTTTTTTCTTGTTAGCAAATTGTTGGAATATTTGAGTCCTCAATGCTCTTCAACTTTGTACTTGTTTGGCTTTACAACTATTTTGATCTGAGCGTCACTGATGAGTCTTATATAGACGAAACGCACGTCTGGCGTATTAAATTATAATCCTGGTACTTTTGATAACTAATTAAACAAAACACAAAATTTTTACGGAGTTTAGTATATTATATCGGCATTTATTTTTTCTCAATTTTAGATAACACTTATTTTTTTATAGTTTAATCTTCGAATTTTAAAGTTTATATACTAACTTAAGCGTTTTTAACTAAAACAAATAGTTGCAACATGTCCATAAGTGATACTAAGAAACAAATACATGATCTACCTTAATTTCTGTTTGGGACCAATTTCATATGTACCAAAACCACGTACTATAAATAAAATTTTGCTTGTTGGACGAACAATGACGTTACCTTAATATTTTTAAATGCTGAAGTATAAGGTATTGTTTATGATTAGAAAAGAATTCAAAATATTAACTAAAAATATACTTATTTCTTGTGAATTTATAATTATGTATCCTAGAAGCTTAGAGTATATATATGAACATGTTCAAGTGATTCATACGAGTTATTTACCTTAACATATGTAAAATGTAGATCTTGCTCTTTTAATGGTATATTTATACTACTTGTATTATATCGTTTCAGATAAACCATGTCCACAAATCAAATGCCACTTACAATGTTCAAATGGGTACGACACCGATTCTCATGGGTGTAAGCTTTGTAAATGCAAACCAATAACATACGACTGTAAGAAAGTATACTGTAAAACCAACTGCTTGAATGGATACAAGAAAGATTCCAATGGGTGCGATACGTGCGACTGTAACACATGGGAATGTAAGAAACCGTACTGTCGTCGCCATTGCAAACATGGGTATGTGAAGGACAGTCACGGATGTCCAACATGTAAATGTAAACCATGGGTTTGTCCACTAATAAAATGTCCTACACCATGTCCACATGGGTATGTAAAAGACAGTCATGGATGTCAGACTTGTAAATGCAAACCATGGGTTTGTAACCCAGTACATTGTACTGAACTATGTCCACATGGGTATGAGAAGGACAGTCATGGATGTCAAACATGTACCTGTAAAGTATATGAATGTCCGAAGAAAACATACTGCACTAAACCATGTCCTCATGGATATGTGATCGACAGTAACGGTTGTCAGACCTGTGAATGTAAAGATTATGTTTGTCCTAAAAAGGCATACTGTCCTAAACCATGTCCTCATGGATATGAGACGGATGGTCACGGATGCGAAACATGTATATGTAAAAAGTATGTCTGTCCTAAAAAAACCTACTGTCCTAAACCATGCCCATATGGGTATGAGACGGATAGCCACGGATGCGAAACATGTATATGTAAAAAGTATGTCTGTCCTAAAAGACCATACTGTCCTAAACCATGCCCACATGGGTATGAGACGGATAGTCACGAATGCGAAACATGTAAATGTAAAAAGTATGTATGTCCTAAAAAACCATACTGTCCTAAACCATGCCCACATGGATATGAGACGGATAGTCACGGATGCGAAACATGTAAATGTAAAAAGTATGTCTGTCCGAAAAAAACATACTGTCCTAAAAAATGTCCAGATGGGTATGAGCTTGACAGTAATGGATGTGAGACATGTAAATGTAAATGTTATCCAAAACCATGTCCCAGACCCTGTCCTAATGGTGTCGTGAAAGACATTTACGGATGTGATACATGTGAATGTAAATGTTTACCAAGACCATGTCCTAAGCCCTGTCCTCATGGTGTGGTGATCGACATTTACGGATGTGACACATGTGATTGTAAACCATGTCCTAAAAAACCATACTGTCCTAAACCCTGTCCTTATGGATATGAGACGGATAGTCACGGATGTGAGACATGTACCTGCAAAAAGTATGTTTGTCCTAAAAAACCATACTGTCCTAAACCCTGTCCTCATGGATATGAGACGGATAGTCACGGATGTGAGACATGTACCTGCAAAAAGTATGTTTGTCCTAAAAAACCATACTGTCCTAAACCCTGTCCTCATGGATATGAGACGGATAGTCACGGATGTGAGACATGTACCTGCAAAAAGTATGTTTGTCCTAAAAAAACATACTGTACTAAACCCTGTCCTCATGGATATGAGACGGATAGTCACGGATGTGAGACATGTACCTGCAAAAAGTATGTCTGTCCGAAAACGCCATATTGTTCTAAACCATGTCCTCATGGATATGTAATCGACAGCAACGGTTGTCAGACCTGTGAATGCAAACCATGGGTGTGTACTAAACCATCTTGTGAGAAACTGTGTAACTATGGCTATTGGTTGGACAATCATGGGTGCCAAACATGTAAATGTAAACCATATATTTGTAAAAAACCTGATTGTCCAATAACATGTCTCCATGGATACGAGATGGACAGTAATAAATGCCAAACATGTAAATGTAAACCATATGTATGTAAAAAAGTATATTGTCCCAACACATGTAGCAATGGTTATAAGAAAGACTCATATGGATGTTCAACGTGTCATTGTAATACTTGGAACTGCAAAAAGACATACTGTACATCTCGATGTCCTCTAGGTTACAAAAATGACTCTCATGGATGCAAAACATGCTACTGTAATCATTAGTTATGTTATGCAAACACTGTCAACATTACTGTTCTACAAATTAGGGTTTGGGTTCATCTTGAAGTAAAATACAACTTATTATTGTAAACTAGGATGTATTTCTTTTGTTGAAAGTTAAATGTAGTAGAGCTTTATTGTTATATTTAAGTTATGTATTGTTGTCCATTGCAATGGAAAGCAAAACTTCTTATTGTAATAAATTTGTTTTTATTGCACTTGAAGAAGTTTGTGGTGTTTTTGTTATGTTTATTGATATTGTTATTTCAATTGTTAACACATAAGTTAAATACATGTACAAGTAATCATATAAATAAAATATTGGAATGACTTTATATTCAAACATTTTCAAGTTATAACAAACTGCTATCAAAAAGTGAAATAACAAATATAGTAAACTTCTAAGTGGAAAGTCCTTATGCAAATGGCAAAACACAAGAAACGAATTGATATTAGCTATATATATTCCGTACTTGACACAGTTATTTTTTTACGTAGAAAATGATGGAATAAACCTGGTTTTAAATCTTGTTAAACCTCTCACTTGTACGCATACATTTCCATTATATTGACAAAGGTGTGTAAACAAAACTAACATATATACCAGGATAAAATGTCCAAACTTAGAATGCATGTCTGTGGCCTATAATTCAAGAAAAAAGGACGAGGCGTTCTTTGACAAAACACAGTTGAACCAAACATAAAACCTTGTATAGTTGCAGAAATGTTCAGTTACAATTCAACTCCCAACGATACACGATTTTTAACAGAGCTCCATATTAGTTTAACTAGTTATTGGTTACATAGTTTCTAAAAGAAATAATAAGACACCAAAGGGTTATTCAAACCAAAACCGACAACGCAGTGACAAAAATACGAAAACTATACCAACAAATAAAAACAGTTTCTAAATAGGCATTGAACACTAAAGAGTGAACAACACGTACCTCTCCAAAAGATGAGGGTCATTTGGGTGTACTTAAAAGGATTAAATAGAAATAATGTTGCAATGTGTTAAGATGTATTGATTTTAAAATATGGCTGTGTTTAAAAACCATTTAACACTATCGACTATATCATGAAGAAAGAAAATAAAGGAGACGAACATAGGTATCAGAAACTGTTCCTGTTCAAACAAGGCGAATTTATTTATAATGGAGAATGTCATGGATGAGTTTCTTGTTAGACGAAACGCGCGTCTGGCGCAAATGCAAAATTTAATTCTGGTATTTATGATGAGTTTATTTACCTTTTTAACACCATATCCCCTTTTGCTAGAACAACATACAAGGTAAACTGTTGCCATCATGAATTGTATGTGTGCAAATTGATAGAACAGACCCAATAAATTACCACGGAGCAACTACATATGCCTTTTATTCCTCGAATATAACAATAACGAACGTGACTTGTCAACAATTTGTTTACTTGCCTTGAGCCACCAGGTGCCACTTACGGAGCTATAACTTCCTTCTATTTCTATTCATATGAACACATGGATTATGTCTTAGTGTCGGTAGATTTGTGTTGCTTTATCCTAGATTTATGTCTTATATTTTGTGGATTGTTGATTTTTTCCCTTATGGCTCTCAGACTGGTCATTTTATTGGTTTTTTTTCTTTATTCGACTTACGGTTCCAAATATGAATAGCTTATCTCCATATCATAAAGTCAATGTCCTATGATTAAAATAAAAGGTATATGGTTGATGACGATAGTTAAGACTAGTTATGAAACTGAAATGCATGTGCCAGACTCATGGCATTCCAAAGTAACTAGGTCGAATATATAAACTCATCACATATACCAGGAGTCAAAACTTATGCGCCAGACGTGTGTTTTGTGAACTACAGACTAATTTGTGACGCTGGATTCAATTAAAGTAAAAAAGGCAGAATAAAGTACGAAGTTGCAAAGCATTAAGGACAACATTTTCCTAAAAGTTTTGCCAAATACAGCTAAGGTAATTCACTTTTTGCCATCTAAAATTAGCATCAAATTCTTCTTTTCTCTTTTCCACGTTCTTGTGCTGAAGTGGACGGAAAATTGGCGTATCAAATTATAAGCCTAGTACTTTTGATAACTATTAATAAAGACACTAATTAGGGCAGATAGACATACTAAAAATATCAAATGCATTACAAAACGAAAAACATTGCCGGTCTTCAGAATATTCGAATACCCCTTGTTAACAAAACTAAGGTTTATAAGTTCACAAATTCGGTATATATCTATAAAACAGAATATTTTTGTTCGTTTTCACGTGTATCTAGACGCCGGAAAATATAAAGTACATTAAAAACCATTCTTCGCTCTCTTTTCGAATTAACTTCAAAAAGAAAATTGAAGCAAAGAGGTCATCATTACAGATTTCATGTGTTTATACAGATCTTTAACCGTGTAACGCTTGAATCAAATTTGTGCGTGAATCGTTATAACCGTTTACCTGCCCTGCTGTCCCGTCGATTTACCTAATATTGTATTGATTTTAAGTTGTGCTGTATTTTTATGAAATCACTAAACGTTATGCAATCAAACATCAATCCAGCAAATTATGAATTTGTTGATATATTAGTTGTCAGACCATTATATTTATCATTAAATCAGTTAAGTCGCTTCTCCGGACATCGGATGATATCTACATTCAATGTGTTGTTTTCCAAAATTATGTTACTGTGTTAGTTTTTATTGGTTTTGATTTAGTATCTTAAGACAGTACAATAAGAGCAAAATATCTTTGCTTACATTAATTATCTATTCTCATTCTGTATCCATCATTCTGCACTTGTCGCCCAATGTTTCTATTCTGTAAACATCATTCTGTACAGTAAAACAATAAGCACAGTTTTGTGATATCACTAAATTGCCGTTTTGCAAGGTATCCCTAACTCGTGATCATAGAAAATGAATTGGGGTTTATCTATTTGCATCGACCAACATCTTAGCTAATTAATTGAAAAAATATAGTTATAGTATAATCTCACTAAGACTTAATAAAAAATAGACAAGTTCAATTTCATTTATTTAGTCTCATTGCAGTTTCAAATCACGTCCGTATAATAAATTGGTCTTTATTAACAGTTTCTAACAATGCCCATCTATTTCAATACAATATGTTAGTAAACAGGGTCGTGAAAATGTACAAGCATGCGACATATCTCCGAATTCATAGTTGCTTGAGTAACACGAATGTAGAGTGCTTGTAGAGTAGAAAATGTTAAATTGCTCAAAGCCCATGAGTACAAATGTGACCTAGTTCCATTTTAAAAATTCATAATAACAAGTACTGATATTCTAGGTATACCTAAAACATCTAATGACGATTCAAATTTGACGTACTTCTTGTCTTATGACTACATATAAGTTTTTCTTAGTCCGTAAGAAATAACCCAGAATATCTTCTAATTAAAACAATGGTTTAAGTAAAATATTTTATATTTGGAAGTATACGAGGTCGAATACAAATAAAAAAAAAATTAAAAAAAAGTCTTAACCATCTTACAAAAGCCATGAAAAAATATCGAAATTGAAATAAATCTACTGCAGAAAACAATAATGGCTTGTGATTCCCTCTGAAACTGTCAAACATCTTCAATTTGTCTGTAATAATATAGATAAAGGCAACAGTAGTATACCGCTGTTGTTAACTCATAAATCGATAGAAGAACAAAAAAATCCGGGTTACAAACTTAAACTGAGGGAAATGCATCAAATATAAGAGGAGAACAACGACACAACATTAAAATGTAACATACACAGAAACGGTACCATAATATCTGCACCAGATACTGGACGCCAAAAATATTTGAAAATTAAAATTTATCAAAAGGATGAAAAGCTATAAACCAAAAAAAGAACAAAATATGTTGGCCATAGCTGGGCAAGAAAGTAACAGTTGTTATACAAAAAAATGAGCAAACAGAATAAACTCCATCATTTATTTCGTATTTACAAATTCCAATATCAATCAAGGTTTTATGCATGTAGTGTTGTACATGTATACGTGCACTTTCATAATGTCGAATTGCAATCCGACTCAGCTCAAATCTCAAGTACATAAAATTGATACAGATCTCGTAAAAAAAGTGGTGCAACTCTGAAGCAGAGATTCCTAACGTTGACCTGCAGTCATCCTACATAAGATTATTAGATTAACATCAAATCAACTGAAGAGAACATAAAGATAAGTCAATGTTACAATTGAAAAGTTTACATAAAAAAATCAATACAGAAGTATTTCAATAACAGTTGAAAAAATCTTGACACTAAGCGATAAACCGCCAATTCATTGGTTCTACATTGTCATACTTTTTATTATTGCGATATGCTATATAACTTGTTTAAACGTTTAAACTATCTTGTAAATTCGATAACATCGTTTTAAATTATCTCATCCATTAATCATTCAACCGTTTCTACTGTACGACAATTAACTCTTAATTTGATAGTGCTAAGATAATTAAAATAACATGCTGACATATATTTGCAGAAATTAATTATTGTGTGGAAATTTATTCGCTCCATTAGATAAATTTAATTTGTTGCATGGTGAAACACATGTACATTTATCCTATTATTACACTAAAAATCATCGGTCTTTAAAATTGTATGTGAACGCATAAAATATTGTATATGCAAATGACCGTATTTCTGGTATAAGTCGGATAAACTTTTGTGTAGATTTTTAAGTTTGTATAAATGTAATATAAGAAATATTTTTAACGGCATATCTTATATAGCGTGTGACGCTATAGTTGAACGGCTATCATGGCTAGTTACTTATTCATTATTCTTTTTTGTGGCATTTGGAAAGCAATAGTCGTAAGTAAAATGACTTAATTTGATAATTTTGTATTAAACAATAAAATATGTGAAGAGAAAAGGAATAAACTATATTGATCTTAACATATATGAGTTTTCTTCAATCATATATTTATTTGCAAAATGATCATGTTAACTAAGCTTGATTATATTTCTTTCAACAAATAAAACCTATAAACTACAAGTAAATGGTTTTTTTTTCGGAATTGCATGTCGGTTTAGCCGTTCTTTTTGTTGTAAACGTTAGTCGCAACACAGTTATTTTGTAGTTTTTACCGACAAATGTATTTTAAAAACAAAACCTGGCGAAACACATTAATTTTATCGATACCAAGAAATAGAATGATATATTGTTTGTTCCTTTCGTAATATCAAGAAAATAAAACAAATTAGGAAATTGTAAAACAGAAATTAGAAATTTTAATAAAAAAAGAGATGAGGGGTAATACATTAATGAAACATCAGAAATATCTCTAAACATATACCCGGTAAAAGCAGTTTCTTCAAAAGACATGCTTCCTTGCAATACTTTTAGCTCTTGGTCAACTAGAGTCGAGTCAAATTGAGGAGAAACCAAAGTTATAATAATTCTTCTCTCAGCAGCGAGTGCTTTAAATAAAATGACTTAAGATATGACACACGACAAACACTGACAATGGTCTGTTTTGAGACTCGCAATGGGTTTGTGACAGGATTCAATTTGTTTCGTGAACTCAAACCTCTTCCTTGTTATTCTTAAGCACTTTGTTAATAATCGCTACATAAAAACATCTATGGAATAACGGTGCAAAAACATACGCAAACGCTGATTCAGTTTTGTAACCATAATAGTAATTTTTCTAATGTAAATAGTAAATAATGTATATGTCAACGATGATTATTGGTAAATGCATCATTCCTATAAAGTATTGTAGTATGTTCCTCTTTGACGATTGTTTGACAATACATTTTGACGATTGATTGGCAATACATTGATCTTCAAATTTCCTTTTTTAGTAACGGAAGTATAAAGAGCAAATAAGGATTTGTGTCGTTCACTTTTATTATTTATGTTATTGCGGGACATGAAAATGAACTATTTTTTCAAAGGGGTACTTGCTTGTAAAACGTTCTTTTTTAAGCGACATGCCCTTTTTAGAATATCATTTTTGGTATTTGGTGTATAATGACAATAAGATCGAGATTTTTTTATAATGGAAATGTTCAAAATAAGGTAAATTATCAGAGGGATAATCAACTAGTAGCTATGTTAAATGTGTTTGTTGTTCAAATTTTCGACACTCAACTCCATGTTTGTGGGCCTTTTTAAACATCCGATATATTACATTACATCAAAAAACAATGTGTTTCTGATGAAAAGTAAGGCCATTTGGCGTGACTTACATTTAGACAAGACCTAATGACAGTGATCATGATGTGAACAACTATTGGTTGGTTTATATTGATAAAGTATTTTCGAGGAAATTGTTTTTGACTGTTGAACACACTGGCTTTGATGACCAGTTTTTTTAACAAGAATACCCAGCTTCGAGGTAAATTCAAATGAAGGAGTTCAGAGTTGGGAGGGATCTTTAAAAATAAACTATATCATCAAATGTAACGAAAAGAAGACTACTGCGATGACAAAAGTTTCATCTCTGCAAATATTCGTGTGTAATTTAACACATATATCAACCATATTATAATTTGCAAAGGCTTATCCAATAATGGAGTCTGGCCAAACAGCTAATATAAAATAGGTTTCATTCTCCAGTAAAAGGGCGGGAAGTAAAAATATGTTAGTAAGTGGATACAAAAAAAATTCTACAGTGAAAATATTATACAGCAAGTGTATTTGCTTAATTTATATTCAATTAACCAAATGTACTTTTGTCTTGTGTCAAAGAAACAAAATATAATCAATGGTAACTAACTTAAACAAACACAAATATTCTTTGTATGCAAAACCCATTACATTGTCTTGACGGAAAAAATCCGGATTATACCAAACTGTTACAATATCATGTTTGAATGAGGATTTTATTAACAAAAGGGAGATTATTTTGTTGTTTATAGGCCAATCGTGTTACATGCAACAACACCTACGGTTTAACATATTGTTAAATGGAAAAATATGACTAAGTATCAAAATCAACTATTGGTTTTCTTTTTTATGATATATATTGGTAGTTAAAAAAGTATTTAAAGACATACCGAACTCTGAGGTAAATTCTAAAACAGTGAAGTACATTAAACCTCCTGAAAACACATGTTTTTCGGTTTCGGTAATTATCATCACAACGAATGTGAATAACAGTTATAGTCATTCTGAGAAGAAAAAAACGTTTTCAACCTGGTCTTATAGGAACATTTGACCTCCCCTATTTATGTCATTTGCTTGTATTCCTATTATGCGTTCTCTATCTGGATTTAATATTTCAAAGGATCAAATGAATAATTTTAAGCTTTCTAAAGAATAATAGATGATTGGATAGAGTATCAGTCTCATTTATGATTTATTTTTTTATTTTCTCGCATATGTACAATTTAGCACCCAATTAGTTTCTTTCTTATACTTCTTTTTTCTTCTGTAAACCAAATCAGGACTTACCTTTTAAATCACCAACGCTCATGCAAATATGATCACAACTATAGACATATTGACAATAGTAATGCATGCTTCAAAGGACAGGCATGTTCATCCTAAGTACAGATACAAGCGTTATGAGGATGGAACAGTGATAGATGCGCACCACTCCGCCCTTATTTCCTATCTTCTCAGTATTTAGCAAATATCAACAGTGAAACATTAATATTTACCTGAGATAATCGTGAACGAGTTGTTTCTTAAAATATTTTGGCATTGTTTTTTTGATACATTCATTCCATAGCTTGATCCATTGCAGTAAAGTCAGGGTAATGTCAACCTAAAATACGGATATGCACAACTTACCGTCATTCAATATACCAAATGAAATTTACATCATACAACGAAAACATTTTTTAAATAATGAACCTTTAAGATGAAGTTAGGACTTGATGCACCCTGCTAGCAGTAAAAACTCACATTACTATCTAAGATTACTATTACTAAGATATTGTATCTTACAATTATTTGAAATGTTATTATTCTTGAAATGTAGAATTTAGGAAATTGACAAAACAACGAAAGTATAACCTTAAACAATCAATTATAAATAAGTTGTAGGTCAATTGAAATATCAGAGTACCTATCAAACGAACATATACATCTTACTATCGTTCCATTTACACCAAATACTTAACACATTGCTAACTTAATCTGCGTAACTGATCTAACCACAAAAAATAAATGTTGTCAAATGAATCGAGAAAAAGTTTAAGGTCAGATATATAACTGCATCATACGAATACCTCACAAACATTTCATGGAGCAAAGTATAGCAGATTTAAGTCTTATTGTATTTGAGGAAAAACGGACTTCCAAAGCAAATTGTCACAGATCAAATAACGTTCGGATGCAACTGAAGCTCAAACATATATTTTTAGAAACGATACAATAAACTGAAATAGTTCTTATGTTCAGTAATGAATGAGAAAATCATGTGATAAAACAGTATTTACTGACGCCAAAACATTATGCCAGAGAAAAAGCTTCTGAAGATATGAAGATATAGCTTACAGTTTACTAGTTTGCGTCACTGGATTAACATTAAAATAAGTTTTGTTTTTGAATCAGTGATATTGTTGACTTTTTTAAAAACTACCTCTACCCTTTTTTATTGGGAAAATATGCTCAATTTTCACCAAATTAGGAAATTTCGGATAAACCATGAATTTGACTGAAACTTCTATTTACATACACCCTTTCCAGAGTCAAGTCCTGCATTGGAATGTGACTCCTTATTGTCATTAATGATACATAGATATACCCTCATATCTGCACATGTAGTTATTTTAGGCATGACAAATGTATAAATAAGTGTTTTTGAGTTTGAATTCATGCACAATTACTTCTGATACTGCTCTGTTTGGGAAAAAAGTTGTCTTTTTGGTAATAATTTTAAGCCATTTTCTTTCCTAATTGGAATTCTTCTCCAGGGGAACAAGCTTTTATTCTCGACTAATTTGAGGCAAACAAAATCACTGCTGAATATTCTCAAAAAGTAGTTTCAGCACATCTAAACTTCATACAACACTCAAAATCTCCTTCTTGATAGTTATACACGAAGTAACATCTTCATATTGAGGAGTCTTTTGAATAAGTATTTTGTCATGACTTAGATAGAGGACTCTCCCAAACTATTGCCTGAATTCTCTTTATGTATGCATACACAAACTTTTTTAACTATTTAATAATTTACATAAAACCTTCGATATTGTAAATTGATTGATAAATAATAAAGCAGGAAATTAAATGATCAATATCGAACATTGTACGGTTAAGCAATTGACACTAAGCAGCATAGTATTCCAGTATGTATTAGGGTGTACATCGCATACCTCATTGTTTAAGAGATGTTGAAAGTTTGTTCGAACACGCCTTTCAAAAAACAATTAGCCTAGTAGCCATTTCAGCTCTCTTAATGTTGTAGTTATTGAACTTTTCAGGACCTAATCTCAGTTATTGATGGTATCAAAACTGATGAAGCATTTTAATTGATATTCGACTGTTTTAACTAGTTATTCTATATTCCACTAAGCTGTATGCACATAGACAGTGTTTTGTTTATCCTTTGTCCGAGGTATAAGAAGGAAAAATCACGTACGCTTTCAAAATTAAAGCAAACCCATGATCTAAACAAACCAAAACATTTGATTCCCTCCATAGATTTGTTATAAATTACTTTTGTTTATTTCATTGTTGTTTATTTTCAATTTTTGGCAAACTACACATAAGTTTATATTTCAAACCAGAAATCTGTTAAAAACCCGACGTAATTCCCTTTATTCCCAATAAAAAAATATTAATTATTATAGATTTCTGAAAATGATCATAAATATATATGGTTATAACTTGCAGATAAACACAGTGTTTATATTTACTCTATTCAACTTTCAGATAAAGTAATAAAACAAGAATATAAGAAGGCAATAAATACAGATATTTCATAGTTTGTCTTTTTACGTTGTGATGTTTTTCATTATTGTTTCATGTAAAGGTGAAGGTTGGTACCTTTAAAAACATTTAACCCCGCTGCTTTTATTTGCACCTGTCCTAAGTCAGGAGCCTGATGTTCAATAGTTGCCGTTTGTAGAAATGGTTGATAAGTGTGTTTCTCGTTTCTCAGTTTTTTCAATACAGATTAGACCGTTGGTTTTCCCGTTTGAATTGTTTTACACTCGTCATTTTTGGGGTCCTATATAGCATGCTGTTCGGTGTGAGCCAATGCTCCGTATTGAAGACCATGATTTGACCTATAAGTGTTAACTTAAGTTGTGACTTGGATGGAGCGTTGTCTCATTGGCACTCATACCACTCTTTCTTATATAGCTATATACAGATCTATATCTAGTGTATTTCGAAAATAGCGAAACAAATGAGACTGATCAACAGCAAAGAACATTTAAACGAAAACAGAATTAATAATCTGATTGCACTAAATGGTATAAATCCTAGAACTATTGTCTACTAGTATACAAATCAAATATGTTACAATTCCTGGCTATAATCTGGAAAAAGAAGTGGAAGAAAAGGAAAATTAATAAAAAGTAAGGTAAACGTAAAATAACAATATGTCACACAAACGGAGGTGACAGAAATATTAGCAAACGTCCGTCTAGTTTTGTTTGCCTTGGTGCTTTCAAGCAAGATAGCCAAACAAATATTGATTCACAAAGTTGCAAAAATAGTTATATTTCTTGTGTGAAGTATGAGTTTATTAATCTTTAAAAATTTGGCTTTATTCTACGGTGGTGTATTAAAACATTTATTTAATCATTTATTTTCAAATATTCTATCGAGCCGAGCAATACACATGTTGCGTAGCAACAGCCATTCAATACAACCACTTTTTCTTACATTATTTTTTATTTGAAATCTTGAAATTCTATGAGAATGAAAATGATAAACCGAAGAGACAACAATCATACCACAGAGCAGACAACAGTTGAATGCCACCAATAAGTCTTCAATGCAGCGATAAACTGTTTTTTTCCATTAATTTAAAGTCCTAATAATTTAATTAAACAAGGATATATTTAATGCGGTAGATGACCCAGTTGCCACATTATACAAAATAATAATTCGAAATAAGCTCCTACTTTACAGTTTACAAATTCGACAAAATGGAGGAGATTTTCGCAGAATTGCCCATAACGATGTAGTCTAATATGTATTGGTGCTTGTACACAGTGCGTTTCTTTTAGACAATAAATGGAAATAAAAAAAAATCCCACCTGCGCTTTTTCAATAATATTTGTACAGTGTGGTGTCCTACTTTTGAGACAAATTATATCAAAATTATAGAAAACTTCATCGGCTCTCACTCAACGTATGGACAATTTTACGTTCATGGGGTCGTGAAATCTTTTGACAGCTCCCGAAATGCTAATTTGTAACCTTTTTCGGCTAGTCCATATCACTACTTTACTTTCAAATTCATGAATCAATTTGTTCTCACAGTGTATTTCAATCCCCTTTCTTGCTATTTGAGGCATAAACAATGAAGAAATATATAAGAGGTATAACAAAAATTGGCAAGTGACACATTGTCCTAACTATGGACTATATCCGTGGACAACGAAATTCAAGGGACGATAACTTTGTACTCGGACCTATTATACATGATTAAATGCGGTGATCTAAATCATCATACAACAAAAGTGACAATGAATCGCAATATGACGAGGCTGTCAAAATAAGAAAAACTTTAAGCTAATGCAACATGCATATATCTTTTTTCCATTTACTTTCAGGGTACTTCAGTAGTGCAACAATGTCCTCAAATACATCCATTTAAATGTCCAAAGTTATATGTGAATAAATGTGGCCACCTGAATACTTGTCCAAAAGGTTTGTATAACATTAATCAGTATCTCAAAGTTCGAAATAGTTACATTTCCATTATTTGTATATATTCTGACAGAACATGAACAATACTATTAGTTACATAGTGTGCTAGTGACTCCATATATACCCATCTATCTTCGCTAGTCAAGGGTTACGATCCACTCCCGCTCTCTTTACCCTTGGCGGATTGAGCCAACATTTGTGAAAACAATGTTGCGCCATCTGCAGGAAGATTGAAGTCACGTCCATTCCGAATACATTATTCTTGACCAATAGAAGCACTTGAACTCTTCAATTAGGAGATAAAAACTCGGTAGTGTCTAGATTCTACACACTTGGTTAAGCAGGAAACGAAAATATACATCAAAATTCATACATTTGTGCATGAAACATACACAGGAACTTCTATAAGATGATTAAAAACAATTAAGTTGTCATTAAATATAGTCGTATTTTTAGGGATGTAAAGATTTGTTGCACAATAAACACGTGACAATTGTTTACAAACACTTTCTACATTTACACGTGATCATGTTAAAGGCGATTTTTGATTAGATGCAGCGAGTTTCGACTGCAACCAATAAAAATCCTTACCCTGTGTCTCCGAAATTTTATCTCAATCCACCAAGGGTGAAGAGGGAGGAAGTGGATCGTAACCCTTGGCCAGCGAAGATGATATATACCGTATTAGGTCACTAGCACACTATGTAACGAATTTATCTTACCGACTATCTTTACGTGTGCAATTTAGAGTAGTGACCTATCAAAATGAGCAGGTCTTCAATACTGTTAGCATTAAGAAAATACTTCCATTTATCCTACAAAACAAGATACCAACAATAAAAACTTGTTATGTTTGAATGTGTTTTATGAATTCATTTCAATTTTAATCATCAGTTTCTTCGTCTGTTGAAACCTTGACGATTTTTTCTCAGTACCGTTTCGTTTTTATAAAGGGATGTAACACCACTACTAACCGTGTATAAAATAGGCCCCGCCTCTCTACTGCCTAATATGGTATATACAGGGACGTGACACCACTTCTCACCGTGTATGAGATAAGCCCTATCTCCCTACTAACCTAATATGAAAAATACACGGTCTCCACGTAGGCGCTTTTAACCAATCACATTCCTAGAAATGTAAGGAGGTAACATAAACTCTTATGTCGACAGCTTAAAAAACTACCACAATAATTGCATCATGCAAAAATTAAATACAAAAATCGGACTTCATATTTTTCTCAACAACAAGCTTCAAGACTGGGCATGTCTTCTGCGAGTAATGGTGTTTCAATAATGCAAAGCTGGTGGTCTTTCCTTAATGTCTTTAAATTACTAAATAGACTTTACTTATTTAAATGTACATCGGCTTCCATATTTATGATTAAGAATATAAGCCAAAGATAAAATCCATGACATGACGCAGCTATCGAGCATCGCCGTTTTTTATTAATGGATATTGATCATGAGTCCATGTGCAGTTTCTAAATCATTTATTTCAAGACCTATATGTCATATCTATCTAGGTAATTCCATAAATAAATAAAATATGGATGCAACATATGTTTTATGCAGTTATAAGTATGAGACCGACAAGAAAATTGCAAAAACGTTTAAACACAATCATATGGTAACTTTTCTATGTTTTAAATGTGCTCTTTGTGGTACATCCAGTACGGTTATATGTAATATAGTGTATAGTAGTATTACGCTTATATGTAATGCTACTACACAATTATATTGTCAGTCATTCAAATAAAAAATAAAGAAGGGAAGACAAAACAATACAAAAGAAATGCATAAAAATAAGTCTTAAATAATGAGTATTGTATTAATAAAATCATGATTTTACTTTTGTATATTATAGGTCAAAATTGTTGTCCATTTGCATCCCCTACTGCATGTGGTAAACACTGCGTTGGCGGTGGAGGTCCAGCGCCGCCACCACCACATCCACAGGTGCCACCACCAACAACAGGAGGTAAAAATATGTGTACAGCTTACTTTAAGATCTCATTTAACACCCTGCAACAAAATATCTAATGATAACAATATCATCTTTTTGTACCGCAGCCTGAAAATATTCTGTCGTCTTCGTTTCTTCAATATACAATTTTAATAATGAGTCAATACGTTTACAAGTAAATGTAACGCCGCATCACTTTTTAATGATGACATAAGTTATTAACAAAAAAAATCTGTAGTTATCGTCACCAAGAAGGCATAAACTTGAACACTCAAAAGCCAAAGACGTAGAAATATGTAGACACATTAAATGATAAGACGTTGCTAAAGGAGATATTCATTGATATTAATGAAGAGCTAATTTAATGTAAAAATCTCATAATTGTTTAGACAACGAAGAATGAAAAATTATTTGGAGTGTTATTTTGCCAGGTTGCAATATATATTACTTAGGAATACTGTTCGAATTGGTAGGATAGGCTGAAATTCAGGGTTTGTCAATTCTACTGAAAATATTGAAGTCATCAAATTTGAAAAAAATCCATAATAGTAGTTGGACGATATTGTCCTGTGTGCAGCCTTGTATGTCTAGGTAGTTTCAGTGATCTTAGTTGAAATATGATGAAGGATTTTTTAATAAAGAAGTTATGTAACCACTTTACATCACGTGATCGTCCATCCATCAGCCCCTAGTCTTGAAATCACCATGCTTTAACCGGTTTTGGGTTTCGTCCGGCAAAATCTCACATTTTTACAATTTTTTTTTCCTCTTCAGATGTTTGTAGCCTGCCCAAGAGTAGAGGTCCATGTCGTGGCCATATAAACAGATACTTTTTTGACACTCACAGAAGAAGATGTCACAGATTTTCTTATGGGGGATGCAAAGGAAATGGAAACAATTTTGCTTCCCACCAGGAATGTCAAAAGCGTTGTTATACAGGTAAATACTAACATCTACATTACACCGACGCTTATCCAGGTAATAATAATATTGACTTTTTACCGGCGCTACACAGGTCAATACTATCATTAGCTTTAAATCGACGATTGGCAGGTTAATCATAACATTCACTTTACACTGGCACTATACAGGTAAACACTTACATCTACATTTCAACGACGTTTAACAAGGTAATGATAACATTGACTTTACACTGTCGCTTAACGGGTAAATGATAATATCAACTCTACAAGGACGTTACACAATTAAATAATAACATCTACATTACAATGACGCTTACCAAGGTGATTATAACATTGACTTTACACCGGCGCTACACAGGTAATTAACAGCAACAACTTTACACTGACACCACACAAATAAATAAATGTCATTCGGTTTCTAATAGGCAGCTGTGACATATGAAACCAATCAAGATATTTTTGTCTTTTATTTGTCTGTTTGTCTTTTTTTGTCTTTTTTAGCATAGCGTTGTTAGATTATTATCGATTTATGCGCGATTTTTTAAAGTATTGTTCTTCACCTTTTTCGATTCAATGTCCTATAAATTAAGGCAACAGTAGTATACCGCTGTTCAAAACTCATAAATCCATGGACAAAAAACAAAATCGGGGTAACAAACTAAAAACCGAGGGAAACGCATTAAATATAAGAGGAGAACAACGACACAACACCGAAACGCAACACACACAGAAACGGTCCAAGCATCAGACAAAATCCCACGAGAATAACAAGTATAACATCTAAACCAAATACAAGAATTTGGGATAATCAAGTACCGTGCCACGTGTTATCTTAATATCTCAAAAATAAGAGAAAACAAACGACACAACATTAAAATGCAACACACACAGAAACGAACAATAATATAACAATGGCCATCTTCCTGACTTGGCACATGACATTTTAAAAGGGGAATAAAAATGGTGGGTTGAACCTGGTTTTGTGGTATGCCAAACCTCGCACTTTAATGGCAAAGTTAAATATAACATTGAAATGACAACATAATATTACAGGACTACAATACAAAAAAATAGAACATATTAGACAAAGAAACACATTATTAATAGATAACAAAAAGAATCAGGTTTAAATTTTAATACGTCAAAAACGCGCCTTGTCAACACAAGACTCACTAGTGACGCCCAGATATAAAAGATCGAAAGTGAAAAAAAGTACAAAGTTGTACAGCACTGAAGATCAAAAGTTGAAAAAAGTTGTGTCAAATACGGCTTAGTTTATATGCTTGGGATAAGAACATCCTTATTATTTAGAACAATTAATGCTATTGTAAACAGTAAATTTTATCAAATGAATATGAAAGAGATATACATAATGAAACTGAAGTATTAACTAATTACTGAAAACTAAACCCGAAATCATAATGCTAAGACCAACACAGAATAGACACACCCAACTCAGTTCAGGCCTAAACGCAGTAAATCATAAATTTTAAAATGACGTCACATACGATGGCTAAAAGGCACAAACATTACGCAACATTTGAATATATGAAATTATTGATATTTTTGTATTGGTATGTTCGACAGAAGGATATCTAAATAAATGTCTCCAACTAAGCCATGCGATAGAATATTGTCGATTACAATCTGTCATTTTAGTGTGAAATATATTAAAATCTAATATATCATTGATATCGGAACAAAATCAATTTTGGAAATTTAATGTTAAACTGTCAAGTTAGTTATTTTGTATCCTATTTTTCTGTTAATGTATAGCAAAATGGGATGTCATGATAACTTCCACGCGATAGCATTACAGAGAAAAAAGGAATCATATTTGAAATATCATTGACGGCTATACATGTGACGCACTCCTGTAAAATGCATCTTTAATTGGATTTCTCGAAGTAGGGGATATGAGAAAAATAAAATCATATTTAAACAAATTTAGTGTTAGCTATAATTGTCACTCTCCAAATGTGAAAGACGTATGTGATTGGCATAATGGACATTTACAACATGAGTAATAACGTAATCATATTCAACATTTTCGTTGTAGGCTATACATGTGACTTCCCCATTATGAAATTCATTTTTGATCGGTACGGTTGAAGTAATGGATATAAGAAAAACGAAAACGTTTTTCATATTTTTGTTTTAGGATACACCTGTGACGCACCAATCGTGAAAGGCACCTGTCAGTGGCACGCTCGACGTTGGGGATATGATAAACAGAAAGGAAGATGTATTCTGTTTTGGTACTCTGGGTGTGGTGGCAATGGTAATAACTTCCCAAACAGACGAGACTGTAACAAACAATGCAAAAGACACAATCCTCGTAAGTACTGCTCATTTTACATTTACATTAAAATAATATATTGAATCACTTCCTAGTCTAGAAATAAATATATAACATGTACAAAGAATACATGTGGGAAATAACTTTGATGATACCTTTAGCCAAATGTAATTTGTCTCATTTTCTACAAAAGAAAATAATTAACCCAGTCAGTAAAACGACAGTTGATCTAGTTTTTTATTTTACCATTTGTTTAAGAATTTTCTATCTTCTATCTTAAATTTGCTTTCAATATAAAGAAAAGATGTGTAGCATTTCCAATGAGACAACTCCTAACAATAGACAAAACGACACAGAAATTTACAACTACAGGTCACCGTACGACGTACGTCTTTAACAATAAGCAAAACCCAAAGTGCATAGTCAGCTATAAAAGACAAAGAAATGAAAATGTAACACAATTGAAACGAATAAACTAACGGCTTACGTTTGGTATATAAGTTATTTTTTGTAGTGCTTCACAATAGGTATAATCACGTGATATTTATCAGATAATAATGTATTTTGTTTAACATACGGTGAATGCAAGAACTATGATTGATCCAAACTGTACATTATCATTATATAACTGGAGATAAAAATCAAACAATTTGTTTTAGATATTTACAATACAAAATAAAAATATTGAGTTTACGCTAATAAAGCAGCAACCTAAACGCCACAAAAAGCATGAAAGCAAATCTGAAGACTAATATAAGATCTTCAATAGTATGAAAAAAAAATCTTAACATTATGTTAATATCTGAAGAAAAAAAATATAACGATACTTTATACATGATATAAGCATTGAATGTTAAATTTGGGATCAACATCAAAATTCATCAAAGACAAAGGCAACAGTACGTTTTAACAAAAGAATGCCATTGCCGAAGGTACTTACTTCATGGTTCCCAACTTGGCTTGTCTCATCTCAATCGACTAACGAATCTAATAGTCGGTAAAATCGCGTTGCCTTTATTCAAAATATAGCAAAAATAGATTGGAAAAGGGGGAGTAGGTAACATTAGAATATTTTTTAAAGATAACCCTCAAAAAGGCTGTTTTTTTCTGAATCGTACAGGCAACTATTTCTTTATTTTTAATGTGTGAAGCGCATAAGCACATAATAGAAAAGTCAGAATCATGGTAAAAACTTTATGATATTTCTAAATAAAGTAAACTACTCTGCAGAAGCCATAAATTGAATTAAAGAAATCAAATCCTGGTTACCAAAAAAACCATGGAAATACATTAGCTGTAAAAGGAAATAATCGAACAACAAAAAATCTCAATTGCAACAAAATCAAACGTCCATATACAAGGATTCATAGAAACGGACTCTTTGATAAAAAAATGCCATATCCCTGACTCGGTTCAGGACATATTAAGAACAAACGGGGAGTTGAACCTTTTTTTATTTTGTCTAGTCAATCCTCCTGCTTATATTGCAATGTAAAAACCAAAAGGAACATTCTTAAGCCATAATTTGCAATTGTAATGTTTTGTGCATGTCTCACCTAAAATTGAAAATGTTTTTAATCCAATGTTCAAATTTCTTCATTCGAAATTGTTCCATTTTAAGACTAATCGACTTACACTGAACTATTGTATCGTTCCAGACACACATTGCAAGCCAACTTACTGTAAATGTAGATATGGTCAAACTTACGAGACAGATAGCAACGGATGTAAAATTTGTAAATGTAAACCCTCGCCTTGTCTGCCATACGCATGCCCGAAAACGTGCAACAATGGTTATGATTATCAGACAGACAGTAACGGATGCAAGATTTGTAAATGCAAGCCTTGGACATGCAAGCCAACGTATTGCCCTAAATGCCGATATGGTGTAACTTATGAGACAGATAGCAATGGTTGCAAAGTTTGCAAATGCAAATCATATGAATGCAAAAAAACGTATTGCCCTAAATGCCCACATGGGGTTGAGTATATAACGGATAGTCACGGATGCAAAGTTTGTAAATGCAAATCATATGACTGCCCACCACCATCTTGTCCTATCTACTGTCCACATGGCGTCGAATACTCAACAGATAGTCACGGATGCAAAGTTTGTAAATGCAAAACATATGACTGCCCACCACCATCTTGTCCCGAAAAATGTCGCTATGGCGTCGAATACTCAACAGATAGTCACGGATGCAAAGTATGTAAATGCAAAACCTATGACTGCCCACCGCCATCATGCCCTCTTGACTGTCCACATGGCGTCGAATACTCAACAGATAGTCACGGATGCAAAGTTTGTAAATGCAAACCATATGACTGCCCGCCACCATCTTGTCCAAAATATTGTAAATATGGCGTCGAATACTCCATAGATAGTCACGGTTGCAAAGTTTGTAAATGCAAATCATATGACTGCCCACCACCATCATGTCCAAAACATTGTCCATATGGCATCGAATACGTAACAGATAGTCACGGATGTAGAGTTTGTAAATGCAAATCATATGACTGCCCACCGCCATCTTGTCCAAAACACTGTCCATATGGCGTCGAATACGTAACAGATAGTCACGGATGCAAAGTTTGTAAATGTAAAACCTATGTGTGCCCAGCATCGACTTGTCCTATCTTCTGTCCACATGGAGTCGAATATGTCACGGATAGTCACGGATGCAAAGTTTGTAAATGCAAACCATATGAATGTCCATTAACTTCGTGTCCTAACAACTGTCCACATGGCACCGAAATAGTAACAGATAGTCATGGTTGCAAAATATGTAAATGTAAAACCTATGTCTGCCCAGCATCGTCCTGTCCTATTTACTGTCCACATGGTGTCGAATATGTCACAGATAGTCACGGATGCAAAGTTTGTAAATGCAAATCATATGAATGCAAGAAAACGTATTGCCCTAAATGCCAATATGGTGTTATCTATGATACAGATAGCAACGGATGCAAAGTTTGTAAATGTAAACCATATGACTGCCCAGAAACATCGTGTCCTATCGACTGCCCACATGGCACCGAAATAGTAACAGATAGTCATGGTTGCAAAATATGTAAATGCAAAACCTATCAATGCCAAACATCGACTTGTCCCATCTTCTGTCCACATGGAGTCGAGTATGTCACGGATAGCAACGGATGCAAAGTTTGTAAATGCAAAACCTATCAATGCCAAACATCATCTTGTCCTAAGCACTGTCCTTATGGCGTCGAATACGTAACAGATAGTCATGGCTGCAAGATATGCAAATGTAAATCAAAGACATGTAAAGCTACTTACTGTCCGCCTTGTAAAAATGGAGTGACATACGATACTGACAGTCAAGGATGTAAAGTATGTAAGTGTAAGTCTGGTGTTGGAGGCTGTCCACCAAACGCCAATCCACATCCATTTTGCCCACATGGTTTCCAGGCCCAATGCTTTTCAGACAGTGACTGTACTCCTCCTAAGAAATGTTGTCGAACAGGATGCAGTAATCAATGCGTCGCTCCATGTAAGTATATTTGAAATGTAGTATTCTATGACAGTTTGAAATTGTTTCATCGGATAGTTTTAAACAAACTAAAAATAATGGTTGACAAGGGTTTGCAATATAAATACTTAAGATTTTTCTACCTCAGGAAAAGATTGCCTTGGCAAAAACTTCAGGATTTATGGTCCTCCAAAGTCTTCAACTTCGTTCTTTGTTTGACCTTTTTAACATTTTTTTATTCGAGCGTCACTATTGATACTTTTGTAGACAAAACTCGTAAATGGCGCGAATATGAAATAGAAATCCTGGTATTTATTAAGTGTTTATCTGTGGTCAGTTAGACATGCCCTGTCCATCTCAAGTTGTCTTTATAAGTAGATATGTTCACATTTGACTCTTCTAGGTAGATCAACCACATTCAAGGGTACATGTAGAGTAGGTTAGTCCTAGAATTTCTGTGCATATTTAAAACATCTATGAAGGGTTTGTAAATGTGTCCCTATCTCCCTCTTTCATTTGAAATGTCCAAACTTCAATCGTCCCGTAACAAACATTTCTGAATTGACAGTACGTTTGTATCGCAATTATACCACCCAAAATCCAAATATGGTAATACCACTGCGCTGGTAAACAGTTTTATAGTTTGTCTTTCACTCAGGACATACTTTTTGTCAATCTAATGGATAGTTATATTTATCCATATAGACAAAAAATATTCAACGAGTGACCAAACAACACATTAATCACGAATGCGCGTAGCACATGAGTTTATTATCAGTGTTGATCGGTCACGAGTTGAATATTTTTCGATATTTGAATTCTTTGATTTAATAGTTATTCTTTTTATTACATTGGCAAATATTTTTTTTATGAAATTAAAGTAGAAAATATAAGGAACTATATCGTTTTCGACGCATTCAAAGTTTGTTTTAATCCGACGTTATCGACGTCTTGACAATGCCTATTGTTGTATGACGTCAGAGGAGTGCAATAACCACGTTTATTTGACATGTGAAATAATCGATTTTTCTTTTACTGGAAAATCAATGTAATTAATTGCAACAGAGACCATACTATATTTTGTATCATTCATAATATATTTGTTTTTCAGATGGAAAATAGAGTAGTTTTCGTGGTATCCAGCTGCCATTACAGAAAAACTATAAAACCTTGATTGAAACAAATAAAATTTACCCAAAATCACATGATTCATTGTATACTCCTATATTAATCAAACATATATGTATCAATGAAGATGTGGTATGATTGCCAATGAGTCAACTCTTCACAAACTACCTAATTATACTGAAATTAACAACTATAGGTCAACATATGGCCTTCAGCCATGTACAAAGCAACTACCGAATAAAAAGTGCCGGAATTATATATGAAAAACAATTTAAACAAGAGTACTACCGGCATAATCAATGCACAAAAAAAATGAAAGAAACTCAAATTTTTAACACAGCAACCAACGACAAGCACTTGAGTGCAGGCTCCTGACTTAGGACACACATATACATACTTAATTTGTCGGGGTAATACATGCTACGGGATCCTCACCCTCAACCTAACCTGACACAGTGGTGTAACAGTCTGACAAAAGAACGAACTATAAAAAGCACTTGAAAATGGTTTAACTTATTAGATTGATTCAAATAAAAATACATGTAATAAAATCACAGAGCGGACGCAGCCGAGTACTTGTACAACCTAACAACGTTAACAAAACGATACAAGGTACAGTTTTGATAAATAAAGGCAACAGTAGTATACCGCTGTTCAAAACTCATAAATGCATGGACAAAAAACTAAATCGGGGTAACAAACTAAAACCGAGGGAAACGCATTAAATATAAGAGGTGAACAACGACACAACACCGAAACGCAACACACACAGAAACAGACCAAGCATCAGACAAAATACCAGGAGAATAACAAATATAACATCAAAACCAAATACATGAATTTGGGATAGACAAGTACCGTGCCACGTCTTATCTTAATATCTCAACTATTCTTATATACATTAAACGTTAAATTGCAGTTATAACAGACTATGAAAACGGGTTTTCCTTTATACCACACATATTAAGACCGTGTCAAAAGATGTTCTGATTATCACACCTTGAAGATAAAGAGTCGAAAATGCTGACGAGTTTCGTGAACAAGTGATCAGAATGTCATCGAACCAAACACTCAATTTAAATCAAGAGTTCCTAGCATGGAAAATTTTCCTTCGATAGTATTGTGGCTACCGTTTCGTGAAGTACACAGTTAAGATTGTTAAATCGGGTGTGTCTAAAAAAAGTTAGGATGAAATTCGGACCCTACATACTTGTAAAACGCATATGAGTAATATATACAAGAATCGTATCTATCCATGTTAATTATCCGAATGCAGATTCCAAAGTATAAACATAAATTTACAAAATTTGAAATGAAAAAAATCACAATTTGTTCATAATATTTAAACATTTACCATAATATATATCAAACGTACAGATATTTTTGTGAGTATGATTTCGACGACAGAGACTTATAACCTATTTTGATAATAAAGAACAAACATATTTATACAGTATTTATCATAAACGGTTAGTAAAAAGTCTGAGTAAAAGTCAAACTGGTGAGATGTGGAAGACTAGTTTGATCAAGATTTGCTAAACCTCCCGTAACACCTGAGATCATCTCCTCTTTTTTTGTGTTTGTTTTGCTTTGTGTTAACTTTTCTATTTTGTGTTTTGTATATTGTTAGGAAATTTTGAACGTGATCGTTTTTTATGTATTTATTTACTTTTCTAACGGGATTTTTTTTTTTTTTTACATGCACTTGAAGATCGCGGTTGGATTTTTTTGTACTCTTTTTTTTAATGTCGCCACATATTCCATTTACGTATCCTGCACATGGAAAAAAGTCAAATCACAAAAATACTGAACTTAGAGGAAAATCAATTCGGAAAATCCATAATCACATGGCAAAATCAAATAACAAAATGCATCAAAAACAAATGGAAAAGAAATGTCATATTCCTGACTTGGTACAGGCATTTTCAAATGTAGAAAATGGTGGATTAAACCTGGTTCTAAAGCGCTAACCCTCTCACTTTAATGACAGTCTCATCAAATTCCGTTATATTTACATTCAATTTGATGCGTTAAATAAACAACCACAATAAATAAAATAGTCAAAATATGGGTACATCAGTCATCATCGTATAACAATTTTAAAAGGAACAATTTAACAAAACACAAAAACATCCACTATCTACGAACACATTGATTGATTTGAGTGTCTGACGTCAGAAAATTTGACAGTGGTTGTCAATTGTTTTTTTTTCAATTTAATACCGGTATGCTGTCGATGAAGATTTTATAGGTTCGGTTTTTTTATCCACAACTTCATGTTGTATAGACTCTGGTTTGTTGAGTTGAACATAGTTTGCATACGAATATCTATTGTTGAAGACTTGTTTTGTCTTCATATGGGATTTGTTTTAATCTGTCAACTGGTGTCTCATCAAAGAATATTGACAATTGACGATGATTACAGTACTAATTGATAATCTGTTTTTCGATGTTATCATTTACAACGGCACATGCGCCCTCTTATTTCATAAAATGTCATAGTTGTTTTTAAAGACGACAAATAACAAGGAATACAAACGAAACCATATACCGACAATGATCAAAGATGCTCTAGAATGGTTAGTTGATCGACCTTGCTTTAAATAAAAACCCTGTATCCTTTAAGTTTTTTATATTATACACTCGCCTTATGTTTCTGACAGAAAAAGTTGATAAATATAAACATGGGCATTATTGTTGTATGGATCTTTGAGTCAAGAAATTGTGAAAGATGTTTATATAGCTGTCATTAGACCCACACGAAGTATTATCAGCTTAACCATAATATTTCTTTACCATTTTGGATGCAGGAACTGTTGCAAATATTCTTGCCGGTGCTCCACTCCCGTCATATATGTTTATAGCTGGAATAAATACGGTTGACCCTGAAGGAGGGATTCTGTCTAGATTGGCAACATTTAATACTACTGGAATATTTCTTTGAAACAAAAAAGTAAATCCAGACAAATCAATTCTGGCGGAATTCAAGTAAATAGCCGGAGTATCACTCCCCACTATGTGAACAGAACGAAATTTCGCTAAAAATGTAATTGCATTGAATTCAAAGGATGGAAATCGATATGAAGTTATATCGGAAGTGGTTTTAGTATTAAAAACGACACTCGGATCCGGGTATCTTTTATCCCATCCGGAATTTAACAGAACAACTGCTCCGTTTGGGATTCGTCCATGGGTTGACTCCCATCGCCTTATGTCCGAAATTTGAATTTTGTAGTTCGAATTCTTCGAGACTTGTTTTCTGACATCTATGATAACTCCCGGGCCATATAACTTTTCTAATGGAAGTTCGTGCATGCGTAGTCTGTTTTTGAAGAAGTGTGAAGGGGAATCTATATGTGTTGAGCTGTGTTCTGATGTTTTAATATAGTTTGTTTCGAACCTACATAAAATAAAATACATATTGAAAACATAGTTAGTAAAAGACAAAACATACTTTGAAGCCAAATTAACAGAACCACCAAATATTTTTTTCGGGCATTGATTGTAGTCCTATATATTTTTGTCAATTGTAAATGCGTTATTTGCCAATGATTTGATTCTAAAATTGAAATCAAACTTAAACAGAGGTTCATTCTTTAGCCCATTGCTTGAAAAAGTAAGATCACAAAAAATATTAGCGATTAATTCTTAACTTTAATAACTTCGCTGCTACCCATGTAAATCATATAATGAAAAGTAATATACATGAACTTTAAGCGACCATCATTTTGATGCAATTGTTATACAAGTGAGAAGTTTAGCGAGCTATAAAACCAGGTTCAATCCACCATTTTCTACATAAGAAAATGCCTGTTCCAAATCAGAAATATGACAGTTGTTATCAATTCGTTTGATATGTTTGAGCGTTTGATTTTGTAACTTGATTAGGGACTTTCTATATTTTTTATTAACCTCTGAGTTCAGCATATTTATGATTTTACTTCTAAATACAATAACAAGGTGAAAGATACCAAAAGAACATTCAAAGTCGAAAATAAACTGACAACGCCATTGTTAAAAACGATAAAAAAGACAAACATAAGCCAAACATAAGATATTAATATAAAACAATAAAATACACAAAACACAACAAAAAAACTGTTACTGAGCAACATGGACACCTCCAAAAACTATATGTGACCTCATTATTATATTATTGTAATTAACTATTGATAAAAGAAGTGTTTAGCTTGACAAAAAAGGTATAAGAAGATGTGGCATGAGTTCAAATGAGACAAATCTTCATCCAAGGCACAACTTGTAAAAAATTACCATTATATATACATCAAAGTACGACATTCATCACGGAGCCTTGGCTTACACCAAACAGCAAGCTATAATGGGCACTAAATAAAAAGTTTGAAAGCATTCAAACCCAACGGTTGAATATGTATAATAATTAAGAATCAGTAATTAACTAGCTAAATTAATGACAACTTCTTAATAACAGGTTCCAGACTAAGAACAGAGGAAAACAAATGCAGCGGGTTTAAACGTTTTAACAGACGCTAACCTTCGTATTAGCCTGAAATAATAGTGTAATATCATAACATAGATAGACACAATAAAAAATATCAATTGAAATGATTTGACTCAATCCAAGACATATCAACAAAAAACATGTACACATACACTGAACAAATAAATATTATCTATGACTATGACATAATATTAAATTCAATATTAATAGAAACAAAGGGAGATGTAAAAATAATATCAGAAAGAAACTTGATTAAAAGGTGTTATATGAAATAACGTGTTCAGGTTAATATAATTATTTTGTTAAAAGGAGTACACAAAACTGAAGTTAAAATTTATTTTCATATTGACTACTAAAAAACAGTTAGACGAGATATAATATAAATTAGGTAAACGTTAAATAACAAAATAAACAAAAATGAAATTACAGATTGTTCGTATTCTAACTTAATTTCTTTAAGTGGGAAACATCGATATATATCAACATCCTCGTATCGTCAAATTGCAAGGCAGTCTTATAATCATAAGATCGATTGAATTGTTTCTTAATTTTTGAATTTGATCTTATATATATAGTTGTCTTGTTTGTAGGCATTCCACCTCTACTAATTTATCAAATTTCATTTCAAAAGTAGTTAGCCAAAATGAATTCTTTCAAGATATGTATGCCACTCCAGTTTTAGAGAAACGTATTTTAGGCTTAAGAAAGATCGTAACAGACATAACATTAGCGAACATCGTTAATGATCTGTTGCTACTTACCAATTACCCCCAAGTGCCGGGCTGATGGATCTGTTTACAATTTCAAAACTGTATGGCGGAAAGAATGGAGCCGTCAGGGGTTTTGGTCCATGTACATGAGAAAGGTCGACGACACGAATATCAGAACAGGTTGAAGATGTGGCAGCATTAATTCCGTTTAATAAACTCCCAAATAAAACATAAAACACGGTCTTAGCTGTCCAATTCATTATTATTGTATGAAATTGACATCCTATTGTGAAGCATATAAATAGTATTGTGTTGTAATTGTTTTAGTAGTACATTCTCATTACATCGGTATATAATTACATCATAACGTAAATGACCTTTATAACATATCACGGATATATATTTAAAATAAAATTGCCCCTTAAGACCGCACAAGAAACTAGTTCTAGGAAGTAAACTTGTATACATCGTGACAAAAGTATGCAACCACTAAATAATACGAGGCAGTGATAAAAATTAACCTCAGACGGACGTGTACTGTTCACAATAGATATTAGCTCTTCTACTGCGTCGAGATAGATACGATACAAAGATACGAGATACGACGCATATATATATGTTGCATTGCATTGGCTATAGTGTGGACTCTATTTCTCTTATGATTTAGTACGGAGGAACACTATTTCAAATGATTTGCAAAATAGTTGTGTTTTTTGTCGTGGGTTATCTTTGTACATAATCGCTTTTTGTCTGGATATAAAAGAAAACCAGATAAACAAAGGTGATACGACGTTTGAATTGTTTTTAGACCAATAATGAAATCATTTCAAAACTCTCTGGAAAATTATACAAACACTTATATCAACTATTGGTCACCAGTTACATATATTTACCCATTAACCGGCTTAATTCTGCATACTTTACCTGACTATAAGAACATGAAAATCAGGTCAAGGACATATGGCTTGTCTGAAAATTATACAAACACTTATATCAGCTATTGGTCACCAGTCACATATATTTACCCATTAACTGGCTTAATTTTGCATACTTTACCTGACTATAAGAACATGAAAATCAGGTCAAGGACATATGGCTTGTCTGACTGATATGCAATCTTCCTAACAAACTAAAACTTAATATGTTTCATTAATTTTTGCTTTCATCAATCATGTGATTGATAAATTCTGAAGCCAATTTCGACACCATTTTTGTTAACTTTTCGAAATTTTTAAGGGCTTCACTTTAGATTGGATGATTGGAATATATGGTATATGGTATATGGTATATGGTGTATGTAACACGTGCTTTTATTAAATGAGTGTCATCTTAATTATATTATTTCTGATTTTATGTACAAACTTATTGAAATGTTACGCTTTGTATGGTTAATAATGTTTTTATTATATGTGATTTGTAACTAACAGTTTGAAACCTTATTTAAGTTACCCGTATATAAGAGTGTATACATGTCATAGGTTAAAGTATATACCAAATAAAATTGCATTAAAGAACCAAAATTCTGGAAAGTTTTGTCTTATACCATGTATACGGCTAAAGTAATATTTGTCTGGTTAGACAATCCTTAATATTTTGTACGATTCAAAATAGAAATTTTATGTAAATAATATTTTTTTGTTTTAGTGATTTTGAACATATAGTTAAATGCAAAAATATTCGTCTGTGGTGGGAGTCATCAAACTATTCTTATCAATGTTCTTTATACGTTGAAAAAGGTGCATCTTTTAAAATAAAACAAACGGCTTCCGGCTATGTTTGCTTACGTTTAAAACATGTAGTCGTTTTAAATTGATTACAAAAAGTGCATGACCTAGGTTAAACTACTACTTGTTCTATGAAGTTACGTCTCCGTTACATGAATACCATCCTTCTTCACATAAATTAACCAATAAATATGTATATATGAAAAAAATAAAATAAACAATGACATTGAACGTATAGTGTATATCAGAGTACTGTCAAAACCAGGTAGTCAAGCGAACTGTACTACAAAAAAACGACGCATATGATGAGAAACATATTATTAGGGGAATTTATATAATAATCCATGTACGCAATTATACTCAACGGACTTTAGCTATAGTTCAACTAAATCAGGCTGTCTGTCCGTTATATGAATCAAGCATTGCAATAACAGGATACATATGTGCTCTGAATTCACTTATTTTCATGGGTACCAATTTTCGTGGATTGAGGAAAACTTGCATATTTGTTGAAATTTAATTTCGTGGTTTTGGTAAAGTCTTGATACATTCCTTTATAAAATTTGTAATTCGTTGATCATTTAAAATCGGGGTTCCCATGCACCCACTAAATCCACACAAAAAAATAGGATCCAACGACTATTAATGAATCCACAATACTAGTACATTGAAGTTTGAAATATGATGCTAGTTTTTCTATTAAATAATTTTATATATGCATTCCGGGGACTTTTATCGCTGATTATACGGTATGGTCATGCTCATTATTGTAGGCCGAACGATGACTCAGGTTGTTATCTTTTACGTCATGTGGTATGTTGTCGGGGCGTTATCCGATTGATTATAATCTTGGTACCTTTGATAACTATACCAAATGTTCTAAATGAAGATATTACTACCAGAGATACAAAGATTGAGTTTTGCAAATACAAAATGGTAAAGTTGATGTTAGGCATACTCAATTTTGTAAGACTTATCTGCACTAACTATAGAATATGTGTGTGGGTCTCCAGGTTAAAAAAATCCATACAGCAAATGTGTTCCATATCAAGTCAATGTATCAGTATCCTCCTATATTAAAAGCTTACAGTTATATCGATTGCTGGTTTTTTAGAATTAGTTCTATACTATACTATGCAGATGTTAGATGTTTAATTGACCTTAGATGTCTGTGTGGGGTTTTTTTCAACGGAGAATGTTTAAGGAGCCTGTAATTCAGTGGTTGTCGTTTGTTGGAGTGTAACATTTTGTTTTCGTTCATATTTTGTACATAAATTAGGGTGTTTGTATTCTCGTTTGTCATTTTATTATTTCGGGGCCTTTTAATGCTGACTATGTGGTATGGACTTTGCTCATAAGGGTAAAACGATGATGAAGGCTCTCCATGAACCTCCCTTTTCTGTTTGTAAAGAAGCAAACGGATGGCACTGTGATTTTTCAGACAGAGGAGTTTTTGAACAGCCAGCATGAACGGTTGTCGTATCTAGGATAAATATGTCAATTTCGGAAAGCAAAACATTACAGTCATAATAAATGATATAGTAACAACATGTGCATCATTTAAGAGTATGAAGTGTTAAAAGTTAATGAAATATATTAAATGCATGCTAATTTGATAAAATTCATTATTCTGAAGTTGACAATATACGCAAAACATGTTTTTTGTGTTAAGAGCATGGGTGTATCCATAAAACAAAAGAAGCACGTCATATAAGAATATTTTTTTTATGAAATTTTGTGTTTTTTATATTATCTATATGTACATGATGTATATGTATATGTGTAGGTTTTGAATTTAAGGATGATGTCCATTTTCACTGAAAAAATATGCGATCCGACTCCGGGTGAGAAATGTCTTGCTGTGTTGGAGACACATTCGTAGACTTTAGATGGTTTTTGCTTTTTGTCTGGTTGTTGTCTCTTTGACATTCTCAATTGTATTGAAAGTTAATATCATGTTTTGTAATGATCTGTTTGTCTCCAATCCTTTTATCTCACCTTTGAAAATAATAAGTTACTGTGGATAAAACCTAGTTAGTAACTTACAGATAATTTTATCTTCGTGGGGTAACTCGCAAACCATAGTGACTTTATACACCAATGATGTTAATTTCACTCTCATAGGGTTCGTATTGTGAATATTGTGCAAGAATCGGTAATTTGGTAACTACTACAACTACCTATACTTCCCCTTTTATAGAAGAGACTTGATTTGAATTTGCCGAAAAATAAGGTCAATGATTTTGCATCGAATAAAAGCTATGTACAGACACGAAAAACTCTCAGTCAAGTATTTTCAACTCATGTAGACTTTTCAATTTCCTGTTGTCCTTAGTATTCTCTTAATACAGAATGCGGATTTGTTTAGCGAATATGCTAACATACATATGAGAGTAGATATAATTGACATAGGGAATGCTATAAACAAACTTCAAGATAGTTCTGGTTGTTCTGATAATGCTTTTAGATGGTCAAGCCTTTAAAAATTGTTGAAAATGAAAGTCAGGCAGATGACTGTTGTTGGTCATTCGTTTGATGTGTTTTGTCATTTAATTTTGCCACTTGATTAGGGGCTTTCCATTTTGAATTTTCCTCGGACTTCAGTTTTTTTTTGTGATTAGACTTTTTAATACATTTGGTTTTCGCTACCTTTGTTCTCTAAAATACCCAAACGAAAGGAAAGATGCCAAAAGTAATTATGCGTCATCAAACGCAGGTCTTTTTATATAATGTATATTCAATTATAAAAGGTAATGATCAGAAAAATGTTAAAACAGTTCTAACAACTATATGTACGACAACCAGTGAAGTCTTCTCACTTTGGATAGGCACATAACGCATATGGCGGGGATAACCATGATTGTGAGGGGTTCTTCTAAGTGTCACCTGGTACAGCACAACACGTAGTAACATGATCATATTAGTTCAAAATAGGCAAGTTCAAAATATTAGCACGAAACACATAAAAGCTATCCTATTTATCCATGAGATTACATTAATCGTTTCCCTCCTCAATCAAAATGCTTTCAACCCAAACGCGGTCAGTACGAACAAGTTTTGAAATGAACACATCGTAAAAAAAACACCACTATCAAAAACTTTTAAAAAAATAAATGTGTTTTAATAGCAAGTAAAGTCAACAAAAGAAACATGATACAAATTTTAATGTTAATCATGACGTCTAATCTAATATCTTTTTTTTCATTGTGACGCTTGAACTGTTTATATATAGCAGTAATTAACAATACAATAGACCAATACGAAATATTATAAGTTTAACCATAATATTTCTTTATCATTTTGGACGCTGGAACTGTTGCAAAAATTCTGGCAGGAGCACCACTTCCATCATATATGTTGATAGCAGGAACAAATATTGTCGATCCTGAAAGTGGTAGTCTGTCCAGATTAGCAACATTCAGTACCACAGGTATGTTTCTTTGAAATAGAAATGTGAAATTGGACAAATCAACTTTACCCGGTGGTGAGTCGCCAATAGACGGAGTGTCACTTCCAACGATGTTTACAGATCGAAATTTCGCTAAAAATGTAATTGCTTTGAATTCATAAGATGGAAACTCGTAAGAAGAAACATCAGAAGTGTTTTGAGTATTGAATACTTTAAATGGATCTGGGTATCTACTAGACCATCCGGAATTAAACAGAACGACTGCTCCTTTCGGTATTCGGCCATGAGTTGCTTCCCATCGTTTTATGTCCGATACTTTTACTCTGTAATTCACGTTTCCCGAGACCTGTCTCCTGATATCTATGATAACTCCTGGTCCATATAATTTGTCTAATGGAATCTCGTGCATACGTTTTTTGTTTCTGTAGAAGTGAGAAGGGGCATCGACGTGAGTTCCACTGTGTTCAGATGTTCTAATATAGTTAGTCTCAAACCTAAATGGATGAAAATTATATTAAAACCAGAGCATTAGTAAAATGAAGCAAATATACCTGCCCACCAAAATATTTGTTCTGACATTTATTATAGTGAGATATTTTTTTTAAAGAATGATTACATTTATTTAAACATTTGTCAACTTTGTTAACTGTTATTCCACACCTTTAGAATGTATGTTTGTATAATCTGTAGCTATCGCATATAATTCTGCAAAACCTATGATGACAATGAAAACAACTACATATTTGTTTTTCGTTCATTTTTTTTACATAAATAAGGCCGTCAGTTTTCTCGTTTGAATTGTTTTACATTGTTTTATCGGGGCCTTTTATAGCTGACTATACAGTATGGGCTTTGCTCATTGTTGAAGGCCGTACGGTGACCTATAGTTGTTAATGCTTGTGTCATTTTGGTTTTTTGTGGATAGTTGTCTCATTGGCAATCATATCACATCTTCTTTTTAATAACGTCCTATTTATCTCATTGAACCATAAACCTTTGAATTGCTTCACATGTTGGTAATATACACTTTTATCATTTACAATGCGATATGGGTTTTGTCTTATAATGACATTTGAATACGCTGAATATTATCTTTGGTGGATTGTTGTCTCATTTGCCGCGATGAATCATCTTCTTATACATGGGTTGTACTTTCAATAGTAGTATGCCCAAACGTCTTCTTGTAAGATATGTATAATATTGAAATGTTTAGGAAAAGCAGTTGTTTTACGAACTCTGTATGCATCTGGTAATTTAAAAAAAAATTGTAAACATTATTTGCAAAAACTTGTTTTCATTATTTTCATAACTTTGTATACATTATTTTCATAAATTTGTCTATTGTAACTTCATGCCATGTTCACTCGACCTTTTCCATGATATTTTGATAGAACTATATGCTACCACTCTAATTTATTGATCCTGCTATCCGTCAACTCGAGTTGCTTAGGTGTTCAAACTCCTATTGAGATTTTACTGAACTTTAAGTTTATTATTACTATGAGTTTGCATTGATTTCTAAAACTGATAACTCATATTATTTTCGTTAAATTGTTTAATTACCAACATCAAATATCATCTGTAAATAGTTATCAAAGGTACCAAGATTAAAATTTAGAACGCCAGACACGTGTTTCGTCTAAAACAATACTCATCACTGACGCTCAAACCATATTTTTAAGCCAAACAAAGACAAAGTTTTGTAAACCGGAAATTTATAAAAATGACTACATTATTGATATTCATGACAAAACCTCGAACCCTAAACTCTACTTTTTTTCATAACGTAATTACATACAGTTTAAAAAGATATTTTTTAAAGTTTTTATAAAGTACTTGTTATTTGGTTATAATGGTCAAAACAAAGTAGGTGCAAATGTTTATGCATGAAAAGCAAGAATTATTTCCTGTCAAATTATATCTTAAAAACTTTTTAAGTGTAAAACTGTCAATTCATAACATTCTTTTAGAAACCTAGTTATCTTTTCCTTATATCCATTGTAATTACATGCGTAACTTACCAGTTACCGCCAAGTGCCTCGCTGATAGATCTATTTACAATTTCAAAACTGTACGGTGGAAAGAATGGAGCCGTCAGAGGTTTTGGTCCATGCACGTGAGATAGGTCCACTACACGAATATCAGAGCAGCTTGAAGATGGTGCGGCATTAATTCCGTCTACTGAACATATAAATAAAACAAGAAACACAGTCTTAGTTGTCCAATGCATTTTCATTGTATGAAACATACATCATCTTGTGTAGACTATAAATAGTATGTTGTGTTAATTGTTTTCAATATTACATGTATATTAGCGTCCATAATTAATTACATAACAACGTCAATGACCTTAAGAACACATATATCACTAATGTATCAAAATGTATATTTCCCCCTTAAGACCGCATAAAGCATTACAAATTCTAGGAAGTAAATATGTTTCTTGGAAAACATTAAATAACAACAAAATAAGTTTCATTGACCTGTGTATAATATGACGTAATTTTGTTTCAAAGTTGATGTTTTTCTAAATATTGAGTCACAGCGGTTTTATATCTTTACCTCAATTTAAACCTATTTATTTACTGTTTACCTTAATTATCCTTCCCTATTTTTTATTAACTATATATTTGCATTGTCTCACAAATGTAATCGTTCATTGTGTGTTAGTTTGGATTACTACGTTTTGTGATTGAGTTAAGCCTTCCAATTGATATTTTATAGTTGTGATGTGATACTTTTTTTCCGGAAAGGGGGAAACTATGGTAACATTAAAACGTTTAATCCCGCAGCAATAGTTTGCACCTGTCCTCAGTCATGAGTCTGATGCTCAGTTGTTGTCGTCTGTTTATATGGTTCCTTAATGTTTGTTATAAGTGTTTTATATAGATTAGACGGTTGGTCTTCCCCTTTGAATTGTTTTACACTAGTATTTTTAGGCCCATTTTAGCTCGGTGTTTGGTGTTAGCCAAGGCTCCGTGTTGAAAGGCCTACCTTGACCTATAATGGTTTACTTTTATGAATTGTTACTTGGGTGGAGAGTTGTCTCATTGGCACTCATACCAAATCTTCCTGTATCAATTTAAATAAATACATATAGCATGTTACAACTAGATAATGATATTATGGCAAAAATATAATTTAATATACGACTGACGTATACCATGTATATGGCTCACAAAAGATATATGTTCTCTCACTGCATCGAGTTTGATACCACAGTTTTCTTTTGAACAGTTCAATTTATAAATTTACGATTTGAAATGTGTATATGGTATTGCGTTTGATGCAGTGTAAAATCTGATTCTCTCGTGATCTTTTATGTGCAGGCATACTTTTCAATGATGTGTAAGAGGAATGTGTTCTTTTTAAGTCATCTTCAGTGCATCGTTGTTTTTGTCTTCACAAAATAGAAAACCAGAAGACAGCAAGGGTATGACTAAGAATTGCATTTAGACCAATGAGGAACTGGTATCAAAAACTTTCTGGGAAAGTATAAATGAGCTCAGAATTAGAGGAATATCAAATACGGGTCACTGGTCGCAAAAAGTTACCCAGCAAATGGCTTATACATGAACACTAACTTCACTACTTGAGCGGTAAAATTAGTTCAAAGCTATTAAGCAGGTCTGGCTGATATGCAATTCTTGTGATAAATTTGCGACACAATATATTTCATTAAATTTGCTTTAAGATTCAGGTGATCAATTCGAAACCCAAACTAGGATAAACATGTAATCACATGTCAAGGTCTCGGAATTCTTAGGCAATTCAATTTTAATTTAACAATTGGAAACAATCATAATAGATATAGAAAGATGTTAACCATTATAGGTCAATGTACGGCCTTCAACACGGAACCGTGGCTCACTCCGAACAACAAGCTATAAAGGGCTCTCTTATACATTTCATTTTGTAGCTGAGAAAAATGCATGTTTAATTAATGTTTCAAATCAATGAACCGCTTCCGGTTATATTTTCTTATGCTTAAACATGTAGTTGTTTAGAATTGATTACATAAATTACATGACACAGTTCAACTACCACGTATCTCGTCTTTATTGCATGGATATCATCCCTTTTAACATACATTAATCAATAAATATGAAAATAAAAGATAAAACAACAACAACAATGACATTGAAATTATAGTATATATCAAAGTACTGTCAACTCCAGGACACATGTACCAGGTAGTCAAATTAATCGTACTGCCAAAAAACGACATATGAGAAACAAATTATTAGGGGAATTTGTGTAATTGTGTAATTATCCCTGTATGCAAGTTTACTTAACTGTCTCTAGCCATAGTTAAATTATAACCGGTTGTCTGTCAATTATACAAATCGACCATTGCCATAATAAATAACTTCAGATATCTACTCTATAACTGATGCAGATTTTCATTCTGTCTTCGATAATCCCTTGAAGAAGAATGAGTATATGTTTGCAAATATCCTTATAAAATTAGTTAATATAATTGACATCAGGAAAAGAATAATGTGTTTGTGTGTTGAACAATGCTTTAACCAAACGAAAGTGATAAATAATAATGGTCTTGGATCGAGTTCCATTTTTGAACGAATGGTATTATGAGAATATACAAAGGGTAAACTAGATTTAACAAAATTGCTTATGATAGTTATGGATTTTATGAGAAGTCTAACGACATTAGACATGTAACTACAGAATATGGCGTAGTTCAACATGAATGTTAGCTCCTCATCCGCGTCTCACCTGGAACAGCTCAATATAAAAACAGGCTAAACAAATAAGTTCCAAATGGCCGAACATAATAGCACGGAACACATCAAACAACCAACTGAAAATTAATTTTGAATTGATAACCTTTGAGAATAAGTTTATCCCATTGACAAATGAGTTTTAACTGAGTATAACACAATTCAAAAAGCGATTTAAACAGAATAACCGTAAACATTGTGGTATGATATCCCGTTTTTCGTATGAACTCTACAGATTGAGACAAACTACAAACCTTATATGTGGATATATTAGAAAATCAAGTGAAACGTTTACTTAAACATGTTTAACTTTAATAAATATATGCAACAGTAGTGCACCGCTGTTCGAAAGTGAAAAATTGATTGAGAGAAAACAAAACTGGGTTACAAACTCAAATTGAGTAAAGGAAAACATCCACTTTAATAGGAAGATAACGAAACAAGAGAAACACTGAAGTGCAACAAGAAACCAAAACGTCAATGCAACACACACAGAAACGAACTTATGCAACTGCCATTTTTCTGACTTGATAAGGGACATACAAGTAAAAATTAAATTTTTGAGGTCATGATTTATCAGTGAAACATCAAATTCACTTAATGACGTATTCAACGTCAACACAAACGTGGTCATCACAAACAAGTTTTGAAATTCACACACCGTACGAAGAAGCTAAAGGAACAGCTCTTTAAAAAAAAGAAAAACTAAACGATTTTTATCAATGTGAATGTGACTCACTCTATAAAAGATTAATGTTTATTATTCAGTTTAATCTAATATCTTCTTTTCAATTTTGACGCTGAAACTGTTGCAAATATTCTGGCCGGTGCACCACTTCCATCGTATATGTTGATAGCAGGAACTAATATTGTCGATCCGGAAAGTGGGAGTCGGTCCAGATTGGCAACATTCAGTACCACAGGTATGTTTCTTTGAAATAGAAATGTGAAATTGGACAAATCAACTCTACTGGTAGGTGAGTCACCAATAGACGGAGTGTCACTTCCAACTATGTTAACAGAACGAAATTTCGCTAAAAATTGCACTGAATTCATAGGATGAAAATTGGTAGGAGGTAATATCAGAAGTGTTTTGGGTATTGAACACTCTATTTGGATTTGGATGTCTGCTAGACCATCCGGAATTAAACAGAACGACTGCTCCTTTCGGTATTCGGCCATGTGTTGCTTCCCATCGTTTAATGTCCGATACTTTTACTCTGTAATTCACGTTTTTCGATACCTGTCTCCTAATATCTATGATAACTCCTGGTCCATATAATTTGTCTAATGGAATTTCATTCATGCGTTTTCTGTTTCTGTAGAAATGTGATGGAGCATCAATATGTGTTCCACTGTGTTCAGATGTGCCAATATAGTTAATTTCAAACCTGTATAGATAAAAGATATTCAACGTTTTTAAGCAGTGTTGAATCTTTTAATGGATTCATTACAAAATTATGCCAACACAAATGTTATTGAGCGTGCAGTACCTTGAGACATGTTTTTGAAATGGTATATTGGACATTTGAACCGTTAATAAACAATTTATATGCAAGTAATATTTCTTTGCCAATAGGAGATACCGCCTTGTTGGTCTCATTGTATCTTGTTGACCACACATGCAAAATGTCGGGGTTCGAACATCGGCCAAATCAAACTATAGACTTGGAAAAGGTATTTGCAACGTTTTGCTAAGTATGCAGTGTTTAGGAGTAAGATCTAAGATTGATTTGCTCGGCGTAAGAATAATATGTACTGGTAAGAATATATATCTCCTTGTTTTTCTTTGCTTTTATGCTAGTTTGTTTTTCCACTGATTAATATTATAACTAGATGTTTACTGCTCTTTTCTGTATCCTGTATTTTAACTGAACTTATAATAAGCGTTTTCTAATTCAGAGAACATTTAAATCAATGTTTTGATAAACATCAATAAACAACCCGTTGATTACATATGTGTTGTCACGTTTCTCTTTATTTACCACGATTAGAAATTGCTTTCGGCATTTTACCATGCAATAATTATACAAACATAGATTACCTCGATACACAGTTAATTAAATTTGCAATCACTTCATATTGGTCAAGCTTCAAAATGCAATGTTCCAAACAAATTATTAGCGAGGTATATTTTAAGACAAACATTCTTTCATTGGCAGCATTTGAAATACAAATATCTTTAAATGATTGTGGTAATACTTTTAAAAAGATTATAGGGTTTATGGTTTAATACTGCATCCGCATTACAAAAAGGTATAAATAAAAGCAACAAACTACAAGATAAATTAAATGAAAGTACACGAAGCTTCACAAACGGTCGACCAACACAACGATAGGAAACATTTGACATATTCCTGACTTGATAAAGCCATTTGCAAAAAAATAACTTTTATATATTCTATTTATGTCATATGTTACTTACCAATTACCACCAAGCATCGGACTGTAGGATCTGTTTACAATATTAAAACTGTACGGTGGAAAGAATGGAGCCGTAAGAGGTTTAGGTCCATGTACATGAGATAGGTCAACTACACGAATATCAGAACAGCTTGAGCGTCTTGCTGCAACAATTCCGGTTACTAAACTTAGAAATACGAATATTGTCGTAGTGCAACGCATTTTCATTCTATAAATATGTAACTATGTTGTGAATTGATTCAAAACGATTCTCGTATTTATTGGGTTTTTTTTTAGTAAAAGCTGGTTGCTGCGCATCCATTTAAAATTATGACAATGTTTTGACAACCGATTTATCAAGAATATTTACAAATATGTTTAATCAGGTTTTAAAACCACTTAAGAAACCAAATCATATGCATTAGTTTGTTATCTGTAATCATTTTCCAAACATAAAAGGTAAGATAAAATTATGTAAAACTGCATAAAAATAATAAAAGTAGAATGTAAAAGTAAAACTATGATAGATATAGGAAGATGATGTATGACAGCCTATGCGACAACTCTCCATCAAAGTAACCATTTATGTAAGAAAACCATCATAGGTTAGAGTATTGCCTTCAACACGGAACATACCCAGTAAACACACGACGTACTCCCAACGTCGGTTAATGGTCGTCTGAACGTCATGTCTGGATTGTACGTCGTACCAACGTTGTGGGAACGTAAAATCCCAACGTTGGATGCAGACGTAGAGACGACGTTATAAAATTACGTCGGATTTACGTAAATTTAGTACCCTGTCAGGACGTAACATTTTATTACGTTGTGACGACGTGCTTATAACAGTCATAATCCGACGTAACATTTTGTTACGTTCTGTCAACATTATAATAACGTAGTGAACAGACCCTGTAAATACCAGCTTACACATTAAAATCTGGTTTTATGGGAGAATTTTGTGGTTATGAGTCTGACTAGATACAGCATTCACCTTCATTGAAATGTGCTAACGATTTTTTCGATTTTCAAAATATCACCCCTTTTTCCCCGCACAGACATAATTAAAATTATTTGCACCAATATATCCAAGAAAATATTACAAATTCAAATTAAATGTTCTCATATAAATATTTTATATGAATATTTATTGTTTAATATATACCATTATCAAGTTTTGTCATTTATTATTTTTAATAATTTTATAATCGTTTTATAATAGTGCATGTTCAGCAATCCTCGGGTTTTACCGCCGCATACTACGAAAACTCTGAGCATGCGCACTTTTACCGCCTGAATTTTGAAAACAGTGATAAAAGTTGCAGTGAAATCTATCTCGATTCAGATTCCAGAACAAAGAAAAAGGTAAAATATAAATTGCACATTACTTCAAAAAGGTTTTCCATGATAACAACAAGTATAATTCAAAAAAATATAACATCTGTCGCCGTGTAGGACGCCTCGTTCAAATCTGTTGACTCATTGACTAGTTACCGAGTTGAAATATGATACTTCTTCTTTTAATGTCAATATATTATTGCACTGGTACATTGTACAGGATATTTAAGCCAACATTTGTGTTTTATGAAACCATTTTCAAACTTCTCCATTAACTTGTGTTTTTTTTAAAGATATATTAAGCAATTGACTATAGAAAGTAAAAAAGGGGGAGGGCAATTGTTTTCTCTCCATGACACCTCTTATAATCCTTATATTTAAAAGCTGGAAGTTTTTTTGCACTTATTTTTAAATATTGTTGGAATCATAAAAGTCTGATCAATATCACAAATGCGAAGCTACATTTTTTTTTAGATATCTCTGTACATAACAAACTCGCCCCATTACCTGATTATAATCTCAGCACATTACAAACTTGCCACATTTAATACAATCTCGGCACATTACAAACTTGGCATATTACAAACTCGTCCTATTAATGATAATACTACATGTATCACCAGTCGCAAGCGTGAAGACTAGTCTATAACTGGTGGTCGTCCTAGACCTGCATGAAATATTTGCCACTGAACATAACGAAACCAACAATCAATCAATGGTTAACTGGGTCTGACATAGGAATAGACAATTTTACCAATAAAAACTGTCATAGATACGCGTCACAGAAACTTTAAAAAAAAAACCTTCCAAGATGTCATAATTATTTAGACTAAGATCCATGTGCACATACCAGTTGGGAAAAATTGGGTAAAATTATCCTTTTGTTAGGGTAAAACCTAGTTTACTGGGGTTAAAAAAAACAGTATATAGCGAAGTCTTATTTGCTTTTCAATTTATGGTATGGAATGCATGTACATTTTTCACTTACATTTTTTTGTACCTGGTTCTCCCAAAGATTTGTTGGACTGACACACATGTAGTACATGTATGTACACAGACTGATCAATATAGAAGATAATTGATTGTATTTATGATTTTTTTCCAGAATCTTGTATAAAAATTCACAGATCCAATGTGTGATCATGTGTCTGAGGTTGTGGAATGCACAAGATGGACCAAGATATAAAAAGGTAAACATCATGATCAGTTGATCAGCTCTTTTTATGCCCTCCTTCACTGGGCCATATGGTTTTACTCTTGTACTGTATGTACATACATGTACATGAACATTGAACTCAAAATTGGTTTCTGAACTCTAACTTTAGTTTGCCTGAACCACATGTTATGAAATTTATACACAATGCTTGTTATCATAAAACGCAGAGTTTGATTTTTGAGACCATCTGTTTAACTGTTCTTTATAAGTTACTAGTATGTCCTTCAATGATAACATCATTTGTGGCTCATGGACACTTTATTCTTTGATTAATTTTATAAATTAAATGATAATTGGTTCATTTATAGATAATAATAAGATTGGGTTCATTGGCATATATGATATACACAACAGCCTGGGTGGATTTTGTTTTTTCCACCGGCCCACCGTGAACAGCCCACCTGTGCCCACTCCAGCTATAATTCTTTTTTTTTTTTGTAAGAAATATTGATTATAATTGCTTATCTGATTTTTTCAATTGATTGTAAGTTTGCAAGTCTTTTGATTTAACAAGCTAGTAATTTTACCCACCCGGTGCTCACTCCCACTGTGAACGGGTAGACGAAGCAAAACCCACCTGAGTTGTAGTGTAAGGTCTTGCTGTTATGATGTGAATGATAAATTTATTAACATGTCAGATTAAGGTAAAATCCTAAGAATATCTTAAATGAATTGATGAATGACAATTTTGAGAAACCATATACTTCCTTTTAATACATGTACGCCTGTTTTAATACTGAGGTGGTTGTTTTTGAAATACCAAGATGCAAATTAAAGGGAGTGTTGTTCTTATATATTTTTCATTCTGTCTGTGCTGGGGGTTTAAAAAAAGGTTGTCCCTGGGGGTGGAAACAACCATAATTTCATAACATATTTTCTTTTAAACAAGGACAAAGGTTAACTAAAAGTTATAAATATCATATTCTGCTGAAATTATGTTCAAATTTCTAACATACATTATCAAAATATGTTTATAAAATTGGCAGATACAAACATCTCAGTAACAACACAACATGATTATGAATCTGTAAGATTCATTATACCACCGACCGCGCATAAAAAATATTGATTATGTTTAAACAAGGATATGTTTTAAGAACTGCTGTTATTCCTAAGTTGGGATAAAAAAAAATATTTTATAATATATATGAATTTTTTTTCAGAGACTGGAAACCAACACAAGACCAGCTGATGAGAGGGCAGAAAACCAAAACTTTGAATGCCACGTATACAACCGACACAAGACTAGAATTTGGAATAAAATTTCAAAAAATCAGAAACATACTATTATTTTATTATTGGTTCATGTACATAAGAAAAAAGAAGTCCTAACTTTTGGGTAGGTCTTTCTCTGGTATGTCAATGGAAAAAAGCAATAGTTGGTTTGATTGAATTTCAGTTATTTTCTTCATTGTGGGATATTTTTAGAAGTGTGTATAAGTTGGTCGTGTGGTCTAGTGGTATGGCTGCTGTGCAGGCGATTTGGTGTCACGATATCATAGTAGCATGAGTTTGAATCTCGGCGAGGGAAGAACAAAAAATTTGTGAAAGCAAATTTACAGACCTAACATTGTTAGGTTGATGTTTAGACGAGTTGTATAAGTTGTGTAGAAATATATATTTGAAAACTACAGACTTTGGGGACTTTTCCAAACATTTTTCGTAGCCTGTTCTTGTGTAGGGAATCCAGCTGAATGATTCTACAGTACATATTAAGGTATATGTGGTAGTTTTTTTGTACTTCTGAATAATTCATTGAAAAATGTTTCCATTGTCAAAACGAAATCTAGATTCTAGAATTTCCACCGTCATATAGTGAAACTATTAGTCTAGGACACTGAAACCCTAAACATTTAGAAGTTGTAGCATGTACCAAAGTGTCATTTTGAAGGCTGTACATTTACCATAATTGCTAACATATTTAATATTTGATTTTAGGAAAGAGGGTTTTACTTGTCTCATTGGCCATCATACAAAATCTCGCCTTTTGAATAGTATTATGTGTTAAATTTTAGAAGGAAAGTTGCTTTTGTTAAATGTAAATGTGTAAATCTTGTACTTCAGTATTGCAAAAAATAAAAATAAAACTTTAACGTTAAACTGTGTGAATCATGAATTGGACAAAATACATTTGATATTTAAACCTGACTAAAAGGTAACCATATTGGAAACTGCTGGCAGTTTGGAAGTAAAGCACTTATCAACATTGTTGTTGTTTTTTTAATGTAATTTATAGGTGTTTCTTGTTTATATATATATATATAGATTAGACTGTTGATTTTCCTGTTTGAATGGTTTTACACAAGTTATTTTGGAGCCCTTTATATCTTGTTGTTTGGTGTGAGTCAAGACTCCGTGTAGAAGGCTGTACCTTGACCGTTAATGGTTTACTTTTATAAATTGTGATTTGGATGGAGAGTTGTCTTATTGGCACTCATACCACATCTTCCTATATCTATTGTGTCCAACTTGCCTACATTGAAAATTTTACTACTAAAAAAACAGGTGAAAAGAAGAAAATATAGGCCCTGTTTACTTCTTCAATGAAATTTTATTGCTCTTATCAATCAAATGAGGACAAGGGTCATTTACAGTTGAGTTGCAACGTTGTCACAACGTCTTATGAAGGTCATAAATTACGTCACAAATTACGTTGTGACAACGTTGTGTGGATGGTTGTCAGCACGTGCCTTGGAGTTCACAAAATTACGTTGTACCGACGTAATTTCACTACGTTGTCACAACGATAGTATTACGTTGTCACGACGTAATGCCAACGTTGGATTGTTTACTGGGTAGGCTCACACGGAACAGCAAGCTATAAAGGATCCCAAATATTACTAGTGTAAAACCATTCAAATGGGAAAACCAACGGCCTAATCTATATAAAACCGAGAAACGAGAAACACGTATGAACTACATAAACAGACGACAACCATTGAGTCCTTAAAACCTTTTATGTTGCAATATCTAACTCAACCCATATTCACTGAAGTCGTAGTAAAATTGGTAATTGTCCACCACTATCAGTATCAGTTATGTTTATAACAAGTGCAATGTTGTCGATCCAGAAGCAGTAATATTGACAACACTCAGTTTGTTTCTATGAAAGAGAAACAACAAACTCGGGTGCATCAAAATTACCTATCGGACGAACTGAACATAGACGGAGTGTCACTTTTAACAGCGGGAACAGAACAAACATTTGATAACAATGTTAGTGCATTGAATTCAAAAGATAAAAACAATAAGAATAATGTCTCTTTACTATGTACAACTAATTCAGTCTTCATTTAGATCCGGTTATCTTAAGAGACCATCCTGGTCTCATCCGAGATATTGCGCAATTAGGAATTCAAGCACGGTATTTCTCCAAGCGTCTTATGTCAGATATTTGAACTGTAAATACATATAGTTCAATTTCTATAGCAATAGATGTAATGTTCCTCGTGTTTCATATGTAATGTTTTATAACAATCAATTCACATAAGCAAAACAGTAACATTGTTATATAATATTTCTGAAATGTTCTCATCCTACAAAAAAAAAAAAGACATATGATAATTATCAATTAAAGATGAACTACTCGGATAAATTTTTAAATTAAGATATTATCGAATGACAAGAGTTTGACACTGAAATATCTTATGGAAAAGTTGTGGTTCTTACAATGTGCATTTTCTATGTTCGGGACAAATAGGGTTATCGCTTTTTTAGTTGTCGGAGAAGCAATTATAACTAAAGCATGAAAAACAATCTATCCATCATTTTCAAAAATGCATAAAGACATAAAAGTATATGCAATTGATTAACTTTTTGCAGCAGAAAAGCAGCTTGATTTGAATGATGTTTCAATTCTAAACAAAACTCTTCCGGTTATATTTTGTATTTTGGTAATATTATATCAGTGAAATTGTAACTGATATATAAATCGGACACAGGTGAAAATATTAGAATTTTTGTAAAATAACATTCATAACTTATTCATTCTATATGCAAAATAGTTTTAATGAAAACAATTTCATGGAATTCATACTGGATTTAATTTATAACAGATTATTTATCCCTTGATATATGAGTTTTAACTTTATTGAGCGATCACAGCAAACGTGCTAAACGTCGCCACTGCTTGTCGTGTATTGACGTTGTATAAAACAGCCGGTTATTAAATAATAATTAATTGTTCTCATCTTGGTGATTTTAATAAATTACATAACGGCGAATGTTGATGACCTGCAATATTTCACATATTACTTATTTCGTCTTTGATATTTATTTGTATCATAAAAAGTGAAATCACAAAAGTACTGAACTCCGCGGAAAATTCAAAACAGAAAGTCCCTTATCAAATGGCGAAAACAAAAGCTCAAATTCATCAAACGAATGGATAATAACTGTCATATTACTTGCTTGGCACAGGCTGTTTATGTACAAAATGGTAGTTTAGACCTGGTTGAATAGCTAGTTCAACCTCTCACTTGTATACCCGTCGCATTAAATTCCCTTTTATTGACAACGATGATTGAACAAAACAAACAGACATTAAAGGTAAGAATGTCAAAAATACAAAAGTCAACATTGTTTTAAAATCTAAACCACAAAAACAATATGTAACAAAGAAGCACCAAATTGCATATAGATCAAGCATATCAGCAAAAATTGAGGACAAGAATACACACATTTATCATAGTACATTAACACAATGACGGGACGTATAAGTACAGAACCACGCCATATATGTAACAAAGAAATAGGATATCAGCCATCATAAAAAATATCATTATTGTATTATAGTTTGATAAGTGCATTCGGACTAGATGTAGGTATCTAAGTGTTTATTTCTAGTTAATTGCTGTTGTTGTGAAATGCTATTTTCATAAATGAATCCTCTTACATACCAAACTAAGACGGATCCGTCAATAGATCCGAAACATTATCATAAATCGTGCCAATCCTGCCTCGATTCAAATATTTCGATAAAAAACAGTGGAATGTGTTTTCTCTTTAAAAGTCAGATAAACCTTTTAATCAAATACTGTTAATGTAGAAAAATCAAACTTCTCAAAGATCGTAACAATGTTTGTGAAACTGTTTTGTGGTTAAATCTTTTTTTATATATTTGTCAATAGATCAAAGTAAATATAATGTCAAAATATTTGATGCAAACTAAAAGAGCGACTCTATTTTAGTCGATATATAGGGTACCATTTTACGATATATGTCAGTACAAAAAAGGCTCGACATTGTTTAGTTTTAAGTATATGAAACTGTAATACGGGTTGTTTAGACAATGTCTCTGGTCTGAAGTTTAATTCATTGTTCTATTCAATTAAATCGTTTGGAACTTGAGAATTGCAATGAATCGGTTAATTTTACTTTTAGATTAAAAGGATGTATTATTGTTTGATATTATAATGATGAGTGAAAACCAAAAAGCACTAAACCTCAGCAAATACAAAGGCATGATATAAAGTAACTGTAAAATTCAGAAATTATTGTGCGCATTTAACACTGGAGTGTATTTTTCAAAATTAACAAAAAGCAATCTTCATTATTTCGATTTAGGTAAAATCTGCAATGTGCGTACAGGTGCAGTTCTTATAATCGAGATACTCTCTCAGTAGGATTATTCGCAATAGATTCGGAATCTATATACTGCAGTAATATTTTTTAAAACCATCTGAAAGTTCAAAAAAGCAAATCCAGCTATGGTTCAAAAAAATGTTTTTAGTGTAAAAAGTGCATTTAAAGCTCAGATGGAAGCAGATTTAATTGTCATTCTTTTTTCGAAGTTTTCTCCATATCAACAGAATGTCAGTAATCGAATAGCAATATACGATACACCGTGATTCTGTCATGTTATTGTTCTGTTGCACCGAAAACAAAATCATCATGGATACCATCATTGATATTGTCTACACCAGACGTTTCGATGTCAAAAGACAATTAGTGACTCTCGAATCGAATATTTTTTAAAAGACATATGAGGGAAAAAGCTTAAGAGACCTTGCCATTGATGTTAGTATGTGTCCCGAGAAATGGTGTTCGTTTTGTGTATTTTAACAAGGATAATTGTTGTTCTACTGTCTTTCACACGTATATATATTAAGATTCTTCTTATAGAATTGTCCAATTCAATAGATGCACATGTTTACTGTCCAATTTGCAGTATTTAATCAATTTTCTCTATTCATTCATTTACATGTAGTTGTGAATTGTTTCTAATTTTTGTAATTACATATTGTAGATTGTTCAGGCTGTTGATCATACTTCTAGTAAAGAGAATGTGACAAGGACGTAACACCTGCCATTCTATTTTTTTTATCACATGTTATTATGTTCCGAATGTTTTATTAAAAGACTGGATGCTGCAAACCTACATTCCATAGTATATTTGTGTTTTGTGTTATTTAGCATTGTATGAAAAAAGAAATGCTTTATGTTCGGTTGAACCCGTGAAAAAAAACATAATCCTAATTCATAATTTATATTCAGTTAATATGTTTATATTAACTTTACTATTAATATCTCATTTTTGAAACAGGAACTGTAGCAAATATCCTGACTGGTGCCCCACTTCCATCATAAATGTTTATAGCTGGTAGAAACACTGTCGATCCAGATGAAGGAAGTTTGTCAACATTCGCAACACTCAGCACGACGGGAATATTCCTTTTAAACAAAACCACAAATCCGGAAAACTCTGGTGGAGATGAAGGCGAAGTGTAAATATACGGACTGTCACTTCCGACAGCGTGAACGGAACGCTGATTGGCTAAAAATTTAAGTGCGTTGAATGACGGAAAGCGATAAGATGTAAAATCCGAAATATTATTAGTATCGAACACTTTAAATGGATCAGGATACCTTCGATACCAACCGGAATTCATCAAAACTATTGCTCCATTCGGAATACGTCCGTGATATGTCTCCCAGCGTCGTATGTCAGAAATGCTAACTTTGTATCCATGGTTCCTAGATACTTGATTCTTGACATCTATGATAACTCCCGCTCCATACAATCTTTCCAATGGAATCTGATGCATGCGTAGTTTACCTCTATAGAAGTGTGAAGGTGCATCTATATGTGTTCCGCTGTGTTCTGATGTACCAATATAGTTCACTTCAAACCTGAAAATATATATCAAAAACAGATTAAAAGCCGTGTTGGTAGAGTTCATAATTAAGCATATATCAAAGCAAAAAATATCGAGAACTATTAGATTTTATCTTTATTTGTAAAAAAAATTATATAATAAAATATAGATTTCGGTATCATAACATTTATTGAAAACCTACAAAATTATACATATGAGTTATTAATCAATTTGGTTATGGCCTTGACTGTAAAAACGTATCTTTCTCTTTTACAAACTTCATATTTGTTGATTGTCCAAAAAGGCATTTTTGTTTCTGACATCTATAGTTACTTAAAAACTTTTCTTATAACAAGCAGAATAAAATACATTTTATATCATATCTGACTAAAATTGCACAAGTATAAATCAATTCTTAGAAACCTTTTACAAGTCTGGATTTTCATGTTCATTGAATGACAGGGGAATAATTGATCGCTTTGTTTATTGTAAACAGTTGGGGAAAATATTGTACGTTGTACATCTCTTATAATAAATGCAATCATTAACAATGATCACAGGTGCCAAAAAAATATACATATTAAATGATAACTTGTTTAAATATTAAAAACTAACATAGGGATTGCCGCGAACTTGTTGTTAATGTTTTATTGGACAATACAATGTCGTTTTAGCCTTCTTTGGTAAGATATGTATCACACTTTGGTTGTAAGGAAATATCTTAAACATATTTCTGAAATACTTGAAATTAATTGTTTCTTTAATTTTGCTCATATTAAAAACGTTCTTAGCAGTTTGAATATGGATTGAACTTGTATCTGTTTTTCCTAAACTCATATTCATTCTGAAAAGTATTCTTGGCATTATCAGTTGATTCATTAAATAAACAGATCTTACCTTTTTACACCTTTATGACTAGAAGAATCCACTCCAAATAGTTCGCTTTTTTTTCTTTTAATTGCAAGGTATTGAATTTAGTGCCACATTGTGTGTGAATTACATTTTGAGACTAATAAACACATTCTTCCAGTTGCATCGTTTACTTACTAAACTTTTGCAATTTCTACTCATAGAATTTCTGGTCCACAATGCTCTTCAACTTTATAATTCTTTGGCTTTCTAACTAATTTGATGAGTCTTATGTAGACAGCACGTGTGTCTAGTGTATCAAATAATAAGCCTAGTACCTTTGATAACTAACATTTTTCTGAGGGTTGTTCTACTTACCAATTACCACCAAGCACCGGGCTGTAAGATCTGTTAACAATTGTAAAATTATACTGAGGAAAGAATGGCGCCGTGATAGGTTTTGGTCCATGTACACGAGATAGGTCCACAACACGAATATCAGAACAGCTTGAACCTTGTGTGGCAAATATTTCATTTACGAAGCTAAGAAGTAAAACGATTTTCGTTGTGCAACGCATTTTCTTCTACAAATCTAAAAATCCAGTTGCGTAATACATGTCATACTTAAATAAGTTTTTCTTTCACACGCATTTAAGTGGTTTATTTTGTAAAACATATCAACAGTGCAAATTATAATTAAAATAGTATAATTATGTGTTTAGGTCATTAATCATTAGTTTCCAAGTGCGTTAAGACATGTATTTATATACAAATAAAAATTTATAAGTCATTAGATATATATTAATAACCTTACTTAGGGGAATAAACAAAATTATCCGAATAAGAAATATGTCCATCTGTCACCTCAATTTATTACATGATTTGCATTTCCTATAATATGACATATTCTTATGGAAAGCCTTATCATATATTTGTTAGTTGCAAATCCAGGCTATGCAAACGACTTCATCTGGAACTCATGCAAGGACTACAATCAGGTATAAATAACTGGAATTTAAACTACTGTTAAAATTGTTTGTCTTCTGTTAAACTTTTGAAATCGGCTTTTAGTGATACTGTGAAATAAAACATGAACAGCAGTATTTTCGGCCGGGGTTTTGACATGATGCTGATAACTTGATCATAAAAATCAAAATGCAACAAAAATTTCTATATTGGGAGTAACCCTACACATCAATTAAGGTTGGTTATTTTTTTAATATTTCAGTCAGTTATCAAGTCATGGTCGTCACGCACACGCGGGTACATGCAAATGTTTTACCTTGAAAATTCTCCTGTATTTTGTATGCCCTAAAAGTTTTGGTATAAATAAAAGTTTAGGAAAAATGTGGTCGACTTATATATTGACTAATTCTTATTTTTTGTGGGTATAAAATTCGATAGTTCAGTCATACTAATCTCCAAAATATATATAAAAAAAAACTAAAATTAAAAATAAAACAACATTAACAAAAAAATTTATTTTTTATTTTTTCTGTGGTTTTAAATTACACAATGCAATATTTTTTTGGAAAATGTTACAAATAATAACTATTTATACATGTTTTGTGGTTTCCATTGCGATTTAAAGACATAAAAATTATTTGTCAATATTCGTAATACATCGGTTGTCATCATTTTTAAATGATGTGCAACAAACTGTCTTATTTTTTAACTATAAATACAAGATATTCATTGCACAACAAGACTTTCGAATATATTTTTTAACGAATATGTCATTCGTCACGAATATCGTTATAATTCTGAGTCTTGTAAACGGAATTATTGCCTCAAAACGTTCAAGCTGTTCGGATACTCGTGTTGTAGACCTGTCTCACGTTCATGGGCCCAAACCGTTGACGGCTCCATTCATTCCACAGTAAAATTTTACCATTGTGAACAGATCGTACAGCCCGATGTTTAGAGGTAATTGGTGAGTAACATATGTCATTGATAGAATCTTCTTTAGTAATTTTTGCTTGTACCAGGTTTGGAGATGACAGTTCTTACACTTTGTAAATACAACTGTTTCATTAGTCTCTTAATGGTGCAAGAAAATTGGTACCGTTAATCTATTGGAAGATGTATAATATTCAAAGATATTTTGTTCTGTTAATCTACTTGTTACCCGATATGTTCTCTATAATTCATGTCGTATAATTTAATTTAATGATTGGCAACGATGTTTGGTTTATCAGTTCATAGACATAATTTTGTCATGTGAACGTGACGTCATCATCAATTGTTCATGATTTGCTCTAGTTTAAAACAAAATTAAGAATTAAGAAAGATTTGCAATATTTTTTCTGCCTTTTCGAACTAACATCAAAAATGTGGTGCACACCTTAAAATAACACACTACGCGAGTTATTAAGTGTGTACCACATTTTTTTGTCATTTCTTTATAGACAGAAAAAAATATTACATTCATTCCTTTAAGAGACAAAACCTGGGAATATTACCAGTATAAATACACATACTTTTATATATATTTTATTTTGTTTACCTTCTTGTTCCCGAATATGATCACGATGTTTTGTAGAGACATTACAATTTACAAGAATAAGTACAAATAGATGCGGCTAGATTTGAATGGAAGAATCAAATTGAGGAAGGGGTGTACATAATTTTAATAAAAGTTTAAACCCTTAGTATTTCAAGGCTTATAAATGTTAGAAATAGAATCACGACCCTATATTTGGACAAAATAGCAGACTAAGTGTAGATGAACTTTCCATTCAATGATATATTCAAATTGCGAACTCGTCTAGAAGACACAAACTCCCCAAAAGGGATTGATTTCAGGTAATCCGGAAAGGCATAAACACGCACTGGTCAAAACTTTACTTTGAATTAAAACACAATTAAGATTTCAGCTAACACTACTTTTAATCTGTATTTGATATTATTCAGGTTTGAAATATACTATATTGCCACAACAGAGCATAGTGGAACACACATTGACGCCCCTTTACAGTTCTACAGAAACAGAAAACGCATGCACGAGATTCCTTTATATGGACCAGGAGTTATCATAGATATCAGGAGACAGGTCTCAAGAAACGTGAACTATAAAGTACGAGTATCGGATATTAAACGATGGGAGGCAACTCATGGACGAATACCGAAGGTAGCAGTCGTGTTGATGAATTCCGGTTGGGATAAAAGATTCCCAGATCCGTATAAAGTGCTCAATACTCAAAACACTTCGGATGTTACATCTTATCGATTTACAACCTTTGAATTTAATGCAATTACATTTTTAGCGAAATTTCGTTCTGTTAACGTTGTTGGGGGCGACACTCCATTAATTGGGTTGTCGAAATCAAGAATTTCATATATTTCTGTTTCAAAGAAACATACCTGTGATATTGAATGTTGCCAATCTCGACAAAATACCTCCCTCGGGATCCATCGTATTTGTTCCAGCTATAAACATATACGATGGGAGTGGAGCACCTGCCAGAATATTTGCAACAGTTCCAGCGTCAAAAATGATGAAGAAATATTACAATAATTAAATGAATAAGCTTATAATCTTTCGTGTTTGTCTATTGTTTTAACCTTCAATGATTGTTATAGAAACATCTTTCACAATTTTCTGACTCAATCATTTATGATATCATCCAACAATGATCTGTTTAATGACAATTAATCGTGCCGATGTTTATATCTATTCAGGTTCATTTGAAGGAATTGAAAAATATTGCTGTTTATACACCCAAAAATCTACTTTGAGAACAGACAAACTGATGTATCTAGGAAACTTTTAATGCTTTGATGGACCTAGGTATATACACGATATACGAAGACTATGTAGCGTATTTAACTGACGATGTCGGGATATCGGTATTAAGTCGGATCTTAACATGCACTTGTGATTTGTTACAAACCGGTATTTTTATATAAATTTTATAATAAACCAACAAATGTCGAAATGTTCAGGACTTTATTAAATCTGTATTTGGGTAAGATGATGCATGCATACGATTTTTATTGCGTCTTACACTTTGAAAAGCAAATAATCTTTAACTACTTAATTAAAATATTGTGTAAAAACGTTAATAATGAGCTATGAAAGTCAATTGGCTCGAGCATTTTTCTGAGGAAGTTTAAAAAAAAATTCAAAGAAATATTTTTACAGTCGGTTAGCTTTCATTAGTCTTCACTTTCCTATAGATTAAAAACTTTTGGTTATACTTATAATTTAGAATCTTCATTGAAGGTGGAGCACGAATGCACAGTTAATTAATTATATTGATGTGCCATTTGTATGCAAGAGTGACATTCCTTTGCATTATGTGCCGATTCGAAAAAAAGTAATGCGAGGATTGTCTCCCTTTAACAGGTTCATTATTTTATAATTAAGTATATGTTTCTGATATAATTTTGAATAATTACAAAATGTATCAGTTCAATATATATTAGTTTTTTGTTATTGGTGTATCAAAAACATTGATGAACTAATATAATTTCATAAATTTGAAACGTTTAAAATTAATCATGTATCCTTCATGATAGATTGATTGAGAAATTAACAAGAGCTATCTAATATTAATCACAGAGAGGGACTAGCAAACAATTTTTAATTGTAGCTTATTTAACGTTAAAACAATGTTCCACTATAAACAATGGTACTTTATGCAAATATAAGTACTTTGTTAGCTAAATTTACAAATTTTATCAGATATTATGAATTTTTATTACAAATTTTATTAGTTATTATGAATTTTTATTACATTCGATTAATATGCTATTCTATGTTTCAGAAAATTACTTAATACTTAACTGAATTTTGACGTCCATTTTTTTCCAGTCTGCAGAAGATAGCAAAATAAACAAACACACGAGTTTCATTTGATACGGTCAATTCAGTTACACAGTTTAAATCACCTATTGTTAACAGATGTCTGTTGTCCATATATTGTCCATTGTTCCAAACTAAGTTTATGTTTGCACCTTCTATCGGAATGGGGGGAAAATGAAAAGCAAAATCCAGAAAAGTTTATAAATTTAAAATTTGTGCATTGACAGGACCGGATAAGCATCTTTTACTATTCATCAAAATATCACAATCGAATAAATGCTACATTTGGTAGAAAGATAACAAATTCGAACATATATATGCTGGGTATTCAATTCAAACCACTATAAAACCAAGCAGTTTGATTTGATTTGCGTGTGCGTATATGTACTTAACGAATGAAGTATACTGTGCAGAACGTATTAACATTTACTGAAATGATGAGTGCAGTTGTGGAGCATGGTCGGTCTGCTTACCTTTCGGAGCAGGTGTGATCATTGTCGGTCTGCTTACCCTTCGGAGCAGGTGTGATCATTGTCGGTCTGCTTACCCTTCGGAGCGGGTGTGATCATTGTCGGTCTGCTTACCCGTCGGAGCAGGTGTGATCATTGTCGGTCTGCTTACCCTTCGGAGCAGGTGTGATCATTGTCGGTCTGCTTACCCTTCGGAGCGGGTGTGATCATTGTCGGTCTGCTTACCCGTCGGAGCAGCAGTGATCATTGTCGATCTGCTTACCCGTCGGAGCAGGTGTGATCATTGTCGGTATGCTTACCCGTCGGAGCGGGTGTGATCATTGTCGGTCTGCTTACCCGTTGGAGCGGGTGTGGAGCATGGTCGGTCTGCTTAACCTTCGGAGCAGATGTGGAGCATGGTCGGTCCGCTTACCCGTCGGAGCAGGTGTGAAGCATGGTCGGTCAGCTGACCCGTCGGAGCAGGTGTGATCATTGTCGGTCTGCTTACCCGTCGGAGCAGATGTGATCATTGTCGGTCTGCTAACCCGTCAGAGCAGGTGTGAAGCATGGTAGGTCTGCTTAAACTTCGGAGCGGGTGTGATCATTGTCGGTCTGCTTACCCGTCGGAGCAGGTGTGAAGCATTGTCGGTCAGCTTACCCGTCGGAGCAGGTGTGATTTTTGTCGGTATGCTTACCTGTCGGAGAAGATGTGATCATTGTCGGTCTGCTTACCCGTCGGAGCAGGTGTGAAGCATGGTCGGTCTGCTTAACCTTCGTAGTAGATGTGAAGCATGGTCTGTCTGTTTACCCTTCGGAGCGGGTGTGATCATTGTCGGTCTGCTTACGCGTCGGAGCAGGTGTGATCATTGTCGGTCTGCTTACCCTTCGGAGCGGGTGTGATCATTGTCGGTCTGATTACCCGTCGGAGCAGGTGTGATCATTGTCGGTATGCTTACCCGTCGGAGCAGGTGTGATCATTGTCGGTCTGCTTACCCTTCGGAGCAGGTGTGATCATTGTCGGTCTGCTTACCCTTCGGAGCGGGTGTGATCATTGTCGGTCTGCTTTCCCGTCGGAGCAGGTGTGAAGCGTGGTCGGTTTGCTTACCCTTCGGAGCAGGTGTGATCATTGTCGATCTGCTTACTTGTTGGAGCAGGTGTGATCATTGTCGGTCTGCTTACCCGTCGGAGCAGGTGTGAAGCGTGGTCGGTTTGCTTACCCTTCGGAGCAGGTGTGATCATTGTCGATCTGCTTACTCGTTGGAGCAGGTGTGATCATTGTCGGTCTGCTTACCCTTCGGAGCGGGTGTGATCATTGTCGGTCTGCTTACCCTTCGGAGCAGGTGTGATCTTTGTCGGTCTGCTTACCTGTCGGAGACCAAGCTTTCAGTTGATACCAAAAACTGCCTAAATATTTAACCTATTGCCAAAGATACAGCTAAGCGAAGGAACTATTTTGTTTTAAATGTGTACTGCTCTTTGCTGACTTTGTTCAATTAGTGGTTTATACCTTTAATGAAGTTTTAGATTTAAATCAACGTACTTAATGTAAAACTGATATATCATTAAGTCAAAGATTTTGTTACCACCAATTAATTAATTTAAGATGTTACACCTTATCTAATTCAGATTTAGATTCAATATCTCACCACATACAAACATAAAATGATATTCACATAGATAAATAGATTTGATACATTAAAGCATTTGCATTGTATGCACCAATTACAATGTAAAACAAAATATGAGAGACTTTTAAGATATAATATATACATATAAACATTGTGTTACACATTTATATTTAAAATTTACAGTATACATTTCCGGAGCCCCTGAGATCACCCCTAGTTTTAGTGGGGTTCGTGTTGCTTGTTTTTTAGTTTTCTATGTTTCGTCATGTGTACTATTGTTTGTCCGTTTGTCTTTTTTCGTTTTTGGCCATGACGTTGTCAGTTTAATTTCTATTTATGAGTTTTACTGTCCCTCAGGTATCTTTCGTTCCTCCACTATCTATAATGCATTGCACTGTTACACATTCAATAACTGTTTTATTACCTAACACATACTGAGTATCTAATACATACATAAGAACATTTAAAAGACCCAATTTGATTGGACAACATGAATACCTCTCAACTTATCATATTTCAGAATAACAGGTCATAACAGGTCAGTGCAATAGACTTCAATAGGTGCAATAGAACGATAATTTCCAGTGCAATATACCATGGAACAAAAAATGTCAGATAAATAGCAAATAGTATAGAAATATTAATAAAACATTAAAATACTCTTTATTCTGTAATAATAGAAAATACCGTTCCTATCTTGATCTGACGTCATCGGGTAATGGAGCTGACGTCATCGGGTTATGGGGCTGACGTCATCCGTTGTGCAAATGCTTATTGTACATGACAATTAATAAAATCAAGTATATGCTACAAAACAGTACACCGATTCCACTTAATATTATGGAATAAGGAACTTCCATGATTACGTCTGCTTTTTTTGCCTGAACAATTACTTCCGTAAGCCACCGACAAATTGCAACCCCGGTTGCTATTCCTGTAAATGAAAATATAAAATTATATAGTTATATATTATCATTGACAAATAATAATGCAAGTAGGGTCGAGGACCAAGGAGCAATTGATAGTGTGGGGGGTTTACAGTAAACAGAATAGGCAATGAAGGGCAAAAAATACAAGATTATACCGGTCCAAAAGAAAATGATACCAGAGATATATAGTTATAATGGATTAATTGAAGACCCATTGGTGGCCCTACTTCGGCTGTTATCTGCTCTTTGGTCAGTGTGTTGTCTCTTTAACACACTCACCATTTCCATTCTTAATTTTAAAAGTATAAAGAATATGGAAAATAGCCTAAGATTTATGAATACTTAAATGAAGGACCACCTTATTCCTTTTTCTCACCACCCAAACCATCAGTGGCAATCGTAGGCAAAGGCTGTATAACTATTACATAAACAGGGTGACTTATGTGTATACATGTAGCTCCCTTCTGTTTATATGCATTTACCTTCTATAAAATTGAACTTCGAACAGATAAAAGAGCTGCATCTCTCTAAAGACTCTAAATGAAGAAATATTTGCAAACGCCTTTAAAGATGTTTGCTTCTCCGTTTTAAAATAACAATCTTTTAAAAAGACCGTTATAAATTTATGAATACAAATAAACAGAAATTCAAAAGGCAGACAAATATGAAAGTTCCATATGCTTGGTTTCGAGATATAAGCCATTGGAAATTTGGCGGGAAAACATGCTGTCTAGACTTCTCAAATATATACCATCAGCACTTTTTTTCTTTAAAAAATAATGAAAAATAATAAAGTTTTCCTAGAATAATTACGGCCATATAAATTACACGTAATAAAATTATGAAAAGAAAGGTAGAGGTTAGCAGGGAAATATATTTAGTGTAATATATGGATAAAACCCGAGGATTTTGAATATCCGACATGCATTTCAAAACAAGAGGATTGAACAACCTTAAGGTGGTATGGGAGTCTAAAATAAAAATGATAGAATTTGTTCATACTTTGCCAAAACGTAGTATCTATTGATATATGTTGAAAAATATAATAAAAATGATAGGTCACCGCGCATTTTTCTCAAGCTATAGGACGTGACAAAATGACATATTGTGTATGGATTATACAGGAAAAAACACCATTTTGGGATTAGAAACTAAACACAATGATAGAATTGTTAAATACTAGAGGAAAAGATAGCTTTCAGACAATGCTTTGAGAATATCAAAAGATAAGGGTCACCGTTCGTTTTTTCCCGGCTAAAATACAAAATAGGAAAATTCCATGTAGATTCTTTTAGAAAATGCACAGTTTTAGAGTTACCTCCCCTTAAAATGCCAATTCAAAAAAAAATAAAACAATCATAATTAATCAACATTTGCAAAAATATTAATATTTATAAGTTTTATCATGTATATATAAATTGGTTCTTTTTAATGAAAATTCACATTAAATAATTGCATTCCTGCATCAAATTTTTCTGACTTGATAGAAAATCTGGACCTTTGGTTCTCTGTTTTTTATAATCAAAGATGGAGGAAGACACCCATATCACCTTAAGGTTAAAGTAACCTTACTCGTAGAGTATTTACATTTTATAAAAGTAACTCATTCAGAAGCATTTAAACGAATAACATATTAAAGACAACCCATCAGGGCATAAAACTTTGCTCAGTGCTCGGAGCACAAAATTATGCTCGAAATATGAAATCCAGCAATTTGATTGGTTGATTTTCGAGTCTGAGTACGAAAATCATGCTCGAAAGTTTTATGACCGTGTTAAAAATAACCAAGATGATGTATGATTGCCTTTTAAATGAACAAGAAAATACACTCTTATCAAACATAGAAAAAAGTTAATGTAACTTTCATACGGTTTTCATATTTTATAAGAATTAACCTACCAGGACACTTTATACATAACCGATAGCAAGTAAAAAATGCACTGATTTCAACAATAAATAAATTTAGGGGGCATTTTTTTCCAAATAAAAGCAAAAAAATGTAATGATCATACCTGCACCAGTTCCAGTTATAATTGGCCACATTAATATAGATGGCGGACTGTACTGTTTGTAGCATGACGTCAGAAGTATCAGCGACAGTATACATAAGACAATTCCAACGATGACCTCGATCTGATATTCTAAGAAATCCCTGGCTGCAAGAACAAAAAAGTATTGATATTTATATACTTCCGTTTCCGGTTGGGTAAATTCATATAAATCGAAGACTGAAAGAAAACAAAATCTCATTAATAGTCGTATCATTCTGATTCACGTTATGGAAAGTCTAATAAATCACAGAATGAAAATGAAAATAGTCTATGTATAGTCCTTTACTTCAACTCTCGGCTACGGTCATTCTAATCAATTCCAGTCTGAAGAAGGTAAACTTTTTCATTTCTTAAGTAATACAAACATATTATATTTGTGTATCCATTATACACTATTTTCGTTTATTACATCAAAACAAGTTTGATATTAGCAGGTTAGTTTAAACATATTTATTTATAGTGGATTGGGAAACAAGTTTTACAACTTATATTAATCCCTTTCCACTTTGCAAATTTGTGTATGTGCATAAACTATACGGAAATCGATTCATATATATGTAACACTCAGAAACGTGTCCTTCCCCCCAAACGTGTCCGATACTCCCAAACGTGTCCACATCGACGTCACTGAACTGCAAAACATGTCTTGTTGTAAAAGGGCGTGAAACAAAGCGTGTCATTTGTATTATTTAAACGCCTTAACGTGTCCATTTTTTAATAAACACCCAAAAGTGTCAAATCCGTCAAACGTGCCCAATCCCCCAAACTTGTCCTATAATATAAAGGGAACTAAAAGATTGTTACACTGATTTCCGTAAAAATAAAACTGTCCTTTTCCGCCCCCAAAAAAATATAATTTAATTTCGAATTACGATTAGTGTAGATACCTAAAAACCGTAAAGTGTAAATTCTTATAACTGTACACAATTCATTTAAGCCTAATCCCAAATTCCCGGAATAATTAAGGTACAATCAAAGAGTTCCGGCAAATATTCTTCTGCATCTCATTATATTACTTATCCAAAGTATGTTGTCGTCCTGTCCATGCACGAACTATTTGCCACTGGACGTAATGTCTCTTGTTTGCGTGTATTTAAGTGATGCTCGAAACTAAAAGTTCATAATAAAAAATTTGTAAGGGTTCCGCGGAACCCAGTGTCTCGCCTACTTTTGATGTAAATCGCAGGCTCAACAACAATAAAGAAAAAAATCAGTTAAAATATTCCTCTTGATACTATCTTATGATTGTAAGAAGCTTCTGTCCAAGTTTGGTAAATATCTAGGATAGTTAATGATTCTAATAAATGTTTTGAAAACTTTAACTGCAGACTGTATGTAATGTTAACTAGAAGAAAATCTAAGTCCATTTAAAAGTAAAATACAGAAAAAATGGAGTTATCTTTTTACAAAATTTACTTCTGGATACTATCTTATGAACATAAATAAGCTTCTGTCCAAGTTTGGTACAAACCCAGGATAGTTTAAGAAAGTTATTAAAATTTTAAAAACTTTAACCACAGAGTGAATGTAATGTTTCCCCACAGAAAAACTAAGTCCATTTAAAAGTAATATACGAAAAAAAATGATTTTATTTTTTTACAAAATTTACTTCTGGATACTATCTTATAATCATAAACAAGCTTCTGTCCAAGTTTGGTAGAAATCCATTAAAGTTTAAGAAAGTTATTAAAATTTCAAAAACTTTAACCACAGAGTGAATATTTGTGGACGCCGCCGACGACGCCGCCGACGACGGAATGTAGGATCGCTTAGTCTCGCTTTTTCGACTAAAGTCGAAGGCTCGAAAAAAAACCTTACTATCAGTTTATAATTTTTAGAGATTTTTAGAGATTTTTTTAAGAGAATCATGCTGGAAATCTAAAATTTATTAAATACCTGATAACCAGTTTATGATTTGAATATCTTTTAAAATATTGAAAAAAAGGAAGTCAATTCTTTTAAAATCCTACCGTGCAGTATTCGCGGATTACAGCTGATTTCCTAATGCTTGCAAAGTAAAACTTTGTTTGGCTTGCTTGCTTTGTTTGTGTAATTATTAATACAAGCTTTGTAAATAAGACTGACATCTTTAAACAATATGTATAGGCATAGTTTAACCTGAATATATTATATTTGAATTTAATTTGGTGTTATCCTATGGTAAACGCTTAATACAACTGAACTAGAATTGTTTCTACATGTATGTGCGCTCTAAACGAGCATAATACTTGCAACTGGAATATAAGAAATTTCAGTTAAAAGTCGCTTTATATGTTACAGATTAAATTTGCAATAACAACCGGCATTGAACCAACTAATACTAATAAATGATCATTTCATCAACTGTGTCCCCCATTATAGAATTGCCGTTAACGTTATTGATTTTATTCATGTATTAGCGCTAAAAGACGTGAGACGTCCTGGCGTTAAATAGTGGACACGTTTTGGCGAATTGCAATTATCGGACACGTTTGGGGTTATAAAATCAGACACGTTTGGGGAATATTGGATATTACGGACACGTTTAGGGAGAATAGACACGTTTGGGGGAATCGGACTCGTTTGGGGGACAGGACACGTTTGGGAGTGTTACATATATATAAACATATATAGCTCTTGAAATTTCTTCGTTTTTCAAAACTTCCATTGTGCAACTTAATTACTGTGAGTAACTAAAAACCAAAAACTACTCTTACCTTTAAAATCAGAGAAAAATTTCAAAATGTATGCCCTTAAATAAAGTATCATTGGGTTATATAGGGAATCACTGAAGCATGACCGATAAGCCCCCACCACCCTTTATTAACGTCAGTCAACGTCCCTTCAGCCTTTTTACAAAATGTTCTGTATCCGCCACTGCGAAATATACTACTATATAGAGCAGCAATATAGTTGGCAATCCAAAAACGGTTTTTCTCCAACAATCGAGTAGAGTACATATATAACTTATTCAGGTGAGATTTATCCCTCCGACAGACCAACATGCAAACATACCTAACTCTTCCGCGCCGTAAGATGCCCCTTCGTCAGGTATAGAATCGTATCCTAATGAAATTGAGACGTTCTCTCCAACTTGTAGTAAGTAAAATAATCCAAGGTGTAAAGTGGCGTCTTCTGCAGTATCGGGATCACTCAAGTCGGTGAAATGCCAAACATTCAGCACCAGCCATCCCGGTGATAATGATCCAGCAAACAGAAACAACAAAGATATAACTCCGAACACACCTGGGCAAAGTTTCTCCATTGTCTCAAGTGTACTATATAAATCAGTTTGTACTAAAAATTTGTTGTATACTGATTAAAATTAATAACACAACTTAGTCTAGTAAACTTATTTTTGATTCAACACGTAATCATATTGTGTTCCAGTCTTTCAATGATGTGTTTTGCACAGTATGTGCATGTCTTTGAATTTGCATGATCATGTTAATCCGTTCCTAAGAGGTGCTTAATTAAAGCAGATATGTTAATGGTGCGAGACAACATGCAGTGCTAATCGTTCCTACAAATCATGTATATATTTCTATAGCAATAGCATTCACGTACTAAAAATAGGAATGTACTGTGGTTCAAGGTTAGGTAGAAACTATTTTATTCTGAGGAGTGTGTATATAAACTTTGGTGTGATCAGAAATTTTGTTTTAGACGTAATTATAATGTTTGCTTTCAAATTATTGGTAATTGCAAAAAGAAGAAAATTTGTTCATTGAAAAAAATGAACAATTATAAATTATTTTATTTCCATTCGAAATTCAATTGTTTCTGCAATTATACTCGTATAGATTCCTATCGCAAACTGGAAAGCGTATGGGTTATATTTCACTTTTTTCAAACTCCTGTTTACCCAGCAGCTATCAAATTGAAGGATTTTCTTAATTTAAAAAAATGGGAATCATAATAAAGAATGAATTATGACTGTAAATGAGACCGTTTTCCACCACAGAACAAATAATGGAGAAATTAACATTTACTGGACAACGTGCTGCCTTCAATAATGAGCAAATCCATACCTCATAGCAATATGCTATTCAAATACTTCCAAAACATTTAGTTACTTGAGCATAGAACATGTACATATCAGAAGTAAAAGGTGAGAGTATATGTTAACTGATGACACCCCACCCGCCCGCACAGTTGTTTAGTGATGAATAGGAAAACGCATCACAATATATAGCTTACTTTTATAAACACTGTTAATAAATTTCAGAAATCTTTGGTTCCTAAGGAAGATGCGACAAAAAAATGTTCATGAGACGGATGGGCGGGCAATGATGTAAGTGTTATGTAAACAGATAGTTGCCAGATGATAAAATTAATTTGAAAACGTATCACTAGGTACATGTACAGATAACTCATTCAAACCCTGAAACCGAATTTTGGATATCTTTTAATAAAAAAAAAGAAGATGTGGTATGATGGCCAATGAGACAACTGTCCACAAGAGACCAAAATGATACAGACATTAACAACTACATGTCACCGTGCGTCCTTCGACAATGAGAAAAGCCTACACTGCATAGTCATTTTTAAAAGGCCCGATATGACAGTGAAAAATCAGGAGCCTGTAATTCAGTGGTTGTCGTTTGTTTATGTGTTACACATTTGTTTTTCGTAATTTTTTTACTAAAATAAGGCCGTTAGTTTTCTCGTTTGAATTGTTTTACATTGTCCTATCGGGGCCTTTTATAGCTGAATATGCGGTATGGGCTTTGCTCATTGTTGAATGCCGTACGGTGACCTATAGTTTTAAATATTTGTGTCATTTTGGTCTTTTGTGGATAGTTGTCTCATTGGCAATAATACCAAATCTTCTTTTTTATATAAAACAATTCAAACGAGAAAACTAACGGCCTTATTCAAATAAAAAAAATGAACGAAAAACAAATATGTAACACATAAACAAACGACAACCAATGAATTACATGATCCAGACATGGGACAGGCACATACATCAATAATTGGGCGGACTTAAACATGTTAGCGGGATCCCAACCCTCCCCTAACCTGGGACAGTGGTAGAAAATTACAACATAAGAACGAACTATAAAAATCTGTTGAAAAAGGCTTAACTCATCACATGGACAACAATACAAGTGGACGTGGCCGCGTACTTTTTAAGTGTAGTTCTTGAGTAAAATGTGACAAATGTTTGTCAAGTTGTACAAATGTAATTTTATGTCCACTGTATTTAATTTTGTCATATTAATGTTTTGGTTATCATCTGTTAAAGTCATTAAGTCAAATGGCTATCCTGCTATAAGAGATTAGCATTGCATGTTCTCCAAGGTCACGTAGTATTAACTTTTATTTGATTTATATGTTTTATTTTTGTAAACAAAGAGATGGAGAATATTTGGAGAATATTTAGGTCAGTTGGAGAATATTTGGAGAATATTTGGAGATGATGTGTATATAAGGTTCATATTTTTGTTATTCAAGCTCATAACATTTTTAGATATATCTTTGCTGATTACTGATAGCTTTGAAATTATTATTATTTCTTATAATTTTGTCCGCACAGTATTGGACGCTGTTGCGTGGTTCCGCTCAGTATTGGACGCTGATGCGTGGTTTTGTCCGCACAGTATTGGAGACTGTTGCGTGGTTCCGCTCAGTATTGGACACTGAAGTGTGGTTTTGTCCGCACAGTATTGGACACTGTTGCGTGGTTTTGTCCGCATAGGATTGGACGCTATGCGTGGGTTTTTGTGTGTGTACAGTATTAGACACTGTTGCCGATTTTATACCGTGTGAAAGTAATTTGCTAATGAATATTTCAACTATACATTTTTGTAAACTGTATGTTATGTAAAATAGTGTTACGAATGGAATTTTATTAAATAGATTAGTGAATTTACTTGTTTATTTCTTTGACAACAAGACAACGAATTATTGGAACATGTGGTTTTTTTTAATCATCCGTTATTTCAATATACCCGGCCTGACCAGAAAGTTTAATGTTACTCAACCGCCATGGCAAAGTTATAGCTATCATGATACAAGTATTCTGTAAACTGGAAGTTGTTGAGTGATGAATCTGAAAAGTTAAACGCACCACACGGTATATAGGTGACTTATATCAACCTTAAAATCATGCAAATCTTATGTTGCAGTCCCTAACGAGGCGACACAAATTTTGATGCGGACAGATAGACTGACGGAAGGACAGAGTTATGAGTTTACACCCACTTTTTCAGAGCGGGGTTATACATGATATCTATTCGGGGCAATTTTTACTAATAACTAGAAGTATCCATGCTAGTGGAAATGGTATTTAATACAGACATTGTCTTAAGATCTATAACTTTAATTCATGTCAAATGATGAAAAAAATAATTTAAAAAAATGATACATAGTAATAAAACATTTACCAAAACTGAATTCTTTTAATAGATAATAACAATAGAGCACTATACATTTACATAAACATGGTGTTGAGCTCCTTCCCACTATTCTATACACATCTTTTGAGCACTTTTTTACACGTTTTGGTCTTAACACGTATCAGTTCTAAACATGTTAAGTTTGAAATATGTTTAGCTCACACATAAATGTTGTATTCCTATTCAAACTCTAAAAATAAATATTTGTTTAAATTGAAGACATGTTTATATGTGATGTGATTACTAAGACATGTGTTAAGATATTAAACAAAATCCTAAACATATACAAAACTAAACATGAAATACAAGTGTATATTTTCTAAACACGATTTTTAATTAAAATTCATGTATCACCCCTGAACTAGTTTGTCATATTTGGAGTCTTCGTTAAGCAGTCTTTAGAAATGGGGGGTTAGACCCATGTCAGACAAGCTTATGATTGTGTTTTCTACATCATTTGAACTCTTAAAATATATTCTATTATATTGTATTGGATTTCACTGTATTGTATTGTATTTTAAATGCATGATTGTTTGTGTGTATTGCTTGACCCTTATGTGTGTAATTTTGCAATAAAGATATATTATCAATACCTCCGGGTGCGGGAATTTCTCGCTACATTGAAGTCCTGTTGGTGGACTTCTGCTGTTGTTTCTATGGTCAGGTTGTTGTCTCTTTGACACATTCCCCATTTTCATTCTGAATGTTATTTGTTTTTTAACTGACGATTTACGACAATTTGGTGTCCAATTTTGAAAACATTACCCAAAATCCATTTGATTCTGAAACGGCAAATAAGTACGCCAACACAACGCCATATGATTTGAAACAGATTGCATAAGAAAATAACATACGAACAAAATCAAAAGTTTATGCTTTCGATGACCTTCATTAAAAGCAATTATTCGTCTGTTGATGTGTTTATTGCTGTGAATTCAATTGTTCTGGAAGATATGCTGTCATTGCGACATCAGAAAAAAGTCCCTTACTTAAGTCATTTGTTCCTGTTCTGACGTCATCGAGTGTGCTGCCTGTACATGACGATTAATAAAATCATTAAAATGAAACAAAATATTCCACCGAGTCCACTCAAAATAATGGAATAGGGAACTCCCATGCTTATGTTCGTTTGTGTTGCCACGACAATTACTCCAGTAAGCCACCGCCAAACTGCCACCCCGGTTGCTCCTCCTAAAAATGATATTCTGACAAATTAATAAGAATACAGAAAAATAGCAAAAGCAATTTAAAAGAATACAGAAATGGGAGACCCCATATCCAGACTTTTTTCATCAAGAGGGGTCGTGCAATTTGTCATAAATTTTCAGTCTTGTTTACGATATACGATGTATTGAACGAAATTACAAAGACGTATATTAATACGCACGATACTATTGGTGCTATTCAGCATTACACGATGTTCCCAATAAAACAACCAATTTTATAGATGATGCCTATGTCAACTTTCAATATTTTAATGTTAGTCAGGGTCCTATATATATTGTTTTTAAAAAAATGTTTAAATTTCATTGATTACAATTTATAAAACAGTATCATTTTATCAGGCAAAATGATTACGAAAATCAGGAATTAACGCATTTTGTACATAAATCAGGCGAATAGTTTTCTCGTTTGAATTGTAACACATTATAAGTAATATGTTTGCAACAGACCCACTACGGATTCATAGAGGGTTAGTAAAATCCATAGGGTTTGTACCCGAGGTACGAAAATGGTCATTTTGGAGTCTTTATATAGCAGACTATGAGGTATGGGTTTTGCTCATTGGTCAAGCCATACACTGTCCTAAATTAAATGTTAACTTATATGCTATGAACATAACAGGTAATAAAAGAGAGAATAACGGATTAAAAAAATTAAACAAAAAAAAAAGATTAAACCCGAAAACATATATAATCTTTATACCTACATGTATGTTATATAAAATAAAATAACTAATTCCGACACATTTAAAACGACTTTTTGCAAATAAAAGTGCATTGATGTAAATTTGAATTGTTTTGTTGTCTCTTTGACTCAATCCCCTTTTCCATTCTCAATTTCATATAAAACAATGAAAAAACGAAACTGATCATACCTGCAATCGCGCTTGTAATAATTGGCGCCAGTAACATAGATGGCGATCTGTCTCTGTTGTACACTAAAGTAAGTATCAGCGTAAGTATACATAGTACAACTCCAATGATGACCTCGATCTGATATTCTAATAAATTCCATCCTGAAAGAGGAAAAAAAACATTATATTTCTATACTTCCGCTTCCGGTTATGATTATTCTAATAAATCTCAATCTGAAAAAAAGAACAAAAAGACATTTCATATTATATAATTTAATAAACGTGTAATGTGTACACAGTCATAGGACATTAGTGGCAGATCCAGCAATGTTTATAAGTCGGGGCTTACTGTCTGCCTAAGAGGGGGCTGCTCCGATCATGCTCCATTGATTCCCTGTAGAATCAACCAAATTTTTTCCAGAGAAGGGGGGCGGAACCCATGTCCCCCTAAATCCACCTCTGGACACAGATTTTACATCGCTTGCATATAACGCTAGAAAAAGACATCACTCAAAAATGGTGAAAACTTAAGCTTCCTAAATTCGTGCTTGTTCAAAGTAGTGTTGTAATTAGCATTGTGCATTAGTTTCATAATGTTTGATTACAACCAGGATTCTACTAAGTCGAAATAATCTCCCCATTACGCCAGTCAAATTTTACAATCGTAAAATGAAAGCCATTGTAAGGGTTCATATCTTTGATTATTGGTCCAAGTAATTATATATTTAGAGTACATGTATACTTCTATTCCACATCTTAAGGTTATACTTGGTTAAAATATTATTTACATCATGATTTATTAGTACAGCAGTCAATTTTTTTCAGGTTTATACGAATTCAATATTTTTTTAATAAATCTAACTCCAATCTATTTATCATAAATTTTCTTTATTTTTAAGTAAAAATTCAAAAAATTGAAAATAAATCTACTCCAATCTATTTAGCATATTTTTTTTATGTTTAAGTGCCAGTCTGCCTAAGAATCGACAGTGGTGAAAACATGACAAAAAAAACATCCAATTTGACATTGATTTCAGTTCATAATATATAGTTATGCACAAAAATAACACTCGTTTCCATTTTCTGTTCTGGTAATAGAAGATACTATTTGGATGAAATGCACTAGAAATTAACGAATAAGGGGAGATAACTCTGTATTTTTTTATTATTCTAACCAATTTTCTAACCAAGTTATTTGATATTACCAGACACAGACAAACGAAAGACTAATAATTTTTAACTCAGGATGATGCATAGTTTTAAAAAGCATGATAATCTCGGTGGGTTTTTTTCTAATCATGATTTAATGTTTACCTAAATTGCCTGATTCTTACAAAGACTGGCACTTAAGTACAAATTCATTTTTTTTAAATACCTCTTAACTACAATCTATTTATCATATTTTTTCTTTATTTTCAAGTATTTCTTTGATGAAAAAAGAAACATTTTACAAATATAATGATTAACCTTGATTGTTATAAAAACAAATTATTTATCAAAACATCTATTCTTATTTGCAAGTGGGAATAGAAGGAATAGTATTTTTTAAAAGTGAGAATAGGAGGAAGACACAGTTTTTTTGTACTGGGTATGGATAGTAAACCCCACATTGACAGAAAAAAAGTGCCTGTGATAATTGTAAGTAATTTGTAAAAGTCTTATATATCTTAATTGTTTTTAATAGTTTTTGAGAACTTTAACTTGATAAAGCTATGAAAAATTAGGAGAGAACATTTTCCCGCTAACATTTCAAAGGCTAGCATCTCAAAAACAAGTATATTGACCTCTATTCTTTTTGTTATTTTATTTTTATTTAACTTTTTTCAATCCTTAATTAACCCTCTATCAATATACTTGTTATCGAAAGCTAATTGTTTTGAAACTCATTCATTCATTTCTTTATTTCCTCTATCAAGAGATTCAATGAACAACATATATGTTAACAAATTAAATTACAAAAGTTTACATAACAGGCAACACAATACAACATTACAATATTACACTATTTACAATAACTAAAGCAAATTACCAAAATCTCATTTTAAGACAATTGCTCTCACTAACGACAGTTCATATACTTAGCACGCTACTGTATCATCCTTCTCGTTACTCTGCTATACTCAGCAACACAGAGTGCAACGTGTACGTGGCACAAACTAAGAAAACTGTCAGTGTCGATATTTATTGTTGATATGTGCTTGCCCAAAAGAGTGCAATATAACTGTTCATCATCATATGAATACAGTTCGACAAATAATTCCAATGGAAACCTTTCAATAATGAAATCCCACCATGCATCTCTGATTGATTGAATACCACAACAACTACAACACGCATGTACGTACACATCTAGAAATGGTCTGTCGCATAGCTCGCAAGTACTTCCCGTGTTGTAAGGGATGTCAGCTAGTAATTTTGTTATGAAGTATGCGTTTATGATTTCTCTTGATGATCTAGCGCATTTCCAGAAATCAGGGACTTTGACCGAGAGGTGAATGTTTCTAAAACGAGAAAAGTTATTGTCACTCTGTATTCGACGAGTCCATTCATCAGTTTGTACTTTGTCTGCCGTATTATTTACTATAATTTTCCAAGATTGTTTTGAAGGGAAAACTCCATCTCGCATAAAGATAATCACATATTCATGAAGATAATATTTATATAAGATATCCATAATTTCTTGAATGAACCCATAATGTTTACGTTCGGTGTCAATAAAATAAGAGTACAGGCGCACAAGAAATAGTTTTTTCGTCAAGAATTTACCATTAAGGCTACACAGTTTTTGTAAGAAATATAACTTCTTTATCTCTATAGTTGAAGTAATGGGATGCAATCCAAGTATACTTTGACACATATCCGACCTAGTGGAAGTTCTCAAGTCTAAAATACGCTTGACTATAAAGTGCTGAAAACAATTCAACGTTGTTATATCGTTTGACTTTAAATGAGTCCACATTTCACAACCATACAGTACAGTAGGTAACACAATAGATTTATACAGTTTAAGTAGAACGCATGGATTTGCTGACTTGAGACATACACCGTTAAGAGCGAAAAATGAGTTTTTGCCTCTTCTACATGAGTTAGAGGTCCTTTCTGCCGATCTAAATTTATAATTTAGTTCAATACCCAAGTGAGTATAATCCTCTGCTAACGGGAGAACACTGTTTGCAATATGCCAATCGTGTTGTAACCGAACTTCTCGTGGATTTAGTGAGAATTGCATTACACAAGATTTCTTCGCATTGAAGCAAAATCGCCATCTATTAGCATAGTCAGTACATGTGTCTAACATTCGCTGTAAACCTGACGGGGTTGTGCCAATACATGAAATGTCGTCAGCGAGAGCAGGAGAGCAACTGGCTATATGATATACACCAGTTTTCTGGTTACATTTTTCAAGTTCAACCAACATTTCGTTTATAAATATTAAATATAATAAACCAGACAATACTCCCCCCTGCCTTACACCTTGTAATACAGGAAAAAAATCAGAATGACATTGGTTAACAACTACAGAACTCATGGTACCAATATCACAGTCATTTATAACTGACCACATTTTACCTGTTACCCCTATATTATACAATTTATACATTAACCCAATTCTCCATACAGTATCAAAAGCTTTTTTACTATCTAAAAATGCAACAAATATTTTACTGAATAATTCAAGGTTATGATAAATAGTTTCATGTAGGTTAAATGATGCTGTGAAGCAACTAAGGTACTTTTGAAATCCTTGCTGTTGGAGATTCGGAATGTTTTTATCAAATAGCACAAAATTTATTAACCGAGCTTTAATAACGCTTTCAAATAGTTTCAAAATACAGGACAGTAAACTAACTGGTCTGTAGTTATCCGGTGAAGTCTTGCACTTGGTTCCACCTTTGAAGATAGGAACAAGGAGACCTAGCTTCCAGTTCTGCGGTATTCGCCCTTTTTTGACGATGATATTGAATATAGCAGTTACGCACTTCACAACAGAGATACCTCCGTGACGCAAATGTTCGTTTTGGACTCTGTCATGTCCGGCGGCTTTTCTATACTTTAACTGTCCTATTAATTCAGTAATTTCTTTTTCAGTTACCAACCCACCAGGTAAGTATTCAACCATACTGGACTCATCACGTAAAAGCGCTGCATGAAAATATGGCTTCAAAACGCCAACAATGGATTTCTTGTAATAGACCAAGAGGTGAACACGTCATATTTCTAGAATACAAATCAGCCAAACGAAACTTCCGACGGGAATTACGAAATGCATATCAAGAGCATATGCAAGAAACATATGATTCACTCGAAAAGGATTTCGATATAGATCAAAAACGTCTCTGGTCATTTCTGAACAAAAATAAAAAGTCTAAAAGCTGCTTATCAAAACTAATTGTAAATGGAAGACAATGTTCGACTCAGGATGATATCTTAGATGGATGGGCAGATCACTTCGAGTCAATCTTCAAACAAAATACTGAATCAGAACCGGTTAGTGACAAGGAACGGGCTATAACCAAGACTGTTGAGGTTGCTCACAAAGATTTCAGAGGAACATTTTATGACAATACTAAGCTACATATTACAGTTAACGAAGTGGAAAAGGTAGTGAAGTGCCTAAAAAATAATAAAGCGTCTGGATTGGATAACATCGAATATGAACATCTGAAATACGGTGGAAACAGTTTGAGAAATCACATGACAAAACTTTTTAACTTAGTTTGTTACAACTTTTATTCTCCAAGATCTTGGAAATCAAGTTTGATTGTTCCTTTATTTAAAGGAGGAAACAAATGTAAAAGTGATCCAAACTCATATCGAGGAATAAGTTTAACACCGTGTATTGGAAAAGTGTTTGATAAAATCATTGATTTAAAACTTGAATTGAAGAAAGACAACAAATGTTTTCCAAACCCACAGCAAACGGCATATCAACAGTGTCTATCGTGTTTACATACATAATTCAATATCCATGAATCCGTTTATCACCATATTGAAAGACTTGGAAAAGTTATAGTTGTTTTACTTGATTCAACAAAGGCATTTGACACGGTTTGGCACAACGGATTGTTGTACAAACTGCTTGAATATGGAGTAACTGGAAAACTATGGTTGCTTATAGCTAATATGTACTCGGACGCTAAAAGTGCAGTTCTTTACAACAGACAAATCTCACGTTTCTTCCCAATTTATCGTGGTGTTCGCCAAGGGAGCAGCTTATCATCCAAATTGTATTTGTTATACATTAATGACTTGTTAGAAGAGCTTTCCGACTGTAGACGCGGCATACTCGTAACGGACATTCATATTTCATCACCCGTTCAAGCAGATGATATCGCTTTGATCAGTACTAACTGTTGTAACATGCAAACGATGGTAACAATATGCGAAAATTATAGCATTGATTGGAAATTTAAGTTTAATCCACTAAAAAGCATTCAACTTAATTTTTCCAAATCAAAACAACATACGGATATTCTACTGTACAACAGCAGCATACAATTGGAAATTTCCGCTAGACACGTAGGAGTCCTATTGAACAGTAACCTTAATTCTATGGACAGAACACTTCAAGCCTGCAGAACATTAAGATCTTCAGCATTAGGGTTAATCAAATCAGGTTTACATCCTTCTGTTATCAGTATTGACACTTGTAACCGTATAGTTCGTCAGGTATGTTTCACGAAAGCCTTTTTCGGATGTGAATTGTGGACCGAAATTACCAACACCGAGATTTTACTATTAGAACGTGCACAGCGATATGTGTGTAAATCTATACAGGGACTACCAAGGCAAACTAGATCTGATATGGTAAATGCGTTGATTGGATGGAAGTCCGCCGAGTCATACATAGATGAACGGAAATTATTATTTCTTGGAAAGTTAGTACTAATGAAAGACTCTATGCTTCCAAAGCAGATATTTCTCACCCGAGCTATGGAATTTAAATATAACTGTGTGAAACACCAACTTGGATTTATTCCCGATATACATAGAATTTTGATCAATTATGGATTGTCAGACTTTGATACTTACCTGAGTACAGGTCATTTCCCAACTTACATTCAATGGAAGAAGAAAGTTAAAGTTGCCGTCCAAGAAATCGAGGAATCGTTGTGGCGTTTCAGGACACAAATAGACAAAGATTTTAAATTCTTCAGTCGTATACATACACTTTCCAAAGGTCTTCATCCTGCTTGGACTTTTAGCCGAAAACATCCATTACTTATAGAACAGTGCCGTTTTATTGTCAATCTATGTACCTTACCCCGTCCATATGAAGAACCGTCTTTTCTGTGTGACAAGTGCGGAAGGTTTTTCGGTGATATAACTATTCACATCGTACTTTCTTGTGGAAATTTCCAGTCAAAAAGGGACAAGTTTTGGTGTGATTTAATAGATATAGGTCCAATCGAATTCAGTGCTTATCTACATAGCTTAACTGACGAAGACTTTTTAGCATGCATCTTATCATGTCATACAGACTTCGATCTAAACGAAGATGAACGGACTATGTTTCAAAGGGCCTGCATCACAAACATATACTGGATGTGTGCGACTTGAATTAGATGAAAAGAACAATTTCTACATATTAGACAATTAGTTATGTTAAAGATTTTTACTGTGTGAACATTAATTGCTACTTTCTTAGGCTGATAAACATTTAATTTTATTCTCTTTACGCATTCTTCCGATTTATATATTTGTGTAAAGGTTAATTTTGATATATTGTATGTACATATACTGTCCTATCTTCCAACTTTACTTCAACTATCGATCTAACTAATGCTCTTCATTATTGGAGGAAATAAAGATATATACTTATCGTGGAAATATTCGGCGAAACAGTTTGCTACAGACTCAGGAGTATTACACACTTTGTTTTCGTACACAATCTCGGGATAAACTTTAGACGAACGACCTTTAAAACGCTTTATTTGTTTCCAAAACAGACGCACATCACATTCGGCAGTTTCATTGAGATCATCATAACAGCTCTGTATATACTGTTCATTAGCCACTTGTTGTACACGTCTAAACTCGGACTTGGCCCTTTTGTACATTCGATATGAGTCAAAATGCATGCCTCGAGGCCGACCTTCTAGTACCCAAAATCTACGCTTTGATCTTTCATCGTCATGTGCTCGTTTTACATCTGCGTTCCAGTAAGGTTTTGTATGTGGATTAAAACCGCATTTCGGGATTGCAATGCCAGCAGCAGTGTGTAAAATGTTAACGAATTCGTCATTGATGGCGTCAATATCGACATAAGAAAAAGACCTCATTTTATCAATCAACATATCAACGGGATCATTCAGCAGTTTTTTTGTATTCATTTATCTGCGCGTCTGAAACTTTATGCCAAGCAGGTAACTTGTCGCAAGAGTTCATTACACGATGCGGGTTTGAGTCTATCACAAATTCAGCTACAACTGGCAAATGATCGGACGTGCTACTTATCTTCCCTTCATCAAGGATTTCATAGTACCTTAGTTTTCTATACATACTTTCATTGCATAAGATATAATCTAACATTGTTTGTTTTGTTATATACGAATAATTTGGCCCTTTAATTTGTATTTCACCCCCGGCATACAACAAATGATGCCTAGATACAAATTTTAATAACTCTTTTGATTTATAATTATTTGACATAGATCTGTCTTTATCTAAGCAACTAGCATTTAAATCACCTGCAATTATACAATTACCATAAACACTATAGTATGTATATTAATTATCTAGTATATTTAATTCACTCTTATAATTTTCAATAGAGTCATCAGATGGTAAGTACGCACCAAAGATAAAAAGTGAACCATAAGACTGGTTTTTAAGTTCAATACCAGCTATTCTACTGGAGTTAATGTCACTTATTTCATTTACAGAAAACTGAAGTGAAGTTTTGTATAATATGGCAATACCACCCTTACCATGATATGCGTTATATCCTATGGGTAATGCATCAGCTTTACTTATACAGTTGTACCCTCTTTCTATAGTAGATAAATAATGTAAAGATCTTTCTTTCAATTTATGTTCAGATATAACACATATATCACAATCAGTGTCCTTTAAAAATTTACTAAGACAAATAGTAGAGGACATGACACCCCTGACGTTCCATGCTACTAATTTAATACTAGACATAAAAAACAAAATGAGTAATACATTCAGAGATATTACAACTAACTCAGGAAAGATATCTTACAATAAAAATATGCCTTACCGATAGATCAGTACCTTAAAATAACTAACTTCATAGGAAAGTATATATAAGGATGTTTGGTTGCCATGTTTTACAATTTTTGTCACATTTTCGAAATTCTCTGGTTTTATCCATTTGAATACCTTACAAAATTTTGCCCATTGACCCCATTTTTCTTTTTATAAATCTTTTACAAGCATAATTATAATATGTAAAAGTCTTATAAAATCTTATTATTTCTTAAAGTATCTGAGAACTTTTAACTGATCAATGATAAAGCTATGAAAAATCAAGAGAGAACATTTTTTCGCCAAAATTTCAATGGCTGATATCTCGAAAATAAGTACATTGCCCCCTATTTTTTTTTATTCATCAATTAATCCCATATCGATATATACTCGTTTAATGAAAAGTTATTTATTTTGAAACTGAGAAGCGAACTTCCTTAACTACACAACAAATCCAGGAAATATACTCCCCTGACAAAGTGCCGTAACATACCTAGCTTATTATAAGATATCCCGAGGTCATCAGGGATAGAGCCGTATCCTATAGTCATTGAGAAATCCTTTCCCACGATAAGAAGGTTAAAAAAATCCCATATGTAAAGTATCTACATTTGAAATGTCTTGTTCACTCAGGTCGGTGAAACTCGATGAATCCATCACCATCCATCCCGGTGAAAATGCACCAGTTACTAGTAACAACAGAGCAATTACTCCGAACGCAACCGGGCAAAGTTTCTCCATGGTCAGTCAGTATATTTTAGATCCGTACGTAGAAACAAGTATGCTGACTAAAATTAACGACACACCACTTGTAAAATTATTTTTGTTTCAACAACTGATTTCTTTTTTATATAAAACATGTTAATGATGTTTTTGCACAGTAAATGTATGTATTTGTATGCATAAGATAAATTACGATAATCCGTTCATAAGAAGTGCTTAATTAAAGCAGATATGTTAATGGTGCGAGACAACCTACAGTGCTTATCGTTTCTACTAATCATGTGTATTTCTATGGCTATAACATACATGTGCTAAAAATAGGATTACACGTTACAAATGTACAGCCGTTCATGGTTTAGAAGCTACCATTTGTTTCTTAGGGGTGTCTATAAACTTTCAAAGTTGGTCTATAATCAGAATATTAATTGTTATTGTTTATAATGTATGCCAGGCGGACGAAATTATTGCCTTTAATTTGTTCCTAATTTTATAGTGTGTAACTATTTTCGTCTATATATTGGTTCCAGTTTTATTTATTTCAAATAACTGACAGAGCCCGATAATACGATAATCACCCCCTTTTTTTCGGGGGGGGGGGGGGGGGGGGGGGGGGGGTTAAAATAATTATCTTTATATGTACTTTACATGTGGTCCATATGGGATCAATAATTGCGGATTACTTACCATGACATGGTACATGTAAAACTTTCAAATGAAAAAAAAGAGAATAGAAGCCCTGCTCATATTTTTCACCGTTTAGTATGAGTTATGGAAAGTGGTAATTGTAATATATTTGCTATGTAATAATACAATCCAGTTTCTTTAACTAATTTATTAACAAGTACATCGTTTGATGGTCAGACTACAGAATGACAACATGTGTATAAGAACTTCAATTGATCTATTTAATTACATGTTTATTTAAGAACGTGCAGACACGTTAGAGTTGGTGATCTGTCAATTATTATTACTGTAACAGATGATACGGCAATAAAGTGAGGTGAACTTTATAACAGTTATTCTTAAAATATAACACATAATATGTAAACATAATTCCAGAAGATGATTTTTCAAATAAAATTTTCTGTAGCAAGATTACTTCTTTATTTTGTCCATCATGCATGTTGCGGATATAACATGATATCTTATTCTTTAATTTATTCTAATAAGTTATTCTGTATACCTTTTTCCAACTTCTCTCTATTCTTTTCATTTAAAGTGCTCATTTTTCTCCATTTTGTTATTTTTAATTTGTCATAATTCTCTTTTCTATAAACTCCAGCCAGTCCCTCTAATACTAGGTAAACATGTTCTGCAAAATTTGGCTTCGTATCATATACTTAGTAATGAATACATCACAACCATACATTGATAGAATGCGACTAAGTGGAGGAGTATACAACAATAAATCCAATGAGCAAAACGATTTCCAATTGATTTTATGTTCTTTTAGATTTTTGATAATATTTCCATTAAACATGTAAAATGTAAAGAAAATAATACGAGTTTGGGTCAAGACGAGATAACATTCTGGCCAAAAAATCAAGAATGAAGAAATTACGGGGACACAAAGTAAGAATATAAAAAAAATAGAGTGATAAAATATATATAAAGAATAGATGAATTCTTTCAAGACTATGTGCTATGGTTTGTAAAACACAACATATTCTAAACGATTTACTTCTTATCTGTTTCGCATCGTATCTTCGCAATGACAACCAACGACTAGATGCTGTTTGAGTTGTCTCGCTTTTATCAAGCAATTTGTGTCAAATAAATCGTAAACAGTGAATACAGCTAACATATGAATTGAATATATTATTCATGCTTTATCAAAAAGTAATATCATGGTAATTTAAAGACATAACAAAAGATATGTTAAAGAGTAAATTGTTTTTAAGGCAGTTTGCTATTCAAACTTCTTCTGTAAAAATCAAAAGCATGTTTGTGTGTGAAAAGAAAGAGAATAAAGCAAGTATTTTATAAGATTTTTTTTTAATTATTGGTATAATATCAAAATCACCACTTGTATTAATACTTAAAGCCAATAGTTTCGTGTGAATGATTGATCATTGCTTGTTAACGTCCAGTGGAAAATACTTCATGTATATTTAGGGAGATAACAAATTAACAATTCATACGATAGATTTGTTTAGGGTAGGTCGACGGGAATGAAGGACGAGACATTTGTAATTCCACAGGAAAATGGGGGAATGGTTACAGTCTTGTTGCCACCGTCTATTTACGGACCAATCACCGAGTTGTGTGAATGGTTCTTTTACTTATAGAAACCGCAATATCCAAGCGTCCTTAATTAACAACGCATGTATTTTCTGTCCCGATTCCCCCTCGCTGTTGTTCAATTTGTACACATTCTCACAGCCAAACAGATTTCCCACTTTTGTGTTATATTGTCAGAACAGGTGTGACCATATTTTTGTATATCCCAGTAAAAATTTTGGATGACCAATCTTTATAAGTCTAGTCCATGGAAATAATGCATATTGTTGGTTTCAATTCACACTTCTATCGGATGATGAAGACAAGTTGAATGTAGGAGACGATATAAGAGAATAAAAAGGTTATATCGATATTCAATGAGATAACACAACTTCAATGGTATATTTAAACGTGTAATAGAAATTTAAAATCCCTTAGTTAATCATTAAACTATTTCTAATATTAACATCTTTTATTTATGTTTCATTGTCCAATTTGAATGTTACATGTCATGGGTCATAGTCACAGTCATCATCACATCGTAATATTGTTGAACTGATTGTATCAAAGCTGCACGGTATTGTTCGACTGATTGTATCTACCTATTTTGGTATTGTTTTTCTAACGTCTTATGTTTGTGAACATTTTATTATTTAGTTATATAGTATGGTCTTCTCTGATATATAGGTTGCTAAGGTATGCATTCAGCATATTATACATCTGGATATTACATATAACTATTGTGAGTGACATATACTTGGTGTAATTCAGGCAAAAGGTAACAATACAGTTTGTTTTTAATCTTAAATGAATTAGAAATGAATTTAAAAATGGTATGAAAATAAGATATGGTAAGATTGCCAATAATACATCTCTTCACAAGAAACCAAATGACAGACAAATTAACAACTATATAGTTCACTGTACAGCCTTTAACAATGAGAAAAGCCCATAACGCATAGTCAGCTATTAAATGCCCCGAATTTACAAATATAAAAAACAATTCAAATGAGAAAACTATATTGGACTAATTTTTATACAAAATAATGTATCAAAAACAAATATGTAAAATGTAATACATCAACAAACAACAACCACTGAATTACAGGCTTCTGACTTTGGACAGGCACATACATACAGAACATGTATATTTTTTTTTTATATCAATACTAAGCTTTTCCAATAAGACAAATTTACTCGCTGAACTGTTTCAACATTTTGTTTGAAGACGGTGAACAAATTTCAAAATCACATAGGAAAAAGACACGAAAAATGAGTGGAGGACCGAAGTTATTGAGTTCTTGTGAAATGTCTTTGGGTTATTATTATAAATAAATCAGAGAGTTAAATGATTTGAAAAATATTTCAGATAAAAATGACGCAGTCTGAAAAGTTCTGCAAGCCATGTTCAAGAAGTGGGAGGTCATCCGTTGCTGTAAAACACTGTCATGACTGCGAAGAAACGTTGTGTTCCGAATGCTTCCAAGTCCATGCTACGTTTAAACCTCTGCTCACTCACCGCATCACAGACATTGATGGAACTGACGCACATGCGTTTTTGAGGAGTAGATTCTGCATAGAACATCCGGGTTCCAAAATGGAATATTATTGTACCGCGCATGCGTGTCTTTGCTGCAAGTCGTGCATAGGAGACGGACATAGCAGGTGTGGCAAAGTAAAACCAGTCGATGTTGCTTCGAAAGGCGTGAAAAAATCCGAAGAGTTTAATGATTTTGTAAAGTCAATTGCCATGATGAAAAAAACGGTATACCAGCTTAAGGAGAAAACACAACAAGACAAAGAAGATCTGTCTGACAACAAGGCTAAAATAAAGAAACGGATTCGAAAATTTAAATCAAACATTATTAAACACATTGATAGTGTTGAAACAGAACTGATGGTGGAAGTTGACTCGGTGTTTTCATCTATTATATCGAACGCTGAAAATGAGGTAAATATAATTGATCAACAAGCGGAGCACGTTAACGAAATGTGCAATCAGTACGAATATCTCGAAAAGAATGGAACAGATAGCGATCTATTCGTTGTTCTAAATTCTAATTCGAAAACTATTGCGAAAAATCTAGAGGATCTCAAAGTAGCTTTGACATCACGTGCGCAAACGGAGGTCTCTTTTCAAAAATCAAATTTGATATCTGAAATTAACTCTCTTGGAACAATAACTGTTGAAACTATAAATGAAGAAGGTTGTTATACTTATGAATGTGGTTTTGCCACGGACAATATTGGCAAGCGCCGACAAAACTACGTGCCTACGAGATTTAAGTTGGATAAAACATTTGAGGTGAGTGAAAACAATGCTGAGATTGAGGTAACGGGGATTGGAGTTACACGAAATGACCGTTTAATTCTCTGTAACAAGCTCAGTTCTAAGTTGATGATTTATTCCAGTAAAATACAGTATCTCTCCGAACTAGCACTAACAGGTAAACCATGGGATATAACAATCGTACCGAATTCGGACGAAGCATGGTTAACCATTCCGGAAAGCAGTTGTATTCAGCATGTAGATGCGGATTCTATGAATGTCGATCCACCAATTAAAGTTCCTAAATGTTATGGAATAACTTTGGTAGACGATAATATTGCATTGGGGCGATGGGGCGAGGTTGTCATTATCAACAAGGAAGGGGGTCGTATCAAACAACTGGAATTCGGAAAGGGAATAATACACAGCCTCGCTTCCGGTATCAACGGGACCATCTACTGCTGCGAGGGTGAAGACGGGATGTTCCGATGTGTTAGACTCCTAGATGGAAAAGTCATGTTTACGTATAATTCCGAGGATTTCCGATGGCCAGTTAACATGGCAACTGACGTGCAGGATAATATATACCTGCTCGGAATGAAGTCTCATAACCTGCACCGCCTGCTTCCTAAAGGAAAATTTCATAAAGAAATGTTGACGGAGAGTGACGAACTAAACTTTCCAAGATGCATTGCGTTCAATAAAAACTATTCGAAATTATACATTTCAAATGATCTAGGGAAATCTATTTCTGTTTTCTCTTGTAAATATATTTGATTTTCTTTCCCAGCAAGATTTTAAAATAAATTTTGTGAAATAATCAGATATTTCTCCTCATCTTTTATATACATGTGTTTCTGTAACCTAATATTAATGTTGACTACACAGTCTTTTTATATTTTAGTGTCAGCTTTTTCAATTACTTCTACATACAAAAATAAGGAGATGTGGTATTATATCTAATGAGACAACTATCCACAAAAGTTCAAATGAAGTGGATTTAAGCAATTATAGACAACCGTACGGCTTTCAACAATGATACAGAAGGCCATACGGTCGGCTATAAAAGGTCCCGAGGGTGTTAAATATAACAAAACTATTAACAAAACCAAATATGACCCAACAACAACCACTGAACTACAGGGTTCTGACTTCAATTTGTTTTGCTATTGGTTCAAATTGTAAATGGTCTCCAAGTTTAGGCGAATTATAACCATTTTTAACATATTTGATTTTCAGCTCTAACCATTGTCTTCTGCCAGCGACGTTTATGTAAGAAATCGAACTTTGACTTTGAATAATGTGAAAACCACACAAACATTCTTTTTCTTAATGTTTGCCGTGCAGTAATCACCTTTACTGTTTATTATTATCAAATGTCCACTATAAGATAACGACAGCTGTATATAGCCTTGACATTCATCATTTTCCCACTTTTTTGTGAGATAAACACCTGAATATTCCGCGATTTCAATTGCAGTTAAATCCAGTTTCGATTCCGATATTAATATTTTTAAGTAAAATAATTTGGGTTTTCTACGCCCTCTAGCAATAGGCTGGCAATTGAATGTTATTATTTCTCCTCGATTAATTGGTCTGTTCAAAGTACACGATGTCCATGGGTTTGGATGGACCAAGCTTATTTTTGTAGGAGAGAAAAACAGTATTCTAACCAAATCACTAGTAATGGCGTCACTTCCATTTCTTGATATGACGTTAACATCCATGTTTTCATGAATTTTATAATCTTTGTAACCACCAATTTTCACTGGAAAAAAATATAGATTGCATTTAACTATTTATTTAGACTCCATAGTTTTATTGTTAAAGCATATATATTTATATGTATAGAATGTCAGTCGCTTTCCAACCCCACCATGCCATAAATTTAACAAACGTTACTCAATCATTCATTTTTTCAAAAAAAGCGTGATGGAAAAGCAATCTTTAACAACTTATTGAGGAATGCAGTTTAAGGATTCAAAAACTGCCTGATGGATCATTGCATATGTCAAAATGTTTACTCTTATCCCAAAAACGTTCTGCAGTTATTCTACGATAAAACAACACACTGCTCCTTGTTGAAGGTCGTAACTGTACTTGCTAACATCATTTACGTCTTTGGTCCATGGTGATGGTAGTCTTTTGGGAAACTCATACCATTTCTTCTTGATAGATACATACGAAACGCTGAGGTGTCAAAAATATTATGAACTATAGAAAAGTATATTGCTTACCTATTTCAACAGAAACCGTGCCATACACTATTTCAAAGACAATCCAAGCGCCTCTATTTCTTTTCACGTTGGCAAAGCGCTTGCCTGTAGTAGCTGAGTGTAAAGTCAGAGTATCGCCATCTTGTCTTTTACCGCGCTTGATCGAAACAAATATTGGTGAAACGTTCGAGAGTGTTATGCTACTTATTTGTGAAATTATATCAGCTCCATGCACATGTTTTCTGAGGTTACCAAAGAAAATTGGGTCGATCTGGATTACACCAAACCGTATCTCACCACTTCCAGATAATTGGACAGTGATCTTATCGCCCTGGTTGACAGGCAAGTTTGTAAACGACAAACCACCAGAATAAATTGGCTCCCACGTCACTGCTAAGCCTTTGCCAACGACTGTCAAATTCTCACCATGTTCTTCAAACCTAATTTCTAAAATAATACATGAATATGAAAAAGGCGAAAATGAATCAATGGCAATTGGAAACAAACCAAAAACACCAAAAGATCAAATTAAAAATGGTTTCATAAGCCTCAGCTACTGTGTTACTACCTAATTTATTTATGACGATTACACATTGTCTTTTAGAACATAGCGTCCTATCTTATCTCAGTTTTACTAGTACTTTTCTTTAAAAAAAAATATGTTAATAATTAAAAAAATGGCGGATTCCGAAACGCACTTTTTTTTATTTAAATTTATTGTCAATGCCCAACTTTCATATTCGTTTGTAAGTAAACAGTAAATCAAAAAGAGTGAACGATTCATAGTCCATTTATACAACTGATCACAACTGTATCTTCAAGTGACGGCTCGGTAACGAGTTACGAAGTAAGAACCAGTGCGGTATACATGTACAAAATTTAATTGCACTCCATAAAATCAGTTCAAAGTATTTTAAACATTAGTCATATATTACCGTTGAATGTTTTGATTATTAGGAATTACTCTCCATCTTTATATTTTTGTCTGATGAGTGCATTTACATTTCATCAAAATGATAACATCGAAATATTTTATATGAATTTCAAATTTACCTTCTGTTAAAACCATTTTAAAATTCAACCTTCCATTTAAAGTTTCGTGTCGACAACCGAGTCATTAATTCAAAAATAACGTGTTAAGTGATCCTATTATAGAAAACAATAGAGTTACTCATTTATAAAGATTAGTATTGCAACAGTTACCATGCATTAAGTTTTATTTGCGGTAATGTGAAACTTCACCATGTTCTTCAGTTCAAATATTTTTTTCATCGTGACAAAGTGTACTTCGGTCAACGCTTTTACACCCCAACGAATTTACAAAAAGAAGCAACTTGATTCTTAAATGAATATGTGTCTTAAATTTCAAGTTCATGTGACCACAATGCAACTTCACGGTTAACCGCCATGAACCAAAACCTTTATCAGCGAAACGAGACGTGCACACGAACAGAGCAATGTACACACAGGAAACAAAATGTCCGCTTCCCAGTATAGCATGGCATATAAACATTCTGATAAACTATTTACTAGTTAGGGGACTTTTGTATAGTAAGGACACATTTACTAAGGAATAAGATAGTTTTTGCTGTAATATTTTGCACTCAAATAACAAGAGGCTCTCAAGAGCCTGAATCGCTCACCTGAATTTTTTTGGTTTAATCTCTCATCAATGATTATTTTGGCTTTTCAATTTATTTAAATGTTCTTTAAATCGTCCTATTCTCTTCAAAAGCCAAAAAAAAATCAATTTCTCCTATGTTCTATTTTAGCCATAGGAGCTATGTTTCTTGACATACAAGGAAATGAAATATAAAATGTATACTAGATACTCTGAAACTCTGAAACTCATTTAGCCTAAGTTTAGCTGAAATTGATACAGCAGTTTCAAAGGAGAAGATTTTTAAAAGTAAGTCAACATGATGAACAAATTGTGAAAAAAGTTTTTAAAGGGCAATAACTCCTTAAGAGGTCAATTGACAATTTTGGTCAAATTGACTTATTTGTAGATCTTACTTTGCTGATCATTTTTGCCGTTTACAGTTTATCTTTATCTATAATAATATTCAAGATAATGACCAAAAACTGCAAAATTTCCTTAAAATTACCAATTAAGTGGCAGCAACCCAACAATGGTTTGTTTGATTCATCTGAAAATTTCAGGGCTGATTGATCTTAACCTAATGAACATTTTTACCCATGTCAGATTTGCTCTAAATGCTTTCGTTTTTGAGATATAAGCCAAAAACTGCATTTGACCCCTATGTTCTATTTTAAGTAACGGCGGCCATGTTTTTTGACGGATCAAAAATCTAAGCACACACACTTTGTGCAGGATAATCTAAAGAACAATCATGCTAAGTTTCATCCAAATCCATTCTGTAGTTTCAGAGGAGAAGATTTTTTAAAGTTAGCAAATATGATGAACAAATTGTGAAAAATTGCCATTAAAGGACAATAACCCCTTAAGGGATCAATTGACAATTTTGGTCATTTTAACTTATTTGTAGATCTTACTTTGCTGATCATTTTTGCTGTTTACAGTTTATCTTTATCTATAATAATATTCAAGATAATGACCAAAAACTGCAAAATTTCCTTAAAATTACCAATTAAGTGGCAGCAACCCAACAATGGTTTGTTTGATTCATCTGAAAATTTCAGGGCTGATAGATCTTGACCTAATGAACAATTTTACCCATGTCAGATTTGCTCTAAATGCTTTCGTTTTTGAGATATAAGCCAAAAACTGCATTTGACCCCTATGTTCTATTTTAAGTAACGGCGGCCATGTTTTTTGACGGATCAAACATCGAAGCGCACACTTTGTGCAGGATACTCTAAGGAACAATCATGCTAAGTTTCATTCAAATCCATTCAGTAGTTTCAGAGGAGAAGATTTTTTAAAGTTAGCAAATATGATGAACAAATTGTGAAAAATTGCCATTAAAGGACAATAACCCCTAAAGGGGTCAATTGACAATTTTGGTCATATTAACTTATTTGTATATCTTACTTTGCTGATCATTTTTGCTGTTTACAGTTTATCTTTATCTATAATAATATTCAAGATAATGACCAAAAACTGCAAAATTTCCTTAAAATTACCAATTAAGTGGCAGCAACCCAACAATGGTTTGTTTGATTCATCTGAAAATTTCAGGGCTGATAGATCTTGACCTAATGAACATTTTTACCCATGTCAGATTTGCTCTAAATGCTTTCGTTTTTGAGATATAAGCCAAAAACTGCATTTGACCCCTATGTTCTATTTTAAGTAACGGCGGCCATGTTTTTTGACGGATCAAAAATCGAAGCGCACACTTTGTGCAGGATACTCTAAGGAACAATCATGCTAAGTTTCATTCAAATCCATTCAGTAGTTTCAGAGGAGAAGATGTTTGAAAAATTGTTAACGACGACAGACGACGACGACGACGACGACGACGACGACGACGACGGACGCCAAGTGATAAGAAAAGCTCACATGGCCTTTTAGGCCAGGTGAGCTAAAAATAACGCCTGCTACCCTCATCGACAAGAAAAAGAGAGAGAGGTAATGTCAGTCCGGATACGGAATAACCCTTTCAGATTCCGGAGTGATATAGATACCAGACTGTGAACTAGCAACCATTATTTATAACAAAAATATGTATATAACACTAGTAATCTATTATAAGTTAATGAACGATGAGTATTGTAAAATTTCAAAACAGGAAAATAATTATGAATTATTTACAGAGTATATGTAGCTTAAACATCTGCAGCTGGTTTTGTGGAAAATATCAACCAGACAGCAGCGGAACAAAGAAAAGACGAGAGCAATTTCTAAGCAAGAAGCGAAGCTCATAAACGTCCATTGGAATACTTTATAAAAGAGGGACGAAAGATACCAGAGGGACAGTCAAACTCATAAATCGAAAATAAACTGACAACGCCATGGCTAAAAATGAACAGGACAAACAGACAAACAATAGTACACATGACACAACATAGAAAACTAAAGAATGAACAACACGAACCCCACCAAAAACTAGGGGTGATTTTAGGTGCTCCGGAAGGGTAAGCAGATCCTGCTCCACATGTGGTACCCGTCGTGTTGCTTGTAAGATAACAAATCCGGTAAATAGTCTCATTCGGTAGGTCACATTTATGAAAGGGAAGGGGACTGTAGTAACGACGACATTTATAAAATGAAGAAAAAAACAGTTGCTTTACGTTAATTTGCCGATTTGTGATTCAAATGACTGAAAGCGAGTTGTAACGAATACAGCAGATACATAGTGACACACATATAAGTACACTGAGACACTTCATCAAAGTTATTTAAAATTTTATTTTCACTTTAATTTTTTTTTTATATATTAATATTTGTAGAGCAAACTATATTCAGACAAATACAAATCACATGAAATCTATTTTTTCTTCGGTAACTTGACCAGAATGTTTGTCTCTGTAACGTACGGTTATTTCAGTTCCTCCGGTTTCCATATCAATAAAACCTTCAGCATTTTCCGGCCATTGACCGTTCGGCGGATTAACAGTGATTTTTCCTCTTAGGGAACATCCGGAATCTGTAATATATTTTGGGTCTTCATCTTCTGAAGCGTAAACTTCGATAATCTTCGGTTGTTTTCGTAACTCTTTGTTTTTATGGATATCTTGTATGTCAACAGTTCGTATTTGCCCTAGTTTAATGATTTCATTTATTGAAAACATTTTTTGAAAACTTTTGTCTGCTCGCAGTTCCCCGTCCATTTTAAACGTTTTCTTTTCTGTGTTACCTTCTGGGATGTATGGCCGACGCAGGGTGACTCCTAGCGTTTCGCGACAAACTCTGCCAGTAACAATGGCTGGTTCATGACCAAATATAACTGATCCTTTCAAAACGGCCAATGAAGTCGCTACAGGCGACACAACATTTTTGATAACGGGAAAAGCATCGACAATTGCTTCTCGGATAACCGGAGAATCTGAAAATCCACCAACTAATATCATCGCAGATGGCCATGCGCATCCTCTTTTCAAAAAAGTCTCATTAATGTGATTGACAATTTTTGTTACACAGTCCTGGAAAAATCTCTTGAAGATTGCAACGTCAAATCGCAATTTGTCTCCTACTATTTTAACCGTACCTTTCAGTTTGCCTTTGAGTTCTTCACTAATTTCTTTACCTCGCTTACCCTTGAAAATCTGAAAAAGTTCGCCTCCAACTTTTACTGCAACACCAGTTTTTGCACCGGAAGTTGAGAGTGTTTTCTTTTTCAGTTCAAAATCGCTCATCATCTCCATGTATGCAGGAAGATATTCTCTTTTAAACTCGTTGATGACGTCATTTCCGAAAACCGTTTCTAGGAAGTTTTCGAAATTCTTATTGACCTGGTTACCGCCCCATGCCCCTCCTGTAACTCTGTACACGTGCTCTATATAGGTCAGTTTCTCTACACGTTTTATTACCTTGATAACCGTGATATCCGCCGTACCACCTGAAACGATAACAGCATACTTTCTTTAAGAGATAATTTATTATTTGATTGGCAAGAATTCAAGAGTCAATTTCACAAAAAAAAACTTACGACTAAGATTGATCGTAAGTATACTGATTTGTTCACGACTTAAGACCAATCTTAGTCGTAAGTTTTATTGTGAAACTGACTCCAGGATTGTATGACCCGAATTTGTTATATCACATATAAGGGTCTGGGAGATCGCCGGGTTATTTGTGAAAGTAATATCTTTCAATACAGCACCCCTAAACTGCTACAGACAGCTCGGTAGTTCTATTTTTCGATAGTCGAGAACTTTGTCGTTATTAGTGCACATAGTTTGGTATAAAACAAAATTCGGACAAGCTTGCTATGCGTTATGTGTTTTGTTCATTGATGATTGCTCAAGGCCGAACGATTACCTAGATAATAGTTGCTAACTTCAACGTCTTTGGTAGGAATTGACAATCATATCAAATCTTATTTTTATATTTTGATTGGTTGATTCCCGATTCTGTGTACAATAAATGCGCTTCATCGTTTTAATGACAGTAATACCGGGTGTTGTCTATCTTTCCCCCGAGGTCTTGCACGTTTTGATTCCCCTTTGGCATCTTTATACTTTTTCATCAATATAGAAAAAGAAGGTGTGGCAAGATTGCAAATGAGACAACTCTCCACAAGAGACCATTTGACACAGAAATTAACAACTACTATACAGGTCACCGAACGGTCTTTGTCAATGCCCATTTCGCATAGTCGGCTATAAAAGGCCCCAAAATGACAAACCATAAATATAAAGCAATGACAAATCGAACAATAGAAATAAAAAAAAGATGTGATATTAGTGCCAATAAAACAGCCCTCCTTACAAGTCACAATGTGTAAAATGTAAGCAAGTATAGGTCAAAGAACGGCCTTCAACACAGAACATTGGCTCACTCCGAACAACAAACTATAAACTTGTTTCATCAAAGGATACTCAGACATTCAGATGTATGGATTTTCCAACACAAGTGGACATAGATCTACAATAAATCTAGTTTAGACTAAGTTAAAAATTTCAAGTAACTTCGCAATAAATTCTCTACTTTGCAATTATAGAATGTTCATGGTATGCCCGTGTGTTACTTTTTCACGCTTTCTATGATTTTGTTTTCATATTTGCAAATTAATCATGTAGCAGACACATTTTGCATAGTTGTTCTTATGTTTGGCCCAGGAATTATTTTAAAAGGACCAAAGTTCGAACCCAATTCGAAAGTATGACCCTTATTAAGTTCTGTGTCTCAATTGACCGCGGAAATGTTCCACTTCTTCAATATCTTTATCTCCTTTCCACGATTATGTCAAACCAAATGTGATTCATCAACGAAAATTACTTTCAACAAAACGGTGCCACTATAATTCACCAGTGTTTTTGCCCATCCGTTTCAATACCGGATTTTTTTTGTAGAAGAGATGAGGAGATACCAAAAATGATATCAATTTAAAACAAACTGACAACTCCATGGCAACCAAAAAAGGAAAAGGTCAAAAGAAAAACAACACTGTAGTGTTCGTGTTGCACAATCTTAAATGTCACGTGTTGTGTTATTTTTATGCAATGGTGTTGCCTGACTTGTGAGATTTGACTACATACCACCGAGGTCTACAATCATAAGTCTTCGTCCTTCCTGGAAATATTTAGCAATTCCTTGGTCCTCGGGTAACAGACTGCAAAATAAGGCAGCAGCTTCTGGTTCATAAGCCAGCATCATCTGGGAACTATCTATGCCTGCCTGTATGAAATTAAAATATGTATCATCATTTATTCTCTAGAGCTCATCAAGGAGTCTTGTAGGAGTATGCATCAATGAATTCAGTGACTCCATATTGGAAAAATGTAATTACATGAATAAAACGGTCGTTCATAAATTATGATTAGATGAGAAATCTTGAACTACATACAATCAAAGACTATAAAACCCTATCCCAATCGTATACATTTAATTAATTATTGCGCTCTGCAATTTAAATCCCATCATTTTCGAAAATACATTTTTAATCAAAATTATACATTTATAGTTGAGCCTGATGAATTGGTGCAAAACAGTAATACTCAATCATCAACTTCACTTTCATATATACCTTGACATTACTTCAAATATATGTTTAAGTTAATTGTTATACAATATTATTTCCTTGAAAATAGGAAACGACTAAATTTTACAAAATTTTCCGTGTAATAAAAAATGATATGGAAATGACTCATAGAGAACTTTTAAAATGACTGTTTATGTAGCTTGGCGGAGAATCTTAGCATGACTGAGGCATATTTTACTCGTTGTATTTTTTTTAATCTGCTTAATGAATTTGAAAAGGAATTTTACAATGAAAGAGAACAAAAACACCGAAATTTCTACTGGCAAAACACGATACACATGTTATACTAGTATACTAACTTTATCAGAGGCTACCCTCATGAACTGCTTTGCGGCGTCACTCCAAATTGCAGGAACGGTAATCACGAAAAAGACGTCTTTTACAGTAAAGCCTAATTTTTTGCCGGTAAACATTTGAAGGAAATGTTCTTTCAGAAATCGTATTGATTCTGAAAAAACTTTTATAGCCGGCATGTCTTTTCCTGTTATATCTTGGATAGTCATCTCCAAGGATATTTCCTGCAAAAAATATATCATACTTATCATTTTTATTTTTATTTTAAGGATACATTGTTTTATGCAATATGAAAGTTTTTACTGATTGTTATTTGAAATGAAATGATTCAAAAAATCATTCTCAACATAACAACAAGTTATCGAAACTACAGATAATTTTTTTAACACATACTTGGGAGAGTATAAAACTTTGGATCTACAGATTAACCAACTCTTTTATTATGAAATACCAGTTACGACACAGCTGGTTATTTAGAAAACTGTTTTTGGGGCCAACTTCAAAAAGGGAAATAAGGGGCTCCTGTGTCGCTCAACTTGGTATATGTGTATATTCAGCGAAACTCTCCAATATTGTAGAACGGCTGTTTTCTGGTCTTTGGTCGGTTGTTTTCTCTTTGACGTATTCACCATTTCCATTCTCAATTTTATTGACACATGCGCACAAACTTACGGTTTAAACCCTATTTATTTCGTAGTAATCCTGATAAAATATATATCGGGGCCGTATATCATGTATGGATGATGATGGAGGCAAATGAGGCAAATGAGGCAAATGCCTCATGTTGGAAATTTAAATACAAAAAAGGTTGAAACAAAAGCTTGTCTTTTTCATGTTCATATCAAATTGTTTTCACGGCAAATGTCTTGCAATATTGAGAAGCAAAATCTCTTCACTCTCTGATGTCGCCCCTGTATGTTTTTCGTGATCCATGTTTCTATTTTACTTCAGTCTTATCTGTACCAAGATTTGTATTTAATATCTTAACAGCTTACATAAACTTTTGTAACGATCTCATTTTGTCTGCAGCAGTCAATTCGATTTTAGTCGCAAAAAAATATTTTAATCAGTAGTGGACCCTCGCCTTGAGAATTGTACGCTAAATCTGATGAATGGATCGATTAACATAAAGTCTTAATGGTTGGTCGAAACTCCTTGGCAAACAGACAGACAAAACAGACAGGTAAACGTATTGAATATATCAGGTGATTGAAGATTTGAACATATTAAATATTTGAAGACTCTAGATTATGAGTGGCCGTTCATGTCATTTGCGCGATTATATACGCGTATATAATTTTCAACGCGTATATATACGCGTATATTGTGGTTTTCAACGCGTATATTGTGGTTTTCAACGCGTATATTATCGTTTTATACGCGTATATTGTTAAAATAAACACGTTTATACTTTATTCCAATTTATTTATCATATACGCGTTAATATACGTGGACCTGAAAAGACCTGAAAAGACCTGAAAGTATACGACTAAAATTATTCAAATTGCAACAACTTTTTTATTATTGGATGGAATTTCTTCAAGTTGGAATTTAATCAATTGTTAATAGCCATATTTCATTAAAATTTAAATTTTTTAAATTAAAAACAAAATTTTGATGCCAAAAGTTCGACCTGAAGGGAGAAATGAAAAGACCTGAAGGGACCTGAAAATCTATGGTCGGAATAATTCTAACTTCAATAACTTTTTTAATATACAGTGGATATCTTTCAACTTTTGTTTTTGTGAAACAAAAAGTTCAATATAATGATAATATAAAAAAAATACATGAAAAATATCGTTTGGGTGTCAAAACTCGGACCTGAACGTAAATTCAAAAATCTAAATGTGCCTAAAATTACGCTATTTTTTTTAAAAGAAAATAATAAACAGAAACGAAAAATATGGTTGTTAACATTTCATGTTCGGTGTCATTTGTTCTCTTTTGGAAAACTGTCTCATTGGGATCACACTTTCTTTCGGGCACCCTTCTTTCTAATTTTTATTGACGGAAGATACTATTATGATACGCAAAACTGATACAAAAAAGACGGGAGATACCAAAGAATAATCAAAACTCACATGTCAAAACTCATAAGTCAAAGAGACATGATATACCATAGAAATAAATAATTAAGAAAAAGATTTGGTGTCTTTAAACTATGATAACCCCATCACAATCGTTGTGTGTGTGTCCCAAGTCTGGAACCTGCACTTTGTGACAAATGTCGGACCTGCTGGATGAAAAATAAAGTCCTGAATGAACCTGTGTATATATAGTTAATTCAACATAGCTTATAAAACATTTGCATTTTCATTCAAGAAGAGTCAAAAGCAACTTAAATTGTGATAAAAATATTTAATTTTAACGATAATCCAATTAAAAGATTAAAGTGAAATGTTTATTTAGATTAATGATCCAATTATCACCTAATATCAATACAAGGTGTAAATTACAACTGGCACACGTTATGTAATTAAAAATTCCAATGGACGAACACACGTCTTTAAATTACATATTTGGTTCATGGGGTAGCAATACTATTATTTTTATTTTATAAATAAAACAGTTTAAGATATATATATTAATGCAGTATAAGCAAGTTGAATTAGTTTGAATAATTTCACCGGGCAATCTTCTTTTTCTCTTTAGGTTTAGGATTCATCATCAACAAGGTATTTTGTATTCAAATATGTTCCTGTATAAATATAAAGTCATTCTTTCTCTTCAATGGACACTTGTCTAAAATTAAAACAAATAGAAAAGACAATGCTGTGCGAGTTTAAATACATCTACCCCTATGATCCTGTTATTCATGTCTTTTATTTCCCCGACAAGGTCCGAATTTTGTAGCTCAACCATTATATTTTCGATAAAATTCTTTATCATTTTAATGATAAATTATACCTTTCCTATAACAAAATTCATACTTCAAGGAGATTGATTGAAAACAGTTAAAGATTTTGAATAAATTTGACCACAGTCTTTTCAAGCAAATTTATGTTATTTAATTTTCCGTTCAGGTCCGAGTTTTCAACGATATTTTTTCATATCTTTTTTTTTTAACTTTATCATTATACTGAATTTTTAGTTTCACAAAATCTAAAGTTGAAAGATAACCATTCAATATTAAAAAAGTTATTGAAGTTAGAATTAGTCCGAACATAGATTTTCAGGTCCCTTCAGGTCTTTTCATTTCTCCCTTCAGGTCCAACTGTTGGCATCAAAATTTTGTTTTTAATTTAAAAAATTTAAATTTTATTGAAATGTGGATATTGACAATTAATAAAATTCCAACTTGAAGAAATTCCATCCAATAATAAAAAAGTTGTTGCAATTTGAATAATTTTAGTCGTATTCTTTCAGGTCTTTTCAGGTCTTTTCAGGTCCACTTTCAGGTCTTTAGTGTAACCCAGCTTTCATTGGTTAAAACAATAAGACAAACGAATGTTTATTAACGCATATATAATGATTTCATACGCGTATATTAACACAAATAACGCGTATATTAACGCGTATATTAACGCGTATATTTATGCAAATAACGCGTATATTAACGCGTATATGATAAATAAATTGGAATAAAGTATAAACGTGTTTATTTTAACAATATACGCGTATAAAACGATAATATACGCGTTGAAAACCACAATATACGCATTGAAAACCACAATATACGCGTTGAAAACCACAATATACGCGTATATATACGCGTTGAAAATTATATACGCGTATATAATCGCGCAAATGACATGAACGGCCACTCATACTAGATAGTCTCGTTTATTATGAAATATATTTAGTCCCCAGTATTTCAATTGAATGATAAATTTAAGCTCTAGCTACAACATATTTTAGGGAACTACAAATACAGAATATTTCATATTTATTACTTACAACATTATTGAGATTGATTGATTGATTGTTTGTGTTAAATGCCACTCGTTTTAGCAACTTTTTCTTACTCGTGGAGGTCTGTTTTTTTTTAGTAAAGAGAAACCGGAGAGAAACCATCGACATTCAGTATGAAAATGTACTGCCAAATCTAGTGAATTAAGATCGGGATGGAACTGCAAAGTACGGGATCTGAAATCAAAACATTAGGGTTGACAAGTTAATGATTCTAGGCTCCCTTGAAAAAATAAGACGTTTTAGCAGACTAATGGCAAAACACAAGCAACAGCTATTATTAAATTCAGGACTATCATGTTCAAGCTTGGGCAAGAATAGTGCATAGAAATACTGTGGACAAACCCATTTAAGTTGTTAACATTGTCTTACTACATACCCTATTATGTAATTGCATTTTGAAGTTCTTGACGTAAAAATGTTTAGCAGCATTATCTGGGTCATCGTCCATTAAGTCTGAATAAGTATATTGTGCTCTGTATCCAAATGAGTTAAATGATAGGTCGGGATTTAGCAGCAACACTGATGGTGCTTTCATCTCTGAACTGTGAACTCCCTCTGCTGACCAATCATTAGTCCTGATTTGAAGTGGGTTTGACTCAAAATCAGACCGCATGGAAAATGCATACCCTGAAAATGTTGTTCCAACGTCTATTGCAGCAACAACTAATCGATCTCCTCTTTTGTCTGAGCTGTCCTTTGATGCCATTTTTAATAAAAATAGATCTACAAAAATAAACAACTCCTACGTTATATTAATAATTGAAATTTGTTAATAGTTCAATGAGGCATCAACCTGTAAACAAAACACAATAACAAACAGTTGAGAGTTTTGTCTTCAACAATAATGAAGGGTTTATACATTACGTCAATATCTGGATTACCTCTTGTCTAAATATTAAACTAAAGGCTCTAAAGAGCCTGTGTCGCTCACCTTGGTCTATGTGAATATTAAACATCGGACGCAGATCGATTCATGACAAAATTGTGTTTTGGTGATGGTAATGTGTTTGTACATCTTACTTTACCGAACATTCTTGGTGCTAACAATTACCTCTATCTATAATTAACTTGGCCCAGTAGTTTCAGAGGAGAAGATTTTTGTAAAATTACTAAGATTTACGAAAAATGGTTAAAAATTGATGATAAAGGGCATTAACTCCTAAAGGGGTCAACTGACCATTTCTGTCATGTTGACTTATTTGTAGATCTTACTTTGCCGACATTTATTGCTTTTTACGGTTTATCTCAATCTATAATAATATTCAAGATACATGTTATAACAAAAACAGCAAAATTTCCTTAAAATTACCAATTCAGGAGCATCAACCCAACAACGGGTTGTCCCATTCATCTGAAAATTTCAGGGCAGTTAGATCTTGACCTAATAATCAATCTTACTTCATGTCAGATTTGCTCTAAATGCTAAAATGGTTTTTGAGTTATAAGCCAAAAACTGCATTTACCCCTATGTTCTATTTTTAGCTGTGGCGGTCAACTTGTTTGGTTGGCCGGGTCACGTCACACATTTTTGAAACTAGATACCCAATGATGATTATGGCCAAGTTTGGTTTAATTTGGCCCAGTAGTTTCAGAGGAGAAGATTTTTGTAAAAGATTACTAAGATTTACGAAAAATGGTTAAAAATTGACTATAAAGGACAATAACTCCTAAAGGGGTCAACTGACCATTTCGGGCCAGGTGAGCTAAATAGAGAGAATTTAAGAACTTCCATCAACGAGGTTGTTGCTATATTTTTTTTCTTTACATCTTAGTACTTTCATGGAGGTATTATATAAATATACATTTAGAAATATGTAAAGAGAGAATATGAAAAAAATATACGGATAATGCAAGCTCCCATTGAACTCTAAAGTAATGTGCGTTGCAAGCTCGAATCTAACTCTAAAACGACGGGCAATACAAACTCCAGTCTAATTCTAAAGCGATGGACAACGCAAGCTCCAATCAATCTCTAAAGCAATGGAAAAATGAAAGCTCCAATCTAACCCTAAAGTAAGATATTACGATGCTCATTTGTGGCGGATCCAGACATTTCATGAAAAAGGGAGGGGGCATACTGCTTAAGGGGGACTCACTCCAGTCATGCTTCTGCGATTTCCTATATAATCAACAATAGGGGCGGGCACCCTCCTGCTTTAATTCGTCTCTGTTCTTGAATGGTTGTTATACTGTTTCTCTAAGACGATAACACAATTTTTAAGTATTCTAAAAACACCTACTTGAAGTAAAAGCAGAACATTTAAATATTTGTTCACTAAACTTGTAATGGAGAGTTGTCTCTTTGGCACTCGTTTCACATTATCTTATTTGTATGTACTGCTTTCAAATTATTGCTCTTTTTTTATATTTAGTACCAATCGGTTGAGTTGTGTTGTAACGTCACTGTTCCGTGTTATGTGGTGTTTGAGCACTCAAAAAAAATGTTGAATCAAGTCACATTAGCTGGAAAATCGGTAATTTATGATAAAAGGAAGGGGCTATGGGGGTCTGTACACAGCGTCATTTCCTTGCGCACACGAAACAAACCATATCGTTGTCATGATCTCTCCGTTGATTTGCTGCCTATCTGATCTTTGTGTAAGATAGCAATAGAATTATGAGACTGCTAGTTTTATTTCAAACTTTTATTGTTAGTATTATGGTACATGTAACTTATATCTGATACATATATATATATATGTATGCAATTATTCCTGGTACAACTTGCATTTTTGTTTTATGATTAAAAAATCGCAATAATGAATGCACTCAATAATTTCTGAAATTTCAATAATACTGAAAACAGGGAGTGAATGTTTTTTTCTGAGTTGTACCAAAAGTAATTTCTTTTTCTGAGTTGTACCAAAAGTAATTTCTTATGGGTACAGAATGCAGATTGGCTGAGGCTCCAGTGGCGGATCCAGAATTTTTCATAAAGGGGGATACTGACTGACCTAAAAGGGGGGGGGGGGGGGCTCTCCAGTCATGCTTCAGTGATTCCATATATAATCAACAAAATGTTTCCCACGAAACGGAGGGGGGGAGGGGGTTCGGGTCCCCCAGCTCCCCTCCCCCTTGATCCGCATATGGGCTCATAATATATCCGCGGATACACAATCTATGTTTCTGGGTGGTCTTTTCATAGATATGACTAGATATGTAAAAATGAGGGAGGAAAGTAACATGATTTGGCATCCGAGTGGTTTGAAACCAAGCACATATGGGGTTGAAACTTGCCTGAAAATGATTTTTGGAGGATATAAAACAAGGTATTCTCCCCCCCCACAAATTTTTTCCAATTCAAAATGAAATGATTCAATTTTTGTTTCATGTCCGGATGTAAAGTAGCAATTTCGAAAACTCATATTTCCATGTAAATTGATCACTGCTTTTTGGTAAAAATATAAAAAAAAAGTTCATGCGCCAGTGAGAAACTGTGAGGTCAGGTGTAAAATATTTGTACAAGTCACAATCTGGGGCATCTTTTAACAATAGGTTTATTTTTAAACAAATCGGTGTATTTTGTTTTTTTCGACGTGAAATTCAATCTTCACATCTTTACATCCCAATACAACACCAACACTCCATTTAATGGACAGTTTCTATTTCCATCTCGATTGCCATCATATAACTGACCAATTTAAAAATATTATAATTGATAGAAAAATAAACGGCTTATCAATTTAATAATTACCTTGACACGTAGATCTCTTACCTCAGACCGTGGTCACTGCTGATCACTGCTGTGTCATTGGATTTATTCTGTTCAGCGACATGAGTTGGGCGAGAAAAAAATCAAATGTTTTTCCACCTCAAATTTCATTCATTATAATTTACTTCCTCAATCATGTAATGTTACACTTCATATTTCAAAGGGAGATAATAAATTTTAAATTAAATTTTATTTTTCTTGTTGCTAGCAACGGTGCATGAAGAGATATTTCCAAGTCCTTTCAACTGCATCTGTTTGTTCGCATTTCTTTTTAAAATTCATTTGTTGGATGAGAAACTTAAATAAAGTAAACAATTAGTACCTTTAAGTTTTGAAAAAACAAAAATCTAAATATATAATATTTAACATTATTCATCATGTTCATATGAATAAAACTGAGGATGTCATGACTCGATCAATAATACCGCTTTAGATATCTAGTCTGACTACCCACCAGAACTACAAAAATTAACAAACAACATCTTTAGGGCATGCAAACATTATAGCAATGTCTGCAACAAATGACAGTTATCTATTTGATAGAATGGTACAATGTAATAGAGTGTTCAGTCCGTAGCTAGGATCCTCAGTTGGAATAATTTGTCATTTCAAAATTTACAAAAAAATAGAAACTGCACTTCACACAAATGTGTTTACAGCAAATATTCAAGCTAGCTGTCTATCAAAGATGAAGATAAGATTTAAAGTTATATAAGTTTGCAGGCGCAGATCCAGGGTTGGGGGTTCCGGGGGTTGGAACCCCCCTTTTTTTGGACGATCAATGCATTTGAATGGGGGCTTGTAGTTGGAACCCCCCTTTTTTTGTCCTGAAGATTCTGACTTTGGACCACTTTGGACAAGCATTAGAATATTACTGAGAAGCTTAGTGTATGTTTATCTAGTTGTTGGAATCCTAAACGCTTCACCTTTCAGTCTCGATTAGCTATACTGGTACAAACAAAACGTTCAACTAATGTCAGTATACTTTAAGTACTTATACATGTATCTCGAAGCATAATTTTCAATAATGGAAAAAGAAATATGTCATTAAATCTAAAATTTTAAAAAGTAAAATAATTCGAGTTATCTCCCCTTGACCATAGAATGCTTATCTAAACTTTTCGCAGCAGATGCCACCATAACGTATGAAGCTCTTTTGGAGCTGAATAGGCTTTTCTTAAAGGGAACCTTAATCAATCATTATCTTACCAAAGCATAATTTAAGGAGCATATTATATAACCAATATCCCATATATTTCAGCAAATGTTATCAGGTGATACCATGTATGACGAAAGATACAATTTAAAGACTTGTGTTTAACAAATGTATAATTGATATATTTGAAACCATAAAATTCTTGATACAAACAACATAATAATTAAAAAGATACAATATAGAGACATTGTGTCCCACATATGTACCGATATTATGCTAACCAACATATATATATATATATATATAAGTACGTCTGAGTCAGTGACAACCCTACAACAGATCTAACATTGTTGGGTTGATGTTTAGACGAGTTGTATATATATATATGAAGCCTAATAACATTACTGATATAATATAATTCGCTTTTTAATGCTGGAACCTGATGGTTTTTTCCTAATAAATTGTTATCGGCATATGGCTTAATGTAATTATATGACAATTATGTGTTTTAAAAATCGTGTGACTTTGTATTTGGCCGAAGAATCTGATTCCCTCCATTTTTTTCATAGTCGGCCACTGATACGTCCACACGTTTCTTGATCAAGGTTGTTGATCAATTGTTACGATTCTCAATTTCCCATTTGTGAACTGTTTTCGACATGCTGTTGTTCTGTCATAGCCATGTACAAAATAACAATTATAAACGGCAGTAATTCATTCACGCACAATTGCACATATTGTAGCAATTTAAGGAATGCTCAACTGTTTGAAGTCTGACCTGATTGTATAATATTCATTTTGAAGGCATCGGATTTACTACTTCCTAATGTTATTACAATCTTTTAGCACTTGCATCAGAAGAGAATTCAATTATGAAACTATGAGATTTGTAATATGTTCTGCTGAGCCTGCAAAACTTAATTAAAGGCACAATTCAACTACGCATTTTGAAATAGTTGTCTATAAGTTTGCTTGAGTTTATAAACAGCAGACGGTCCACCTCCTGTGTTTGTTCTCATGCTAATGTTACTTATTAGTTCCATTGCTGCACAGATACATGTATAAGCTGGTTCTCGGATGATTACTACGTACACTTTGTTTGAGGGAAGCGTAACAGTGGCGGATTCAGAAATTTACATGATGAGTGGGTGGGCACTGACTTTCTAAGAACGGAATTTCATAGTTCATCCGAGTTTGGGAAATAACGCCAGATGATATAAATACTTTAATATAATTTGAATAGCATTATTTATCTATTGATGAAATATTTATAATATTTTGTAAAAACTAAAAATATGCTGTTTATCTACCTGAAGAATCCCTAAACTTCTGGTACTAATGAAACAGGGACCTTCACTGAGATAGCTGTGTTAGTGGAGTATAATTGTTAACAGCGAGCAATACTGTTGTTGAATAAAAAAAATAAAAGACTTTTTAAGAACGGAGTCGCTCCAGTCATGTTTCAAAGATCCTTTAGATATAATCAACCAGATTTTCTAAGAAAAAAAAGAAAGAGGGACAGTCACTGAGTTAAGCGCGACATCTAAATTGCTAATTTTTTGGGGGGCTATTTCTAAACAATCGAAATTGTGTACCCTTAGAATACTTGAAACCCATTTGTCCGTGTAAAATTTGTTACAGTTTGACTTATATATTATATGGGTCATTTCCAAAAAATGTAGAATTTTGAAATTAAAAAAAATATTAAAAGTTACGTATTCAAAGAATCCTCTACAGAAGCAAATGAAAACAAACAGTACTTTAAGAACAACATATTAAAAGATGCAATCTTAATGATGTCATACAAGAATATCTAACATTTTTTGATCGGTGGAACAATATTTTGTCTATCCTGTAACCATTTTCAAAAGAAATTTTGGGTTATTTAGAAAAGGTTTAGATAAAATGTTAAGCTTGTTTTACGTAGCCAATTAGATGGTTTTCTGTAAAATTATAGATTATTTGCCAATTTTCCAGGTTCTACTGAAAAATGGTTTTCAAAGGTTGTAAAATTTACCACCAGTAATGCAAGTCTAAGATAGCAATTTAAATTGTTCGGCATTTTTTCACCCTTTCAATTAAACCCAACAACAAGTAAATCCCTCATAAGTTAGTTTACTTTTCTCTTTGTTTCATTGGTAACCATGGTAACAGGAACGTACGTTTCTGATATATCACTATATATATATATATATATACAAGTCTATCCTGTTACCTTTTTGTCTATCCTGTTACCGTTATCAGTATATCTTCGCTAGTCAAGCGTTACGATCCAATCCCGCTCTCTCCACGGGATCCATCGTTCAGTTTTTTACTTAAATAAGGCCGTTAGTTTTCTCGTTTGAATTGTTTTACATTGTCTTATCGGGGCCTTTCATAGCTGACTATGCGGTATGGGCTTTGCTCATTGTTGAAGGCCGTACGGTGACCTATAGTTGTTAATGTTTGTGTCATTTTAGTCTTTAGTTGTCTCATTGACAATCATACCACATCTTCTTTTTTATAATCTTATAAAAATATATAGATGTAAGGTGTGTTTATTATTAATGTTCTGAATCACAAATCCGACAAGCTTTCATTTAAACCATAACAACTGAAATTTCCATTAGAAATAAAAACAAATTAGCATGGGTGTAGTGAAAATTCGACTTTTTTTTATAAATGACCCATAAAGTAAAGAGAAAAGGAGATCGAGCTCTTTCGGCTATATCAGTAATATATCAAGAAATGCAAGTGGATAGAAAACTTAAAATTGATACTAGTATTAAATAGCAAGCTAGAACAATTAGAGTTCTCCATATGATATATCAGTGACTGCAGATAAACGAAAAAATAATTAAAATTAATAGAAAACCAAAAATAATGGATTTTAGTAAAAAATAAAAAGGCTTCCCAAGTAAAAACAATATCGGTTTACATTGAACAGATTTAGAAAAAGATAAATCAGGCTGAATAAAGTTATTATAAAACAAAACAAATATATAACGGGAAAAAAAAAGAGAAACAAAACACCAAATGAAATAAAGGCTTATATAATACTTGAAAAATACATATAAAAACTTTACAAACTTTAAAAAAAACCTAGAGTGATGTTTAATTTAAATTGCATAAACCATGCATGCAGAAACATATAATTGTATACATGTATTTGCATAAACTAAGGATCTATTATATAAAAATGCACTCGTGGATCTGAGCTCATGATTAGCTGATATTTTTAGACATGTGACACGGGTTTCCCATCACTTGTTTTGCATTTACAAAGTTGTCTCCCATGTATATGACAGGTGGGATTATTCAAAAGTCCGACAATGGACTGGAAAGTAAACTTGTTTGTTTGTTTGTGTGTTAGTTTATTTAATTGTTATATTTGTGATGACCCCACAGCTACAGATACCGTTTATGAAGTTTTACAAAGGACGCAAGGATTATCAAAGGTAAAAAAATATACGTTACCTGTTCAGGTAAATTAAAAAAATGGCGACGTAAACAATGAATCACTTACATTGTACCCTTTATATTTTATGTCACGATTTTATTTTTAGCCAACATTATTAATAATGAAGAATATGTGTGAAAAAATATAAATGCAGTTACTTTAGAATCTTGGTCAATGATTGGTGTTTATTTTTGAATGAAATGAAAAGGGGGAGGGGTAATCATAGATGGTATCTAGTCCTATAACATATGACTTCGCATTCTTATTCAATTTTTAACGTTTTTATACTGATATTTTCATTTTTTATTTTTTTTTAAATGAAAAAATGATTACGGTAATGTAAATATTCTGTCATTTTTTTACAAACTTCAACATATTTTGTTCAAATACTTAAAATTATGCGACTAGACAACAAATAGAAAAAAATAAAAATCTGGGCGAATGGACCCTGGGCGAATAGGTAGTATGGCGAACGCGAATCAGGGCGAATGGACCTGGATTCATCATAGATCTAAAATGTACAACGTATGGGTCATAACATTGGTATTGGAACAGTCTTTTCTCTTAATTTGATATTTTTATACGGTGGTTTAAATGTCAATTAAAAAAACACAGAAAGAATCCTCTCAACTTTGGGATCACATTAATGCTCATGGATATAAAATTTTATTCCCCGGTTGTGGGATTACAATGTATGTATGTACTATTAAATGACATGAGCAAATAAGTCCTAATACCGATAATTCAGCCTGTGCGACCCGTGTTAAGGAAGAGCCATATCTCTTGCACGTTAAAGACACCCTTGTAGATTTCGAAAAAGAGCAGGCTAATGCCGCTACAAGGCAGCACTCGCACCCGCAAAGTGGAAAGGGATTAATATAAGTTGCAAAACTTGTTTCCCAATCCACTATAAATAAATATGTTTAAACTAAACACTGATGAAGATGCCATGTCTATATATATATCAAAAGTTAATGAACAGGGGTGGATTTGAAGGGGCTTTTCTGGGCAAATTTTTAGTTTCTTATATAGGGAATTACTGAAGCATGACTGGAGAGTGTCCCTTCTTAAGCAGTCAATGGGCTCTAACTTTTATGGATCTGCCACTGAGGAAATCGCTTTTCAGACAGCTGTAAATAAGGAAAAATGGTGAAATTGGTCCATGGAGTTGTAGCTCAAATTTGAACCTTCCACTTAAAAATACAGATACATGTACAGATTATAGAATGTTAATTTGCTGTTTCAATTTTCTTAAAAATGAATTATACCCTAGCTAACTTAACTTTGGACATATTGTTTAAAAGAAAAAAATGTATCATATTTTAAACTTAATTATTAGTATCTTAAAGAGTAAGACTCAATTAATATCACAGTTTCATTTCTGTTGGTCAATTATCATAACACAGACTACTGAAGAGAAAGAATAGATAATCTGTCTGATTTATTCTTTAAGCTTAACATTATATTTGTTAATTAAAATGAAGATGATGATTAAGTAAAATAAAATGTTTAATCATAAAATTAAGAACTTGGACAAAACATGCAAAAGATAAGAAATTACATCAGACAATGTTGACAAAAAATCTACTCTACATGGACAATGAGAGTAAGTTTCTTTTTTTGATCAAGTTTCGAATCCAATACAGCTAACCTTGAATCTATAACAGAGCCAATACATCAACAGTTAGTAATTATACTATAAATGCTATATTATAAAATGAAAAAAAAGACTATAAAATTCTATACATGTACAGTCATGGGACAAAAGTGAGTTCTCACTAAAAAAAATGTGCTATCATTTCAACTAAAATCGATATTTATAAAAAAAAATATTACCGAGTAACTGTTTGAGCGATTTTTATAAAATAGATACCAAAAGATGTGTATATTATTGTCCTGTCCTGTTACAAATCTGTTTAAATACAAATTTACAAATTTACAAGTACATTATGTACATATACATATTTGTAACATTGTACTGAAATATATATCATAATTTAATTTAGCTATAGATATTCTCTTATAATTACAAAATTTCCACTTAAAACTTAAGCACATTTAGTTAATTCTCAAGAACATGAAGTATTCTGCATGGTTATGAAATTTTAAAAACTCAATTAAAAATAATCTTGTCAACAATTATCAAATCTGTTTTTACTTTAAGTGCTTTTGTGAAAAAGACTTGCTGATATGAAATTATTAGATTATTACTGCTAACATTACTGTAAGTGTTAAATACAATTAGGTCCGAGTACACAGTTATCGTCCTTTGATTTTTGTTGTCCATGAATATATATAGTCCTTAGTGTGAACAGCGTGTTACTTGCCAATTTCTGTTATACCCCTTCCAAATTTAGTTCTCCATGTTTTTGCCTCATATAGCAAAAGCTGTCAAAAGATTTCAAGACCCTCTTATCATAAAATTGTCCATATTTTGAGTTAGAACTGATGAAGTTTCTATAATTTTGATATAATTTGTCCCAAAAGTAGTACAAAACACTGTAAAAATATTATTGAGGAAGCGCAGGTGGGATTTTTTTAATTTTCATTTATTGTCTAAAAGAGATGCACTACGAAATAACTGTGTACTCTGACCTACATGTGTAAGATCATGCATATAATCTGCAATCTACATGTACATGTAGTGCTGTCTTTAGGATAGTATCCTACATGACTATATATATATAATAGGGATGACTACTGGTATACATCATGTATACCAGTAGTCATTCCCATATTTGTCACCTATTTAAAAAATCTATAACACAGGTTACCCAAAACAATATTAAAATTACGATGGAATTGCAATTAGTCACCAATAAAAAGATAACTTTGCTCCTCAGGAGCCCTTTAATCATGTTAATGCTATAACAAGGTTAATCTTAAGATTTCCGCAAAAATGATAACTGTGAAAAATTTGCCACTGTTCACATGGTTCAGCCACTGATTGTAAGCAATCCCAAAAAATAAATATGTGTTACTGTAAATGTACATGTACGTTTAAATGTCATGAACATGATGAATGTGTATTAAGATTGTATATGTTGAATTAAGATATTAATAAAACAAGTCATCGGTTTACAGCGTTCATATATGATTGTGGATTTTCTCATGTGAATTTATTCGTAAAAGTGCCTTTTTATGACTGTGTCAGTTATAAAATAAATAATCGTAACATTTATTATGTTGTAAATTTTAGTGTTTAAAAGGCTCACAGAACTTATACATGTGTGTTTTTAAATATGCTACATTTTGTACCTTACAACACAATGTGCATGTCCTTTTCACATCAGGACAATAAAAGATTTTGAGTATGTTCCGGACCATATGAGTATTTGGACCATACGCGTATGGTCGGACCATATGAGTATATACTCGTTTGGTTATAAACGGGCCAGGCCATATGAGTATTTGGACCATATAAGTATATTTTTCGATAATATGCGTGAGAAAACTTTATAAAATAACAATGATTGCTACATTCAATTGTATTATTTACAATTCAGATAACATTAAATATTGGAGTCAAAGCTAGTTTTCTCACATCATCATGCGTAGGGTGACACTTACGTCAACACGGTACCATAGCTTTTCTTGAGTCCTTGGTCATTCCGATGTGTCTACGGCGAAAGCCCTCAGTATATCTCCAGTATCGCTCCAATATCGTAAAATAACTGAAGTACATCATATCACCAGATAACTTTAAATAATAAAGTAGTGTCCTTGTCGGTGACGTCATTCATTATTTTTTTTTAAACAAAACACGTATAAGTATAAAAAAAATATGAATATTGCACTGCTAATGCTAATTGTATTATGTTTCAAAAGAACAAATGTAAACAATTTATTATACTCTCCATCCTGTCGGCTTTTATGTCCGGTGTCATATGGTATTTTGAACCCCCTAAAAATTGACCCCGGGGTCAAAATACCATGCGGTAAAATGACACCGGGGTCATTATACCGCATGGTATTTTGACCCCGGGGTCATTTTTCACATATGGTATTTTGAACCCCCCTGCGGTATATTGAACCCCCCTGTTTTTGAGAAATAGTATTGCAGATAATCTTATTTACAATTTATTGGCTATTATTTTTTTTTAATTAGAGGTTATGAGTAGGGGGTTCAATATACCGCAGGGCGTCAAAATACCATGGCTATATAAAATTTTGCAAAATATCTTTTCCAGTATGCTAAATACATATAAACTACTTATTGGAGTATTATAACTATGTTAAGGAGTTAGAATAGCTTGGATTTTTGAAATTCAAGGTCTATAGTAGGGGGTTCAATATACCGCAGGGGGGTCAAATTACCATGGCTAAGTAAAATTTTCAAAATATCTTTTCCAGCATGTTGAATACATACAAATTACAATTTGGAGTATTATTACTATGTAAAGGAGTAAGAAAAGCTTGAATTTTTGAAATTCAAGGTCTATGGTAGGGGGTTCAATATACTGCAGGGGGGTCAAAATACCATGGCTAAGTAAAATTTTCAAAATTTCTTTTCCAGTACCGGTATGTTAAATACATACAAACTACTTGTAGGAGTATTATAACTATGTTAAGGAGTTTGAATAGCTAGAATTTTTTGAAATTTAAGGTCTATAGTGGGGGTTCAATATACCGCAGAGGGGTCAAAATATCATGGAAATTATTTTTTTTAAAAACATTTTTTCCAGGATGTTAAATGCATACAAACTACTTATTGAAGTATTATTACTATGTTAAGGAGTTAGAATAGCTAGAACTTTTGAAATTTAAGGTCTATAGCAGGGGGTCAATATACCATTGAAATTATTTTTTTTCAAAACATTTTTTCCATGATGTTAAATGCATACAAACTACTTATTGAAGTATTATTACTAAGTTAAGGAGTTAGAATAGCTAGAATTTTTGAATATTAAGGTCTATGGTAGGGGGTTCAATATACCGCAGTGGGGTCAAAATTCCATGGAAATTAATTTTTTTTCTTACATCTTTTCCAGCGTTTTAAATACATACTAACTACTTATTGGATTATTATTACTATGTTCAGGAGTAAGAATTGCAAGAATTTTTGAAATTGAAATTCTATGGTAGAGGGTTCAATATACAGCAGGGGGTCAAAATACGGTAATACCATGGCAAAGACAAAATTTTAAAATATCTTTTCCAGTATGTTAAATACATACACACTACTTGTAGGAGTATTATAACTTTGTTAAGGAGTTTGAATAGCTAGAATTTTTGAAATTTAAGGTCTATAGTAGGGGTTCAATATACCGAAGGTGGGTCAAAATACCATGGAAATTATTTTTTTTCAAAACATTTTTTCCAGGATGTTAAATGCATACAAACTACTTATTGAAGTATTATAATTATGTTAAGGAATAAAAATTGCAAGAATTTTTGAAATTGAAGGTCTATGGTAGGGGGTTCAATATACCGCAGGGGGGTCAAAATACCATGGCAAAGTAAAATTTTCAAAATATCTTTTCCAGTATGTTAAATACATACAAAATACTTGTAGGAGTATTATAACTAGGTTAAGGAGTTTGAATAGCTAGAATTTTTGAAATTTAAGGTCTATAGTAGGGGTTCATTATACATATAATGCAGGGGGGTCAAAATACCATGGAAATTATTTTTTTTCAAAACATTTTTTCCAGCATTTTAAATACATACAAAATACTTGTTGGAGTATTATAACTAGGTTAAGGAGTTTGAATAGCTAGAATTTTTGAAATTTAAGGTCTATAGTAGGGGTTCAATATACCACAGGGGGGTCAAAATACCATGGATTTTTTTTTTTCAAAACATTTTTTCCAGCATTTTAAATACATACAAACTACTTACTTGAGTATTATAACTATGCTAAGGAGTTAGAATTGCAAGATTTTTTGAAATTAAAGGTCTATGGTAGGGGGTTCAATATACCGCAGGGGGGTCAACATACCATGGCTAAGTAAAATTTTCAAAATATCTTTTCCAGTATGTTAAACACATACAAACTACTTGTAGGAATATTATAACTATGTTAAGGAATAAGAATTGCAAGAATTTTTGAAATTTAAGGTCTATGGTAGGGGTTCAATAAACCGCAGGGAGGTCAAAATACCATGGCTAAGTAAAATTTTCAAAATTTCTTTTCCAGTATGTTAAATACATACAAACTACTTGTAAAAATATTATAACTTTGTAAAGGAGTTTGAATAGCTAGAATTTTTGAAATTTAAGGTCTACAGTAGAGGGTTCAATATACCGCAAGGGGGTCAAAATACCATGGAAATAAATTTTTTTCAAAACATTTTTTCCAGGATGTTAAATGCATACAAACTACTTATTGAAGTATTATAACTATGTTAAGGAATAAGAATTGCAAGAATTTTTTAAATTGAAGGTCTATGGTAGGGGGTTCAATATACTGCAGGGGGGTCAAAATACCATGGCAAAGTAAAATTTTCAGAATATCTTTTCCAGTATGTTAAATACATACAAACTACTTGTAGGAGTATTATAACTATGTTAAGGAGTTAGAATAGCTAGAACTTTTGAAATTTAAGGTCTATAGTAGTGGTTCAATATACCGCAGGGGGTCAAAATACCATGGAAATTATTTTTTTTCAAAACATTTTTTCCAGGATGTTAAATACATACAAACTACTTATTTGAGTATTACAACTATGTTAAGGAGTTAGAATTGCAAGAATTTTTGAAATTTAAAGTCTATGGTAGGGGGTTCAATATACCGCAGGGGGGTCAAAATACCATGGAAAAGTAAAATTTTCAGAATATCTTTACCAGTATGTCAAATACATACAAAATACTTGTTGGAGTATTATAACTAGGTTAAGGAGTTTGAATAGCTAGAATTTTTGAAATTTAAGGTCTATAGTAGGGGTTCATTATACATATAACGCAGGGGGGTCAAAATACCATGGAAATTATTTTTTTTCAAAACATTTTTTCCAGCATTTTAAATACATACAAACTACTGATTGGAGTATTTGAACTATGTTAAGGAGTTAGAATTGCAAGAATTTTTGAAATTCAAGGTCTATGGTAGGGGTTCAATATACCGCAGGGGGGTCAAAATACCATGGCTAAGTAAAATTTTCAAAATATCTTTTCCAGTATGTTAAATACATACAAACTACTTGTAGGAATATTAAAACTATGTTAAGGAGTTTGAATAGCTAGAATTTTTGAAATTTAAGGTCTATAGTAGGGGGTTCAATATACCGCAGGGGGGTCAAAATACCATGGACATTATTTTTTTTCAAAACATTTTTTCCAGGATGTTAAATGCATACAAACTACTTATTGAAGTTTTATAACTATGTTAAGGAATAAGAATTGCAAGAATTTTTGAAATTGAAGGTCTATGGTAGGGGGTTCAATATACCGCAGGGGGGTCAAAATACCATGGCAAAGTAAAATTTTCAAAATATCTTTTCCAGTATGTTAAATACATACAAAATACTTGTAGGAGTATTATAACTAGGTTAAGGAGTTTGAATAGCTAGAATTTCTGAAATTTAAGGTCTATAGTAGAGGTTCAATATACCGCAGGGGGGTCAAAATACCATGGCAAAGTAAAATTTTCAAAATATCTTTTCCAGTATGTTAAATACATACAAAATACTTGTAGGAGTATTATAACTAGGTAAAGGAGTTTGAATAGCTAGAATTTTTTTAATTTAAGGTCTATAGTAGGGGGTTCAATATACCGCAGGGGGTTCAAAATACCATGGACATTTTTTTTTTCAAAACATTTTTACCAGGATGTTAAATGCATACAAACTACTTATTGAAGTTTTATAACTATGTTAAGGAATAAGAATTGCAAGAATTTTTGAAATTGAAGGTCTATGGTAGGGGGTTCAATATACCGCAGGGGGGTCAAAATAGCATGGCAAAGTAAAATTTTCAAAATATCTTTTCCAGTATGTTAAATACATACAAAATACTTGTAGGAGTATTATAACTAGGTTAAGGAGTTTGAATAGCTAGAATTTTTGAAATTTAAGGACTATAGTAGGGGTTCAATATACCGCAGGGGGGGGGGGGGTCAAAATACCATGGATTTTTTTTTTTTTCAAAACATTTTTTCCAGCATTTTAAATACATACAAACTTCTTATTTGAGTATTATAACTATGTTGAGGAGTTAGAATTGCAAGAATGTTTGAAATTAAAGGTCTATGGTAGGGGGTTCAATATACCGCAGGGGGGTCAAAATACCATGGCAAAGTAAAATTTTCAGAATATCTTTTCCGGTATGTTTTAAAAATACATACAAAATACTTGTCGGAGTATTATAACTAGGTTAAGGAGTTTGAATAGCTAGAATTTTGAAATTTAAGGTCTATAGTAGGGGTTCATTATACATATAACGCTGGGGGGTCAAAATACCATGGAAATTATTTTTTTTCAAAACATTTTTTCCAGCATTTTAAATACATACAAAATACTTGTTGGAGTATTATAACTAGGTTAAGGAGTTTGAATAGCTTGAATTTTTGAAATTTAAGGTCTATAGCAGGGGTTCAATATACCGCAGGGGGGACAAAATACCATGGAAATTATTTTTTTTCAAAACATTTTTTCCAGCATTTTAAATACATACAAACTACTTATTTGAGTATTATAACTATGCTAAGGAGTTAGAATTGCAAGAATTTTTGAATTTTTGAAATTAAAGGTGTATGGTAGGGGGTTCAATATACCGCAGGGGGGTCAAAATACCATGGCTAAGTAAAATTTTCAAAATATCTTTACCAGTATGTAAAATACATACAAACTACTTGTAGGAATATTATAACTATGTTAAGGAGTTTGAATAGCTAGAATTTTTGAAATTTAAGGTCTATAGTAGGGGGTTCAATATACCGCAGGGGGGTCAAAATACCATGGAAATTATTTTTTTTCAAAACATTTTTTCCATGATGTTAAATGCATACAAACTACTTATTGAAGTATTATTACTAAGTTAAGGAGTTAGAATAGTTAGAATTTTTGAATATTAAGGTCTATGATAGGGGGTTAAATATACCACAGGGGGGTCAAAATACCTTGGAAATTATTTTTTTTCCTAATATCTTTTCCAGCATTTTAAATACATACAAACTACTTATTGGAGTAGTATTACTATGTTAAGGAGTTAGGATAGCAAGAATTTTTGAAATTTAAAGTCTATGGTAGGGGTTCAATATACCAAAGGGGGTCAAAATACCATGGGTAAGTAAAATTTTCAAAATATCTTTTCCAGTATAATAAATACATACAAACTACTTGTTCGAGTATTATAACTATGTTAAGGAGTTAGAATAGCAAGAATTCTTGAACTTTGGGGTCTATGGTAGGGGGTTCAACAACCTCAGGGGGTCAATATACCATGGAATATTTTTTCTTTTCAAAATATCTTTTCCAGCATGTTAAATACATACAAACTACTTGTTGGAATATTATAACTATGTTAACCCCCTTCTATAGACCTTGAATTTCAAAAACCCAAGCTATTCTAACTCCTTAACATAATTTTAATACTCCGATAAGTAGTTTGTATGTATTTAACAAACTGGCAAAGATATTTTGAAAATTTTACTTAGCCATGGTATTTTGCCCCCCTGTGGTATATTGAACCCCCTTCTATAGACCTTGATTTTCAAAAATTCAGGCTATTCTAATTCCTTAACATAGTAACAATACTCCAATTTGTAGGATGCATGTATTCAACATGCTGGAAAAGATATTTTAAAATTTTTACTTAGCCATGGTATTTTGACCCCCTGTTGTATATTGAACCCCCTTCTATAGACCTTGATTTTCAAAAATTCAAGCTATTCTTACTCCTTAACATAGTAATAATACTTCAATAAGTTGTTTGTATGTATATAACATGCTGGAAAAGATATTTTGAAAATTTTACTTAGCCATGGTATTTTGACCCCCCTGCGGTATATTGAACCCCCTACCATAGACATTCAATTTCAAAAATTCCAGCTATTCTTAATCCTTAACATAGTAATAATACTCCAATAAGTAGTTTGTATGCATTTAACATGCTGGAAAAGATATTTTGAAGAACAAAAATTTTCATGGTATTTTGACCCCCCCTACCATGGTATATTGAACCCCCTACTATAGACCTTGAATTTCAAAAACCCAAGCTATTCTAACTCCTTAACATAATTTTAATACTCCGATAAGTAGTTTGTATGTATTTAACAAACTTGCAAAGATATTTTGAAAATTTTACTTAGCCATGGTATTTTGCCCCCCTGCGGTATATTGAACCCCCTTCTATAGACCTTGATTTTCAAAAATTCAAGCTATTCTAACTCCTTAACATAGTAATAATACTTCAATAAGTTGTTTGTATGTATATAACATGCTGGAAAAGATATTTTGAAAATTTTACTGAGCCATGGTATTTTGACCCCCCTGCGGTATATTGAACCCCCTACCCTAGACATTCAATTTCAAAAATTCCAGCTATTCTTAATCCTTAACATAGTAATAATACTCCAATAAGTAGTTTGTATGCATTTAACATGCTGGAAAAGATATTTTGAAGAACAAAAATTTCCATGGTATTTTGACCATGGTATATTGAACCCCCTACTATAGACCTTGAATTTCAAAAACCCAAGCTATTCTAACTCCTTAACATAATTTTAATACTCCGATAAGTAGTTTGTATGTATTTAACAAACTGGCAAAGATATTTTGAAAATTTTACTTAGCCATGGTATTTTGCCCCCCTGCGGTATATTGAACCCCCTTCTATAGACCTTGATTTTCGAAAATTCAAGCTATTCTAACTCCTTAACATAGTAATAATACTTAAATAAGTTGTTTGTATGTATATAACATGCTGGAAAAGATATTTTGAAAATTTTTACTTAGCCATGGTATTTTGACCCCCTGTTGTATATTGAACCCCCTTCTATATAGACCTTGATTTTCAAAAATTCAAGCTATTCTAACTCCTTAACATAGTAATAATACTTCAATAAGTTGTTTGTATGTATATAACATGCTGGAAAAGATATTTTGAAAATTTTACGCAGCCATGGTATTTTGACTGTATTTTGCAGTATATTGAACCCCCTACCATTGACATTCAATTTAAAAAATTCCAGCTATTCTTAATCCTTAACATAGTAATAATACTCCAATAAGTAGTTTGTATGCATTTAACATGCAGGAAAAGATATTTTGAAGAAAAAATATTTTCATGGTATTTTGACCACCCCCCTACCATCATGACCATGGTATATTGAAGTTTGAACCCCCTACTATAGACCTTGAATTTCAAAAACCCAAGCTATTCTAACTCCTTAACATAGTAACAATACTCCCATAAGTAGTTTGTATGTATTTAACAAACTGGCAAAGATATTTTGAAAATTTTACACAGCCATGGTATTTTGCTCCCCTGCGGTATATTGAACCCCCTACCATAGACCGTCAATTTCAAAAATTCTAGCTATTCTAACTCCATTACATAGTTGTTGTACTCCAATTTGTAGTTTAAATGCATTTTTAAAAGATGCTTAGTTTGTTTGTATTTAACATGCTGGAAAAGATATTTTGAAAATTTTACTTGGCCATGTTATTGTACCATGGTATATTGAACCCCCTACTATACATCTAAAGACCTTTCATGTTAAAATATCTTCCTACTGTAACTCCTTAACATATTTATTATACTCCAATTAGTAGTTTGTATTTATTTTATTAGTTTGAAAAGATGTTTTGAAAATTTTACTTTTTAAAATCAAGTGAGCCATGGTAATTCGACCCCCTCCCCCTTTTTACCATGGAGAATTAAAACTTAAAAGTCTACCATTCTATATGATTTTTTTTAAATTTCAAAGAATTATAGTGTCCAAGCTACATGGTCTAGTTTTAATGCTTTAAGAAGTTTTTTGAATGAAATTTTGTTGGTTAAGACTTCAGAGCACTTATACCAAGCAAATATTTTTCTTTTAACCAATCATTGAAAATTGACCTCCCCTTCTTGTATAAATGATTTTTAAGATTTGATTAGCTTTTATATAATGTTAAATGTTTTATTAATCATCTAAAATGAAAAAAACAGGGGGGTTCAATTTACCATGGGGTTCAATTTTCCATACAGGGGGGGTTCAATTTACCATAGCGGTATTTTGACCCCGGGGTCATTTTACCATGGGGTTCAAAATACCATATGACACCGGTTATAGTAAAACAGCTCATTTAAATATTTTGGAAGTTAACCTCCTAGGTCGACAAAGGAAAAAAAATGTGTTTACAATAATTTTGACTAGTGATGAAATTTTCTGTGTGAAACTGCTTATTTTAATTTGTTATTCTTGTTATTACTAATTTTTAATGAAAAAATTACCTTCGGTATTGTCTTTTTAATGACGTAACAACTAAAATGGTTATATAAAGAGGTAAGCATTTATGTACCTGTTACCCGTAATTACCCCGACCATACGCGTATGGTCAACCATACCCGTATGGTCGGACCATATGAGTATATACCCATATGGTCATGACTATACGCGTATGGTCCAAATACTCATATGGTCCGGAACAAGTACACAGCTATTTTCTTGGTTGGACAAACAAACATTCTTTTTCATGACCGATACCTGTACTTTTTCAAAAGCTTCTAGTTTTAGATAAAATCTTACCCTGGTACCCAAACATAAATTTACATTCATGAAATTTTGGCCAATTTAAAAATGAGGAGATGTGGAATGATTGTCAATGAGTCAAATATCCTCCAAAGTTCCAATGAAGAAGTTTTAAGTAATTTCAAAAATCATATACCAAGTTTTGATGGTTACGTCTTTGAATTTTTTAGAAGACCTTTGCCATTTTTGCTGTTATAAGAAAATATTGAAAAAGATATCAGTAAAATGGCTTGACAAGCTAAAGTTATTGGCTAGAACACAGCACTGATGATGCTTAAATTTGTTTCTCTATCCCTTTTTATGGTCCAATGGACCATTTGTACTTAAGTTTGAGTCTCTTGTAAGGAAGGCCAGCCTATACTAGTAGAACTTTTTCCAGTATTTGAGGACCTATACAATATTTGCGCCCAATGTAGTCCAAGATTACTCTGACGTCCAACGGCTGTTTTTCTAATTGCCATAAAAGCTGAGGATGGGGGACGTCAGAGCTCATCCCATGTCAAAAAGTGGATATTTGCCTGTCCAAAATAGATGTGCTGCTTTGTGGCTTCTGGTGCCAACGGACGACCTTGGAATTATATAAATCGGGTATCAATTTGTTCATTTTTCATTTATCTCTTTTATGTAAGTTTCACCTACCTGCCACCCTTTATTTTCTCATATTTAGAGTTTTCACTGAAATAAACAAATTGATATCCGATTTATATAATTCCAAGGACGGCCGTTGGCACCAGAAGCGATGAAGCAGAGCATCTATTTTGGATGGGCAAATATCCACTTTTTGATGGGACGAGCTCCCACAGCCCTGGCTTGTCTAGAAAAACAGCTGTTGGACGTCAAAGTAATCTCAGAGTACTCCCAATGAGACAGCATATGAGAACCTCTTTTTTATTATCCTTTTATATTTTAGTTTTTAGATGTGGTACATGTATGATTGCCCATGAGTTCTGTCTGACAATTCTTTTATTCATGTTTCTTAATCACTTATTTGATTGTCCATTTGTATTTTAGTTTGAGTCTCTTGTAAGGAAGGCCCAGCTAGTGGAATTCTTTCAGTATCCCAGGACGTACACAATATTTGCTCCCAATGACACAGCCTACGAGAATCTTACACCAGACAGGAAGCTCATTGTGGATACCATGGTCGGCATTGACCTTCAAAACTTTGTCAAATTTCATGTCAGTAAGTATATATATACCTATAGAGGAAGTTGAAGAAGATGTTTTATATCCATTAAATGGGCATTGTACAATATAAGACATTAATAAAACAATAACAAAAAGAAACAACAATATTCTAGTATGCATGCAGAGAAAAGAAACAGCAGTTTGAACATAATTAACTACACATATATAAAATAATAAATGTGCATGCAAAAGTGTTTCCCTCCTTCTCAGGTACACCCCAACATTAGATATGTTAGAAAGTTCCTAAAATAAATTTGCAATGTATAACTAGTCTTTATCATATGTTTAGTAGTAAATACAGTAGTTTTGCATATGTGATAAATAGCCTGCTGTTTAATCCATATCGCGCAACTTTGATGCGCACCGTTTATCGCATACCCTTTAACACACCCCTACTTTTTTTTTTTTTTTTTTACATAAAGTCAGTTTTATTTTTTTTTTGCTCAAAATAGGTCAATTTTTTTAATGATGTCATTGTTTGGTATGTGACGTCACGAATGTCAAGTTCTCTATATTGTATGTGACGTCAGGAACGTCAAGTTTTAATATTCTAAGCACACTAAATGCAACTATAAAAAGTACAAAACACACAAATAAGTACAATAATAAACAAAATATTTTTTTTATAAAACAACAGCACGCAAATTGTAAGATGCTTCGGATAAGTATTTGAGCAGTTCTTTTAATGCCTTTGAAACAAGACAAAAGTAGAACTGAACGTAACCCAGTGCTATGGGTCAGAAAACAGTTCATATAATATAATACTCTTCTGTTGAAATATATGATAAAGCGTATAATACATGGCAAAATCCGTATCACATGCTGTATCACCCTCGACCAATATCATCCCTCGGGCCTAAAGGCCCTTGGGCTGATATTGATGTCTCGGGATGATACGACATATGATACGGATTTTGCCATGTATTATTCTCTATATATCATGTATATAATTTAAACTGTAGATAAATTTAGGGAGATATGAGTTGGACTTGTTGCCATTTTTCAAGCAAACTTGAAGTTATAGTAAAAAAATATGTCTTAGAGGATAACTTCTTATTTGACTATAACAATGTATAAAAACATATCATGTTGGGGAGGAGGGGCATCTTTATTTTGTAAACCTTCTTTTGAGAGACTAAAAAAATCTTTAAGGAAAACTTAAGACTGAGCAACATGAAGCCCACCAAAAACACAGGTGATCCCAGAAGTCTTGAAAGAGTTTAAACTTACTTGTGTATGAATACCGTTTATTTTTCAATACTGTGCATGAACATGTATGTTGACTCTTTGTGTGTTGTTGTGATGGTGTTTTATTGATGTAGCCCAACATCTATAAAAAAGAAGATGTGGTATGATTGCCAATGAGACAACTCTCCACAACAGACCAAATGACACAGAAATAAACAACTGTAGGTCACTGTGTGGCCTTCAACAATTAGCAAAACCATGTTAACAATGTAAATTGTAAACTCGCTATTTTTTAATTTTTCAGTTGAAGGACAAAGGTTGATGACAGGAGATTTCCAAGACAATTCTGTGAGAAGGAGTATGTCTTCAAGTAAACTGTATATAAATAGAAGAGAAGGCAGTGTAAGTATGCATATGAGGCCTAGAGATTAACTGTTTACCAATAATAATAATAATAATAATAATAATAATAATAATAATAATAATAATAATTCTTTATTTAAAGAGGGTTACACAGTTACCTTTAAAGCTAATCTTCCCTGAGGCCCTCATGAAATACAATGAAATATAACAAACAATTACAAAATATCAAACAGACACACATACATGAATAATGAAATAAAAAATTGTTATGAAATATACAATTTTCAAACAGGTAAAATTTACAAATTCATATATGACATGTATAGTATTGGCATCAACAATATCATAAGTTTGAGTAAGTGTGTGAAAATTATTATGCATCTGTCTGATCTGTCCACATCTTAAATCTCTAGCAGCATTATTAAAATATAAAGAAATTACTATAATACTTGTTCTGTCTATGAAGAAATAGCATCACAATGTTGTGCACACTGAAAAACCCACAATAGCTGTGGTTCTCTCTGCCTCTTTGCTTCCTCATGCAACCAATAAAATCTGACCGTCACAAAATAGCAATTAATCAATTAATGAACAATGCTAAAGACAATGCAGTGTTTGATTTTATGTTCACAGTGCACAATAAAATTAACGGTACCAATTTTTTTGCACCAGATGCGCATTTCGACAATACATGTCTCTTCAGTGATTCTCGTGGCCAAAATATTTGAAATCCAAAGCTTATATAAAAGATGGAAGAGCTATAATCCATAAGGTCCAAAAAGTATATAGCCAAATCGGTGAAAGGAATCAGAGCTTTGCATGAGGGAGATACATTCCTTAATCTATAATAATTTCTAATGAACATCAATATCATGTAGTACATGAATATAAAATAGTTACATATCCTTTATTTTGTTAAATTGCTATCATTAATAATTAAGGTTTATATTACTTGCCTTAACAAAACCATGGCATCCTATTTCTAAATTTTACTTTCATTGACAAGAAAAATTTCTCTTTAAAAGGTTTATTCTTGTATAACTGTTTTTACATTTGCATCCTTATTTTTGTCTTACAATGTATTTAGAAATAGCTTGTGGTATAAGCGCCAATCAGACAATTCTCCATCAGAGTCGAAATGTATAAAAAGTTAACCATTATAGGACAAAATACAGCCTTCAACACGAAGCCTTGGCTCGCACCGAACAGCAAGATATAAAGGGCCCAAAAATTACTTTCACTGTTTTATTTGCCATAAGTTACTATGATTATATAAAATAAATACAAGTTAATATTTTCCATGATTTTTCCAGGCAATATCTGGTTGGTTTGGACCAACAACATTCTTTGTGAATGGAGCCATTGTATCACCAGAGCAGAAAGATTTGGTCGGTGTAAATGGTGTGGTCCATGGACTTATGATATGGATTGACAAGACAAGTCTTAAGACATCTTATGAATATACACAGACTCCAGACAATCCAGAAGTCAATTCTACGTAAGTGACGACACAGAAGTCTTACTGGATATTCTTTCTATAAGAGTATGAATAAAAGATAAAAGGAGATGTTAGCCATACAAAAATTTGATATTTTCTTGAGGAATTAAATATAATCTGGAGAGAGAGTTAAACAGAAAGGACCAAAATAAAAATGAATGTTGCCTACCTGCCCTGCCCATTTAAAAGCAGCCTGTCCCAAAAAAAATTATGACACAAAAAAATATTTGATTGATTTTTTCCAACTCTTATCGTTTTTTTATTTGTCTGAAACATAGAACTATTAAATATTGATGGCAAAAAAAAAAATACCTACCTACCCAACCCTTCAATATGTATATTAGGGAAACACAAAGTATTTAGGATGGCTGGGTATATCTTCAATGATAGATGCACATTAAAGGGGAGGTATCCATCTTTCTTTTTTCAAGACTACTAAATGTCTCTATGGATATCGATTAAAATTTGCACAGTTGTAGAATAATCCTTGTCAAAGATGTTAAAGTTGAGATCATCAAAGATAGTTGGCAGAAGAATCCTTTTGAATCTGATTTCACCCAAAGTTTAAGTTAGGCCCTAAATAATATATTGTTTGTTTCCCCAACCCCAACCGACCCTGCGAAAACGGTGCTACTCATAAAATTTTATTGTCAAAACTAAGCCAAATATTTTTTTATTTATTTTAGATATTTAGGCTTGCCAGATTGTCTGATATTGTTCAATCTTTTTGAAAAAATTTAATTATTTTCCTACCTACCTACCCACAACTGGCTTGGCAGGGTCAGGATTGGGTAAACAAACAATATATTAATTTAGGCCTTATATTTTTGTATTATGTAGATTCAGAAATTATTAGGTGCATTTATTTTTGCGATTTTTGAAGAATGGACAAATATATGAGATTAATTATTGTGATTCCAAGAAAATCTGAATACCTATACACGTTTATGTATAGAGATTCAAAACGCAAGTTCTTATTATTGCCATGATTGCTATACTCACCAAATCCCATTATTTGCATTAATAATTTCTGAAATAACAGCATATAATACTCTAACCATGTGTAACTATTTTGTTTCATTTATATATCAACTTTACTGGGTTTTTTTATTTGTAGGAAGTTTTATTCTGAGATTTTGAATAAGTTATCTATATCAGGCCAGTTCTACGATCCAATCAAAGATCTCCAGAATTACGACGGTAGATTTACCCTCTTTGTACCCAATGATGCTGCTATAGATAGAATTGATTCATCTAAACTAAGAGACTTACAACAAGATGTACAGAAATTACATGAGGTATGTGTTGATAAAGATCTTCATAACAGGAGGTGGGGTTTGGAACTGAAGATGAATTATAATTTTTACTCACTTTTTGGATTTGTTAGGTTAAATAAGGAATGCCATGACTATAAATGCTTGATTTAATTTTTTAAGATTGCAAATACAAATAACAGTGGGTTAAAACCAAAAAATTCAGAAAAGATGTGTCAAATATGGCTAATATAAAAAAAGAAGATTTGGCATGATTGCCAATGACACAACTGTCAACAAGAAACCGAAATGACACAGGCATTAACAACTATGGGTCACTGTACGGCCTTCAACAATGCACAAAGCCCATACTGCATAGTCAGCTACAAAAGGCCCTGATAAGACAGTGTAAAACAAGGTTATATATGACAACAAACATAAACATTAAGTTAATGTTACAAATTCAACTTTTTGTCATTACTTTGACTTTAGTGGGAAAAACAAGACATAGCGATCCTACATTCTGTTGGTGGCGGCGGCGGCCACAAATATTCACTCTGTGGTTAAAGTTTTTGAAATTTTGATAACTTTCTTGAACTATACTGGATTTCTATTAAACTTGGACCGAAGCTTATTTATGTTCATAAGATAGTATCAAGAAGTAAATTTTGTAAAAATAAAATTCCATTTTTTCCGAATTTACTTATAAATGGACTTATTTTTTTTCTACCAGGAAACATTACATTCACTCTGTGGTTAAAGTTTTTAAAATTTTAATAACTTTCTTAAACTATCCTGGAAATGTACCAAACTTGGACAGAAGCTTGTTTACTTTTCTGCATATTTTGATCATGTTTACATCAGAGTATCAAGTGAAATGTGGCTTGATTAAATGCAATATCAATAGATTTATTAAATTTGTTGTTTTTCTTTAAAGTTTAAAAAAAAATAAGATATGAGATTCCTTGTATTGAATTTTTTGTATGCATTGAGGTAAGAAAAACAATAAATTTAATAAATAAAAATGGAAATACATGTACATATGTAGGCAGGTCAATAAATGCTATAAATGACATTGCTCTTTTAACAAACATTCTTTAAACAAAACAAAAAATGTTTGTCCCCAAATTTCTGTTTGTATGTATTGTTTTAAGACAATCTGTTAAAAAATATCCTAAGCAGAAAAGAAAACAGTGCATTGTGAGCTTCTTGTTAGTGAAGGTCAATTAGCAATTAGATTGAAAATCAATATGCATTATTTTATATTTTAACCTGGGTTTAAATCATTTCTATTTTACAGGTTGTCAGAGCACATTACATAAAGAATGCAGCCCTGTTTACAACATATGTGAATCACAATCAGGGATTCCTAAACGCCAACCAAAGAGCGCTGTCAATAAGGAAACCATATCCATATAACGGTATGTAACATATAAGACTATAAAGCTTATCAGAAATAAAGGTTGTAACTGGTCATGGTGTTAACAGGCTAATGTAATACATGTCCAATGAATAGTTGTTTTATTTACAACCATACTACAGCTCCTTAACATATATTAACTCATTATAACATTTCCTTTACTTTGATTGTTTATGTTTGTATTGGAATATAAACAAAAGATTTGTTCATACTTTTGAAAAATGAAGTTAGACATGATATCTTCAAAAATATAATGAAAAGTTTAACATGTTGTGTAATATTTAGATATTTTGTATGAAATAAAACCCAGATTAATAAAAGTTCAATGTATTGTTTGATACAGTTTAATAAGGTTGCTTTTATAAAATGCTCTCAATAAATAAAAAATAATGTAAATAATACGAAGGAAAAATTTTCATAATATTATTTAATCAGAGTTATCTACCCTTATACGGAGAAAAAAATAAAATACTGTTTTTCTTAAGAAATATTTGATCAGAATCAATGATATAGAGGTACACAATAAAATGTTGGCATTTGAAGTTAGATAGTTTACTTCATTTATATGGTTAGAATTTATAATCTGTTCCTTTTTAGGTTAAAACATGTTGCCTGAATCAATTTTCTTTTTCGCAATGGTTGTCTGTCATATGTAAATTCTATGTAAGTTTTACTTCATCTCTTTCAGTTTATGTCAACAGTGGTGGAGTCACGTCAGCGATTACATTGGGAAATATAACCGTCAACAATGGAGTCATCCATGTGTGTGATCGCTTGCTGGGTTTCATCTATAACACAGTACGACAGCAGATATCAGAAGACTCACCGTAGGTTTTGAATATTTTCTACTGAAAAAATCTACATTGTTTGTGTTAAGTACTTTTTGAGGATATCATGTTTTTTTAATAAACTATGAATTGAAATGAGTGCTCAAAACAGTGCAGTTTATATTGGCTTTTATGCAGAATTTCTAAAAACCTTCAAAAATAGGTACTGTAACAAGGGAAGTTAACCAAACCACAGTATTTCGTGCATATTCACACAATGTATTTGTTTTTAGTTTAAACATTTTTTCGCGCCAACAGCAGGGCCAAAAAAAAGCAAAAGACAAACAACAAAAAACAAAGCACTTCACTCAAAACTTAATTTTGATGAATAAGAACCCTCAACTCAAACATAAGGTTAACTTTGATGCTCCCAAAGTGTAAGCAGCTCCTGCTCCACATGTGGCACCTGCAGTGTTGTGAACTAGGAATTTTAACTCTTTAACAAAATACAAAATTTCTATAAGCTCTTATGCTGAATTGGCTAAGGGCTATTCCAGAAAAAAATGTATGTGGGGCTGGAAGGCAGTTTTTGTCAGCACCCGTCACTCGGACAAATGTAATTGAGAATTATAGTGCATTAATTGTAGTGTGAAAAGTTGCTCTGATACCAATCACCCATGTATAATTAATTCCAACCCCACCCAAGTACATTTTATTTTCTGGAATAGCCCTAAAACCACAAAAACACAATTTTTCCTCAATTAACAAAAATCCCTCAGTATGTACTATTTTCTATCTTTTGGTTTCTATTTATAGATTATTTGACCAGTTAATTAACAGAGCTTCAGAAGAGATAAGGAATACCCTTACTACACAGACTGGAGTTAATGTATTTGCTCCTACAGCAGAGGCCTTTGAAAAAATCAAGAGAGTTCCCTGGGTGTCACTTAACTTTGATACAAAGCTGATTGACAAGGTAGGTTAGGAGGTAAAACAAGAGAGTTCCCTGGGCGTCGCTTAACTTTAATACAAAGCTGATTGACAAGGTAGGTAAGGTAAAATCAAGAGAGTTCCCTGGGCGTCGCTTAACTTTAATACAAAGCTGATTGACAAGGTAGGTTAGGTATATACATTGTATAAGAAGATGTGGTATGAGTGCCAATCAGACATTTCTCCATTCAAGTCACAATTATAGGAGGTCCAGGTACAGCCTTAAACACAGTCATGGCCCACTCTGAACAGCAAGCTATAAATGATCCCAAACCAAAATACTGTAAATTCTGAAATTATTGCATGCATTTATTATTGCAAATTTGTCATTTTTTACATAATTGCGATTTTAATTTTTATGATTGTGAGAAAAATCCTGTTTAATTTGTACAAAATATTTCAAAATACAAGTTTAAATTATTGTGTTTACAACTCTGTCACATTTTTCGCAATAATAAAAACCTCGCATTAATTTCTTAAATTACAGTAGTGTAAAACAATTCAAACATGAAAACGAATGTTCTAATCTATATAAAAACAAAACATTTATGAATCAACAACCAACAATCAACAACCATTGAACAACATGCTTCTGACTTCATAGGATATAGGCATAAAAATGCAAATGGTTTAAAAATGTTAACAGGCACAAATTAGCCTTCACCCTTACCTGAGACAGTTTATCGGTAATTCATATATTTTCCCTTTGATCTTACTGCCTAATATTTTCGAGTATCTATGTACTGGCTGTATCACTGAAAATATTAGGCAATACATAGTGTGACGTCATAATTACCTATAAACATAGTGGACGTCATAGTTACCGATAAACATAGTGGACGTCATAATTACCGATAAACATAGTGGACGTCATAATAACCGATAAACAGAATAATAGGTAGTTTCGTTTTTGATACTGACTATATCATGTGGAATATCTAAACTGGCCCTAACGGGCTCGTCTAGATATTCCACATGATATAGTCTGTATCAAAAACGAAACTACCTATTATTCTATATATATCATTACAACATAAAAAGACACACTATAAAATATAAGATCAGATTTCTCTTGTCCCAGGGTAAACTTTGTATACAGGTTTCAATGTATTGTTTTGGAGGTTAAGGTGGTACCCAACACCTTAACTAAAATTAATTTGGCTCGTTTAATTTTCTTTAAAAATAGAAAAAAATTTAAAAAAACTTGAACCAACCGATTAATCAGAAAAATTACACTGGTTATATAGCAGTTTGACAAACACTTATTTTGATCATTGAGAAGCGTAATATTCCCTTAATAATACAATGTCATTTAAACATTCTGCTGATTTTATAGAGTTATCTCCCTGTAGTGTTAGGTACCACCTTAATTTATATTTTTATCATATCTGTTTTAGGTGTTGAAGCTCCACATTTTACAGCCAGGTCAACAGGTACAGGTGTCAAACATGGTTGGAGAATACGAAAGTAGACAGTTCAGAACTAGTCTATATATAGAAGGAACAAATCCAAAGATAACTATTTATAGACAGAGGAATGGTAGGTTTAACACAATTGTGACATATTATTACTTTTTAAGGTGAGGGAAATAATGTCTGAAATTTCAAGGTAATTTTTAAGAGTTTAAAACAATACCTCTAGATTTTGAAGATCTAATAGTTTCTTTTAATATCCACAAACTCTTTCATCAGGAGTCAATGTTATTTTTTTTTAAATATTCATCAAAAAGAATATTTGAAACGTTTGTCATGAATATCAGTGTAAAATTATAGAAAATTTAAACTACAAAATATTCATCTTCAACACATATACATTTTTCACCTTTTGACCCTGTCTTTTTCAGAAACGTGGGTTCAAGGTGACACAGTGATAGCCAAGGTTACACAGGCTGATATAGAGTGTACCAATGGCAGGATACAGTTCATAGATACAATAATGGGTGTACCTTACCTTGACCTGGCTAACCTTATATGTAGTGATCTCTGGTTGTTGTAAGTAATTAAATTGAATAGATTGATGAATTAAGATTAAACAGATTTTGCATTTTGAGGATGATTATAGCACCAACAACAAAATTGTAATGAGAACAGATGTTTCAAGTGTAGTCTGCACATTACGTGTTTATTGAATATTAAAATAAGGAGATGAGGTATGATTGCCAATGAGACTACTACCAAAGTTCAAATAAAGTAGATGTTAGCAATTATAGGTATCCATATAAAGACTTATACATAACATAATACGTATAGATATACAAGTCTTCAATAACAAAGAGGAATCAATACAATTATGTTATACCTTAAATTATATAGCAATTATTTGATTGGCTAATAGGAAATCATGTTTCATAGTTTTATTTCGATGTTTTTCGGATATCAATTTTTGTGGATTCAATAGAAAAGGTAAACCACAATTTTAAATGTTTAATAAGGTACATATTTTCTTTAGGCTTCTATTCACAATTTGGGCAAAATCACGAAATCACAGATTTATGAAAATACAATTTATCCTCAATCAACAGAAATTGGAATCCACGAAAAATATTTGAATTGGAAGTCTTTTTTGTTTGACAGAATCAAATCAAAAATAATTCTCTTTACATCATCTTCTTTTTAGCACTCACTGAGTTATTTTGTTAGCTTGTAGTATGGTGATATGCTGTATATTTGTCTTATTTAGGAGGACATATGATTACATGAGAGCCCTTGGTATGAAAAACTACTTGACTGATAGAAGATTCTATAGTCAGAAGTGTACATTTGAGTCACAAGGTTATCCACCAAATTATGGTATCAACAATTATTTCAACAAAGTGGGACTGGCAACCATTCCACCGTGGACACAGGATCCACCTTGGGACATGGGCTACTGTGGAACAGCAACGACACCATGTCAACTGACATTCTTTGCTCCAAACTCCACAGCTATAGATTATTTCTCAAATACAAACTATGGTGAAAAGATCATGAAAAATGCTTATGCTTTTCAAAGGGTATGGTTGAAATTTGTTTACAACTTTACTGTCAATTTAGAAAAATTAGGCATTGGTTTATTAGTGGGAATCTCTCCAATGTATGGTAATTTGATGTAAAAGATTGTCTGTAGAAAAACTTTAAAACAAGTTGCTTTCTTTAAAAAAAGAAAAGCAATACATGAACCTAAGACCGCTGACTGCCGGGTCATCAATGATCGTTGCTGAATTTGTGTTTACTTTTGAATTGAAATAATTGAATGTGAATAGAAGAAGCCAGTTGAAAGTTTATATTTACAGCTTCTATTTGAATAGTTATTTTAAAGCTCGACTATTTTATTTATAATGTTCATAATTTTCCCGATTATAACCCTTTGACAAATCCTAATTTCTACTAACCAGATGACTTATGCAAATTTCACAAACCTATCGCAATATAAATTTATGCACTCAGTTTGTTTTATAATCTGGAATTGTGGATGCATTCATTTTATCTATCATATCTTTATATTTTGTTTCTTATTGAATGCCTATAAAATTCTCAACTCGTATTCGAAGCTGTCTTTACTCATGGCAGAAATTGTATGCGGTGAAACCTGTGGCATGCAATTGACTGGGACCTCGTATGAAGAGACTTATTTTGGTCTCATAAAACATCTCAAGGATTTCCTAACTTTTCTTAAATCAATTTAAACATTCTACAGGGAAACTCAGTTTTGCCGAAGAATTTCTTCATTCAGAAGTTTATGAATACACTTTCAAAATAACCAATTTGTATAAAAAGTTACGTAGATATAAAAAAGTACCAGAATTAAAATGATGTATGCCAGACACGAGTTAAGTCTACAAAAAAACATCATTGACGATCGAATGAAAAAAGTTAAAAGGCTAAATATATTAAAAAGTTCAGAAATCTATTCTTAGCTTTTTGTAAAGGTCAAAGTTTATAATAGGACAGTAACTCAAAAAAGAAACAAAAGAGAAACAACTCGAGATCAGAATACCATTAGTAATGATGACCGTGCTTGAAAGTCACATGTAAAACTCTTTCTGCCGTGTCCTGAATTTAAATAACAAAAACGAAAATAAGTTTTCACGAGTGAATTGAATGGTATTGCATGCAAATAATCTTTTAGCGCACGAAATAGTAAATAGAAAGCATCTCACTGATACTCAGGAAAAGAATACGCATTTGTGTCATCACATATTTTCGAATTCGAATGTCAAACGGCCTACATTAAATGTTTCGACTCCGGATTCATTGACATTTTATCCGGATTTTTTTTAGAACGCAAACCGATAGTGTGCTTTTGAAATGTGATCTATAATGTGAATGAATACGTGTAGGATAGTTGGTCAACACAATGAATACAAATTTTAGAACCGTTCCATAGTACAAATATGTAGATGCTAAAAGGTTAAACTATTAAAACATACGAACAAAAATTGAATTAAAATTTTATAATAAACTAACATTCCTGTTAGTATTTTTTCAAATTCTTTTGAATGTATATAATATCTATGAACACGAACGTCAAGTATTTACGGATGGACATTTTATTTATCGATTTTTTAAATTCTTACATTCCACTATGTGAATATATTACTATACAAAATATAAGCAAAGACTTCTAAATCCATACTTAAACAGTATAAAATAATCAACATTATGGTTGTAATTAAATTTTGTTGTGATTATTGTAAACTATTTTTACGGTTGTTGTGAGCTGCAAGGATTTAAAATCATGCTTTATGAATTGAAAACACACAAGTATTTTATTCACGACCGTTTAAAATAAAAAAAATAATAAATTTATCTTACTTTCCGTTTAGTGGATATATTACAATACAAAAATATAGATAATAAATAAAAAACCTAAAAACTAAAATGGTATGTAATAATTAACGTAGAAATATAATGATTATTGTTTATAATCAATTTTTTTGTAGGATGTAAGAATCTATTTAAATTCAATTTTTTTGTTTCCTTTACAAATGAATATTCAAAAATGCCAAAGCAGAGTATCTCGTCATATATAAAATACTTCATTTCTTAATTGCAGCTGTGAAAATATTCTGATTTCAATCATTGTTAGTTTCTAAAAGAAAACATAAATACAGTATGTAATTTGTATATATATTTCTTTGATACTGATTGAATTAAATACTTTTGATAAGAATATTATCTTTCTGTTTTCCGATCTAATATTAATATTTTAACCAGAATGTTCTCTCCTGTAAGGCTTTGATGAAATACACAGTGATTCCCGTGGTTAAATCTTCAAACATAATTAGTTTACATGTTATCAAGACAACAGACAATACAACGTTGTAATTGACCCAGATACAAACGGTGTACAGTGGTCGTTTTAAAACAAATATAATTGCGTCGTCAAGGGCCATCAAATGACCATATCAAAGACGTAACGTAAGGGTACCCAAATTGCACCGAGTACCCAAATTGCACCTATTTAGAAAAAAATAGCAATAAAAATCTTACAAGATTTCCTAGAGACTAAACAAGTTGTATTTTTTTATGATTTGATACTATGCCCGTCTTTCAACATAGGTAAACATATTTAGTTATACACAAAACGTTCACAGTATTTATCAACAGATGGACTGTTTACTGAAAAAAACAAAATGTATGAAAACGTCACCATGCGACTTCATCAAAACGTCATCTTTTTAAAATTGGCAAATACAATATATTATAAGTATCCATTTCGTAAAATATGAATAGTAAGCATGGAAAAATATCCAATTGTTCAAAATATTTGAAAAAATTAAACAAAAGCTCGGTTATTAGACTTTTGATGATGTAAATTTAAGCATGGATGCAATTACAGAATCATGGATAGTTTGGAGGTTGATTCAAACCCATTTTTTATTGACTCAATATGGACTAAAAATTAAATTGGTGTACCTATATGACAAAGAAGGATAGGGCTACAAAATAAACACAGTATGGACATTTTTTTCCTGATCATAAAAAAACGTAGGTGAAAAAACTGTCAAAATAGGTGCAATTTGGGTACCGTCACGTTAGATAACAACCTGTATAAATTACCGATAACTTTCGAGACGTTCCGAGAATTTTATTCTGACTTCCGGCCGAGAGATATCGAGTGGCCCATAGACACATCCAAAACTCACCAATATATAAGCATGAACCCCCAAAAAAAAGAATAAAAATATTTGAAGCTACCCAGTAATCTTCAAGTTTTCTGCTGGTTTCTCTATCAAAGTATGATTTTTTCAAGGTGCAGGGATATAGGTTAGTGAGCTTCACTTGCAGTATTTATACTAGTTTTAAAAAAAATAAAAGGAGAAAATAAATGATTAACCACACCTCTATATTCAAAGTGGAGGCTTTGTGGCCATTACTTGGTCCAAGTAGTTCTACAACTGATATCACTAGCCAATTGATACTGGGTTTGTGAGTTTGAACCCCGCTTGTGTGGGTGCATTGACTCTCAATATTAATTGACTAGGATTGTCAGTTTTTCTATCGATGGTCTCTGGTTTTCTCCTGGCACTCCTGCTTCTTCCACCCATAAAAAGTGACCGCCACATAATAGACAAAATGAGGGGCTTACAGTGGCATTAAAACAACAATCAATCAATATGTATTTCTATAAAGATTGTATCTTTTTTTTTTAGATATTAACAAGACTGATGTTTCGACAAAAGATAGAATTAGAGACGCTAGCAAATACCAACTATAATTACTATAATATACATGGTGAATCAATTCGTATCTCAAAATCTAATGATAGATGTAAGTAGAAAGTATAGATAAGGGCCTGGATGGGGTCCCATCATTTCTGAATTTAATGTTATTTTCAATAATGATTTCCCCATTAGGCCACTTTTTTTTTATTAGTTGGTTTACGGATCCGCCGACCCTGTTTTTCACGATTTTGAAATAAAAATAAAAACGATTTTGAAGATTTTTTTTAATTCCACCGACCTTTTTCTGTTTGAAGAAGTACAAATAAAAATAAAAACATGATTAAAAAAGATCGGTTTTTCTCTTCCAGTCGGAATACCCTCTGAGTGAATTCGGAAATCCTGTGCGTTTCCCTGTTCAGTCAACGTTTCATGATGATCTAATGTGGTGAAAAGGAACCAGTTGAAAGGCGGTTCCCTGTTCAGTCAAGGTTTCATCGTGATTTAATGCGGTGAAAAGGAACCAGTTGAAAATGGAGGCAACTTCCAAGCAAGGACCGAAGCTCATAAACTCGGCAATCAATGTTACTTACACCCAGGACTTCGGGAAAGTTCGGAGAGCCAACAACCTTGCTTCAGAAGTTGAAATGGAGGACCAGATACCATTTTAATATTGTTGCCTTGGAGATTTTCGGTGTAAATCTAACGGTTGAACAAAATAAACATCGCAGTCATGAATAATAAAAATGAAAATTATTTTTGAGATGGTTTGGGAAGTTTGGTTTAAAAGGTCGAACAACCGCTAACTTGAAACCCTGTTTTAGACAGTCAGGGAGGTTGATGGCGGGTAAACTTTGGTTCAAGTGTTGATCAGAAAGTCTGAAACCTGTCGAAAGGGGTTGTTTTAGTTTCTTGAGGATTGAGCTCCATTTGTCATTACATATATGAGGTATTAGTCCAAATAATTATGACGTCTGGCAAGGCTTTCTGGCATCCAAGATTTGTTACAAATAGCCTTGCCAGACGTCACTTAAGTGAAGAATCTTTTAACTTGCTGCCAGGGATGGGTGTCCTATAAAATTGGCCTTATTATAAAAATACCTAAATACCATCCCACCGTACCCATTAAGATTTAATGGAACAGAGATGGGATATGGTGAACAAGATCCCAACACAAAATCAGAACATGTATTACTGTAATAGAATGCCTGACAATTAAAATCACTTCGACATTTATAAAAAGGGACAATCACAGAACACTTCGAGATGTAAGCTAATACTTTATTAATAGCAGTGTAAAATAACATAAAAAGCCTAAGAAGGACATGTTTTCATGTACCACATATGAAGGCATATGACATGCAGAGCGCATATGGTATTTCCTCAATAAGATTGTATTTTGTTATGAGGAATTTTGTCACTCCCTGATCTAAATTTGATAAATAAATACACAGAACAAAGAGAAATGCAATTGGTAAAGACACTTCCCTTTCATCAGGGACATGCTTTCATCAATCTACATTGACATTGGACTCCTTGTAACACTTTAAATTTAAATTAAAACAGCAAGAATCATGATACCAAATTACGAAACGATCTGCATACATGTTTAGTACAAAATGCATAACTCTATCATATCTATCTATCTATCTTCCCGTCAAGGAGTGGACTCATTTTTGAGTGTATATACTCCAGCGATTATATTACTATTATATAGAGTAATGTCATTGTTTGTTTCTCTCCATTTTTGGTTAAAAAAAACAGTATTAATTCCAATTTTTATTTTTATTTATTTTTCGACCTCCTACCCTAAATTTTTTCATTGTTTTTATTTTTATTTTTTTTTTCGACCTCCTACCCTTCCTTTTTTAAGAAGAATCCCATAAACCAACTAATAAAAAAAAAGTGGCCTTACTCTGTAAACTTTTAGTTAGTAGGCACACCATTTTTCTCAAATCTTTATTTTGTTGCCTATTTATTTATTTCTTTTAATTTGGGTTATTTCTGTGTGGATATCTGATTTCCCCCCTCTCTCAGAAAATTTACTAAAATGGAATTTTATGTATCCTTTTGTATAGCTCTGCTACATGTTGCTAAGTAAACTCAATTGTGTGACAGTATAATTTACATTTTATGAAAGCTAAGCTAGAAATACATTAAAGTTATTTTCCAAGTTTACACCATAGCTGTGCATATTATGACCATAAAAAATCCTATTACAAAAGTCCCTCCCAGAATACTATTAACTATGATATAGAATTCTGAATTCTGAAAATTCGGAAATTTTGTTAGTAATATTGCTTTATATTTTTCAGTTGTTACCCTGTATTACCAGGCAGCAGCAGCTAGAGTGATCCACATGGACAACGGTGCTACTAATGGCATCGTCCATATTATAGACACTATACTGTATGTACCAGACGACCTCAGTCTACTGTCCTCTGGGGCTACCCATGTTTACTACAGTCCAATTATGTTACTTGTTCTACTGTTTTTATGGACGACATTCCATTTCAGAAGATAGTTGTATTTGATGCTGGGACTACAGTCCAATACTGTCTTTAGTTGTACTTTTTATGGACTACAGTCCATTAATGTCTTTAGTTGTACTGTTTAAGGACTACAGTCCATTACTGTCTTTAGTTGTACTGTTTTTATGGACTACAGTCCATTAATGTCTTTATTTGTACTGTTTAAGGACTACAGTCCATTACTGTCTTTAGTTGTACTGTTTTTATGGACTACAGTCCATTAATGTCTTTATTTGTACTGTTTAAGGACTACAGTCCATTACTGTCTTTAGTTGTACTGTTTTTATGGGCTACAGTCCATTAATGTCTTTAGTTGTACTGTTTAAGGACTACAGTCCATTAATGTCTTTAGTTGTACTGTTTAAGGACTACAGTCCATTACTGTCTTTAGTTGTACTGTTTTTATGGGCTACAGTCCATTAATGTCTTTAGTTGTACTGTTTAAGGACTACAGTCCATTAATGTCTTTAGTTGTACTGTTTAAGGACTACAGTCCATTAATGTCTTTAGTTGTACTGTTTAAGGACTACAGTCCAATACTGTCTTTAGTTGTACTTTTTATGGACTACAGTCCATTAATGTCTTTAGTTGTACTGTTTAAGGACTACAGTCAATTACTGTCTTTAGTTGTACTGTTTTTATGGGCTACATTCCATTAATGTCTTTAGTTGTACTGTTTAAGGACTACAGTCCATTACTGTCTTTAGTTGTACTGTTTAAGGACTACAGTCCATTACTGTCTTTAGTTGTACTGTTTTTATGGGCTACATTCCATTACTGTCTTTAGTTGTACTGTTTTTATGGGCTACATTCCATTAATGTCTTTAGTTGTACTGTTTTTATGGGCTACATTCCATTACTGTCTTTAGTTGTGCTGTTTAAGGACTACAGTCCATTACTGTCTTTAGTTGTACTGTTTTTATGGGCTACATTCCATTACTGTCTTTAGTTGTGCTGTTTAAGGACTACAGTCCATTACTGTCTTTAGTTGTACTGTTTTTATGGGCTACATTCAATTACTGTCTTTAGTTGTACTGTTTTTATGGGCTACATTCCATTACTGTCTTTAGTTGTACTGTTTTTATGGGCTACATTCCACTCCTGAAGATAGATGTACTTTTTGTGTGGACTATAAGCCATTCCAGTTGCTAGTTTAAATTTTTGTGTGGACTAAAGTCCAATCCTTTCGATAAATGTATTTTGTTTGTGGATATTCATTTTGTTAGGCTTACAGAGAACTCATCATATTAGATGATCTACTTTTGTGAACAAAAGTCTGTTCTTGTGGTTTTTTATATTGACTTGAAACCATTCCGCTAAAACTTTACTGTTTAATTAAGATTTTTTGCAATATATTATTGTGAAAATTGTGATATAATAGGTGTGTGGCAAAAATAACTTGCATTTTATACCGCAGTTCTTAAATTTGCATTAAGTAATTCTGCACTTGTAATTGCTTGCAAATATTTCTGAATTTACACAACTAGTTAATATTTACATGCAGTTGTTATTAGATAAAAGCTGTGTTGAATACAACCATAATACACTGTTTAAAACTAAGAAGTTAAGGTGGTACCCAACACTTTCACTAAAATTAATTTGGCTCGTTTAATATTCATAAAATTTTTACAAAGTATTTACTTTGACCCTTTGACAAAAATATTAAAATTTAAAAAAAGTTGAACCAAGCATTTCATCAGGAAAATTACACTGGTTATATAACAGTTTGACATTAATTTTGATCATTGAGAAGCTTAATATTCCCTTAAAAACACAATGTCATTAAAACGTTTAGGTGATTTTACAGAGTTATCTCCTTGTAGTGTTAGGTACCACCTTAAATGTGCAATACATCACTCTAATCATGTTTATGTTGTCTTCCTCAGAGCTTTGTATATTAAATTGTTACAAAAATATATGATACCAAAGTGTACATATTGAAGTTGAGCCATATTCTGTGTATAAATACTTTAATATCTTTATTTCATGTAAATATGTAGGATCAAGCAGGATTTGTCTATAAAATTTACTTGTTGTAAATGGTTTTGAAGGGAAAATATTTGCTGTGGTAGTACATCTTAATGATAATATGTCGGGGGAAATGGATTTTATTGATAATTGTTTGGCTTTTTAATGGATGTGAAAATATTCATAAAATAATTTTTGAAATTAATTATATATTCTAGATTTTTTGGTCTGATATTTAGACTTGTAGTACAATAATTGATTACAAATTTTTTAACCAAATGACTCATGTAAAATTTGAAAGTTTTATGACTATTCACATGCAGTGTGCCATATCAAAACTGTGATTGTTAATGTTTATATGATGATTTTCATGTTGGCTTATTTCATGATTCAACTTGTTTTACTGTTTGAAATATTTTTGTTGAAAGTCAATTTTTGTTTTTTGAACTAAAGCAGTACAAATAAGTTGCGTCTCCATTTTGGTAATGCATTTATTTTTTTCCATTGCTTGTTATGATGGTTATAGTGAGCAATTTAAAATTGTGTTTTTGAATTGATTGGTTCAAAGTAGAAAAATCCATACCATTTTCAAATATTTGCATGAAAAGCATTAAAAACAACTTAAAATTAAGTCTGGACATTAAGCCATTAAAGAAATTATTATTTATATACAAAACATAATATACATTGATACTTGTTTGTAAATATAAATGTAAATATTGTGTACATAAGATTACTGGAATATATACATGTTCCAGACCGTATGAGTATTTGGACCGTACGCGTACGGGACTGATTTTAAGTAGATCAAGTTCCTTAGAAACGAATGTATATTACAGGTCAACATAACTGAAATCTCGAATTAATATAAAATCTGAAATAGTAATTGGAATAAAAACATAATATTTTAATTATTCAAAAAAGTCGCGTTAATTTAATCTGTTAATCTCATGTATTTAGCATGTCAGAAATACATGTACACGAAATTGAATATTGCTCACTAAATTGAAGTTATAAGTTTATTTAGAAGTAAACCAAATGTGGGAAGAAAAGTTTTTAGAATATTTAGAAACTTTACTGGAAAAACTGTCAAACCAGCTGTTCACTTGTGAAAAAACTGAGAGAATTAGAAGTGTTTTGATAAATGGGAAAAGTGATTCAACGAGATTCCGACAATATGTTAAGGAGAAGCAATTCGCCTTGATCAACTGAACATTGGAGTACAGACGGAATTTCCTTGCATGCCGCAGCAAAACAAGCCAGTTTTTCTCTTGCAAGTAAGAGATGCAAATGTAAAGGAACATGCCTGACAAAGACATGCAAATGTAAGAAATCAGACGTTCCTTGTGGCAGCAAGTGTCACCCGGGCTGAGAGTGCCAAAACAGGATTTCGATAGACAATTAATTTCTGAACTATTCAATTCAATTAAATGTTCACTTGTTTACTTTATTTATCTAATTGTAATTAATTATTAAATGTTAATTTGTAAAACTCAATAAAAGTTTGTTGATAATGTTTGTCTAAAATATACCCATACAGTCTAAATACCTGTATGGTCCAGCTCGTACTAGCCCGTATGAGTATACTCGTACGGTCCGACCGTTCAAATACTCGTACGGTCTGGAACATACATATAATTTTGTTTATTGATTGAGAAGATTTTTAAAACACACAAACACTCTGTTAATTTTTTTAGGGATTAAATATTTTTTTTGTATGTAAATCCCCTTTCTGATAAGATTTTATCTTAGAACCAAATGAAGATTCAGGGTGAGCACATTTATTGCACAGCTCCCTTAAAAAACACTGTACTTTAATTCTAAGGAAAATTACAACCAATTTTGTTATGTCACAATATGGTCTTCTTAATCCTTATTCCCAAGAGCTAATTCCATCAACATCAAAGCCTGGGTCTGTGTTTGTAAAAGAAAATGTTTTAAATACAAATCAGTATTTTTCATTATGGCATTATCTTTACTTTCTACTCATGTCTGTTATATTTGCACCTGAAGCTAAGCATGTAATCAGTAATATTGTACAATTTATCGCCACAATACTTTTTTAGTGTTAGTTACATACATTTTAGAGATAAGTCCATAATGTATAGATTTTCGGTCTTTATTTTCTGACATGGTTTAAGTTTTTGGTTGAGGTAGTTTTTGATGAAGTTAAAGTCTAATCAACTTGAAAATAATCACACACATTCCTTATGATTAGAATCTAATTTTAATGCCAAATTAGAGATTTTCCCCCAATTTCACAATCCGCTAAACATGGAAAATGATAGTATGGATGGGGCATCATTGTACTATGGACACATTCTTGTTTTTAACTTATTTTCCATGCATTCCTTGCTATTCGCTCAATATGTATGCCAGCTGATACTTTTTAATCATTCCTAAAATGAATTTATTCTATTTTATACTTGTAAATATTAAAATTGTATATACATTTTATATAGAATAGTCAATGGTGTTTTTAATTCTATTTATAATTTATGTTTTAATGAAATGTGATATTTAATATCACGAACTATTTGTACTAACTATATATATGTTTTCATTTCTGTAGTCATGGATACACACAAATAACTTTTAATTAATTTCATTGTATTAAAAGGCTTTGATTATGTATACTATAATTAGAAGTATTCATTTAAAAAAGGAACGAGGGTCTGGATAGGGGTCTGTTATTCTGTAAACATTTAATTTTCATCCCTTTTTTCTCTAATCTTCAAAAAATTAGACCACACATTTCTCTAATCTTCATTTTATTTGCCCATTATTCTCTTATCTTCAGTTTTTAAGGGTTTTATTCTTTAATCATTTAATCCCATCCAAACCCTACAGTATAAGACTGCATCAATCCATTAATCCATTAATAAATTTATTAGGTCTGAGGAAATGTTCTATTTTTGTGAATACTAATAATGTCATAGTTATAACAAATAGTTTTAAAGCAATTTTTTTATTCTAAGCAAACACTTTGAAAAATATACTATTACCAAGGCAATAAAATGAATATTCATTAACTTTTTTTTAAGGTTTCCTTGATTGACATGAGAAAAGACAAAATACCCATAATAGTGAAATGAAATATATGTCATTTTTTATATTTAATTCTATGCTATACATATGTATATATATATAAGATATTGTCATTTTTTTTATACACTTAATTTTTGACTCTTTAATTTTACTTTTTAAGATGTCTTTATATTATCAAGAGAAAATAAATGAATAAATATCTAATTCAGTTTTTTATTTCTATTGACAAGATGAGCTGGAGTTATTTCCCTTTGATTGCACATATGACAAAATATCTCTAAAAATACAAACTAGAACACATGCAAAAAAGTCATGCATATATATATTGGAAACGGAGCTTATTGGTATACCCGTTTTAAGTTTTATTCATCATTCTCTTGGATTACTCTCTTATACTGCACACCAAATAATTTTCATGAGCAATTTATTTTTTTCATGTTTTTTCGAGAGTAGAAAAAAATTTGTGTATATAAATTGTTGTGAATAAGTTAAACTTGGATTTTTCCTTACTTAACTAAATCAGATAAATTTGAGAATTGGGAAATTAAGTCGCTGCGAAATGGATAAGAAAGGGCCAAACGCAAAATAAAGTATCCGTGAAAATAAGTTGGTTTACAGTAGGTTAATTATAAGACACAATTAATGCATTTTAAATTCTACAGTTGACTCTCGTTATCTCCATATCAGCCAGACCAGTCAAATATTTCGAGATACACGTAGTTGGACTCAAAAGAAAACTGGAATTTTGTCTAAATCTGTATTAAACGGATGAATATGGGAAGCAGATAGATATTCTGGTCTCAGATGGATGTACATTGTATAGTCTGTAAATTTAGAAATTATTGCATGCAAACTTTTGCAGGAATAAACAGATCGGTCTATAAGATATTAGAATGTGAGCTATTGTTTAGATACTCGCCCATTCTAATTATTCGCATTAAAAAGGACTTTTTTTCTGAATTTCAGTACTACGCTCTCAGTATATACACGTTTGTTCAATAAATTGCATTTTGACAAACTGAGAAGCTTAATTTTTCTCTACTTAAAGTATTTGATTAAAACAGCTGGTGCACATGTAGGTGTTATATACCGTTAAATATTATATTTCAGTTAAACAAAGTTCTGATGAAGAAAAGATTCACAATTTCCTACGTTAAACAAGAATGAAATTGGGGTGAAAACTCTTACTTGGCATTAAGATAAGAAAGCTAGATCATATCATATAGGAACATGTGTACTAACGGTTTCAAGTTGATTGGACTTCAACTTCATCAAAAACTACCTTGACCAAAAACTTTAACCTTTTAACTCTAACAGACGTACAGACCAGAAAACATAATGCTACTATCGTGGGTGGGGCATAAAAATCAAAAAGTGAGAACAAGGGACTCTTGATGTTTACAGAATTTATATGATTGTACATGTATATGCATGCGACAGTGGCAAATCCAGGGGGTGTTTTGGGTTAGGATCCCCCTTTTTTATTTTGTTTCTCATTTATGCTTAGCTATGTGGACATATGTTTTTGGAACCCGCTTTTTTATTTGACTTGCATGTCTCAGAAATCCCCACTTTGAAATGTAATAATAAAAAATTCTAATGATATGCTCTAGTGGTCGAATGGTATATTTATACAGCCTGTAACAGATTTTTTTTCTCATATATTCAATTTCAATGTGGATGCATGAAGATGGAAAATAACAATTTGCTTAGAAATTATACCAAAACAAATAATTGAATTTATAATAATTAATCATACATTATTATTTATTTAGTCAGATTATGTTAAAGAGAAACAGCTTGTGTCAACAGTTCTTTGAAGGATTTTTGGATTTAAAAACAAATTGTTTACATTACTTATATACAAGATGAAATGTGTCAGTGTAATCCTTAAGATCACTTAAAAAGTTTCAAATTTAGTGTTTTTTTAAATTTCTGTTCAAAGTTATAAAATATAATTCTGAATTTGTTAATTATAATTTAAATCATTGAAATTCCCCTTAATATTTAAGATTTTTAAATTCAAAAAATGTTATTATTTTTTTCTTCTTCTTAATTTTGAATTAAGTGTTACATGGACCATAACAATGTGTACTACATTATTGATCAACCAATTATGAAACAGTTGGTTAATACTTAATATAGATTTAGGCAGAGAAGCAATCAATCTCTCATATGTTGTTAATATAAGCAATATTTACTGACATGCTGATAAAAACTGTATAAATTGGTAAGGAAATAAGAAAATCACAATACAATTACGCCTGAGGGTCTCGATTCTCTCGAAGTGATTTACAGAGTAAAGAATAATGAGCAAAATGTATGAAGTATAGAGAAAAAGACTTAAAAAATTAAAGAATGCATAATTGAAGGACCACTATTTAAACCCTCATAAGAGGATCACAATACACCATGTTTCAAAATTTTAAAAATGTACAAGGTACAACTTTATATTAACTAAAATGTTGAACAGAAAAGTGAGTGAGACTATTTGTAGTCATATTCCATTCCCTTTTTTCAGGACAATAGTAACTGTTAAATAAACATATAATCTTATGACAAAACATATAAAATTAACAGGTCTGCCACGTTTAAATAATTAGAGGTCAAAGTTTCATTTTCTTTAAAGACAAAATACAACTAATACATCATTGTCACTTACAACCTGAATTTTATGACAATTGATACGATATTGTAAACCCATTAAAGATTCATAAACCCGTTATTACAACATTTGATACACAATTATTCATGTTCTATGTACAGACTTTGTCTTTGCCTGAGGACATACATGTAATATATCTTTGACAAGTGAAGTTTTGCTTATATTAGTTATTCTTCTAAAAGCAGATTATTTCTGATATAATATTTAAGACTTTTGGTAATCATATACAGATTTGAATGAAAAAAATAAGGGCCGAAAGAGACCAGAGGGATAGTCAAACTCATAGATTGAAAATAAACTGACAACACCATGACTAAAAATGAAAAAAAGACAAATAGAAAAATAATGGTACTCATGACACAACATAGAAAATTAAAGACTAAGCAACACGAACCCTTCCAAAAATATGGGGTTGATTTCATGTGCTTCGGAATGGTTCGCATATCCTGCTCCACATGTGGCACCCGTCGTGCTGCTTATGTAATAACACATCCGGTAAATAGTCTTAATTCGGTAGGTCACATTCGTGAAAAGGAAGTGTATTGTAGTTACGACATATGATAAAGAACATATCCGATACCATCTGTGAAACGGTTATTTAACTCGTGATGGCGTCCGTAAAATTTACGGAGGGATGATTTCAACTTCACCACTTGGAATTCTTGGTTTAATAGCTTCCTTGTGACAACTTCGTCACTAGATCGATTGTTATAAAAAAAAAAGATTTTAGATTTACTAGTAAATTGTGTTTCTATATGTTTAAATTTTTATTACGGTTATTGTAGATTTCGTTCTCCGTGGCGGATCCAGAATGTTTTGTAAGGGATGCCAATCATGCTTCAGTGATTCTCTATATACTCAACGAAATGTTGCCCCAAAAAGGGCGGGAGGGGAGGGGGGTCGAGCACCCCCCCCCCCCCTCCCGGATCCGCCTATGGTCTTCATTCTTTCAAAGTAGAGATACCTGAAATCAGACTGTAAAATAGATAATCGCTGGAAAATACCAGTTCAATAATTTTGTGATAACTTTGGGGTGCTTTTTTACTACTGACTACTATAAGATTTGAACTATGTAACAGTTACTTCAAAAGGGTCCGTTCCTCCCTATAGAAAGCGTTCACCGGATTTACCTTAGTTTGCATAATGGAAAGAGGACCTGTCGGATTCACCCACTGTTGGTTAATTTGGCACAGAGCATCAGATTCACTCGCGGTTTGCCTAGTTGAAAAGAGGGTACCAGATGTGTGCCACCAGATGTGTGCCATGTTGGAATGAGTGCACGGATTCACCTGAGGGTTGTCGATTGGAAGGGGAGCACATAATTAACACGAGGATTGCCGATCGGATAAAAGACAATTGATTCACCACCTGTATGCCGAGTTGGAAATAGGACATCAGATTCTCCCGTTGTTTGCCGAGTTAAAAAGAGGTCACCGGATTAACCCGAGTATTGTCAATTGGTGTGGCAAATGCTGAATACCTTGCAGGCAATTTCTATAATCTGTCGTTGATTACGATCTTAATAACGAGCTATGGACTACTATACAAATCCTTGATGGATTAATGCAACTCGGACTGTTGTACTCCTTAATCCTAACATTCATAATGTATCGTGATCCTTTAACATGGGGCAGGCATAATACAGACAAACAAATAAACAGCTAAAAAGGAGGGACGGAAGATACCAGAGGGACAGTCACGACTAATATGTTCTATTACAAAATCACATACACCACAGTATACATTAAATGATTTTGATGTTATTATATGCACTTGCCCTCGGATAAAATGCTATATGCATTAATCTATCGAATGTCACTGATGTTAGAAATAAAATACACCAAATATATTATTCAGAATTGTCATTGTTCATAATTATGCACGCCGAACTTTCATGAAGACACTAGTTCTACTCCTTACTTACATGTCTCAGGTTCCGTCTTCTCGGCTTTATAGTTGTATTTAGTCCTGGTCGGATCAATTGACAGGATCTCTTGGGCTCCAAATTGATGTACAACAATAAAAATATGCTACAGGTTAGAGTCGAACGCACCTTTCACGAGTGTTGTCGGGCTTTTGACTCATACAGTATAGGATAACTAGAGGCGGATATAATACAATACTTACAAAACAAAAAGATCCCTGTTTCAAGCCCCCGTGTGTTTTCATGCTCTTGAACTTTATATCATGATTTTGACTTTTTAAACTGTTGATGAGAAAAATATGAAAAATTCTATCCCCCCTCCCGCATTTCCACTTACATACATAAAAAAAACGTGATGTTTTTACTTGAATTAAAAATCAAACTGGAAGGAAAAGAGCAGGGTAATAATTCATAGAACAGACAAGGTGCAGTGATCAATATTTTAGGTATATTTTTGAACACAGAGAGATAAACCCTGGCACCCATTTGCCAAATAAAAATTTCTTTTTCCTATATGTGCCTTCCGGAACTTTATGTTTTGAATTGTAGTTTCACTTTACGTATTCGGTATTTATTCTAATTTAAGCTCCACGTGGTAAAAATCACGTGATACAGGAATATAGTATCTTGGAGTTAGACTACTTCTTTCTTTTCGGGCGGGGACTCCAAGCATACAACATGTATGTGTATAAAGGCAGTGGAGATTTTCTGATTAAACGAAGAAAGTTGCTGGTCCGGTACACGAGTAGATCAGTTAGAAAGCAAGGTTTTAATTCTAATTATATTGGAAAGCTTAATTCGAGCCATGAGTTTTAATTTTTTGTGATTGGAGGAGACAAATGTAAAAAGTCACGAAAAAGATATGCAGGATTCGACATACTCCTCAGAGCGAATTCATTGCAATTGTTTCTCGCAACGTTCGTATGTTATCTTGCAGTTTGCATCTGTCGCTGATGATTATGTCTTTACATGAGACTGACTGACTGAATGAGATGGGTTACCATCACACCTGCAAAAGAATGTACTTTAGCAAATAATGACTCTATGTTTAAGAGTCATGTTGATGTTTTATGCATTTCTTGTCATTTAGTCAGTTGTTATGACATTATCCCCTCGGGATATAAGTTAGATACGATAACGTAATTCCCTGTGTTTGCCACTCTCTACGATTCCACTCAATTGCTAAAAATGGTCGCACCGGAGCCTTTCACTCCTGGCACACGTATAAAGCGCGTTCTCAACAATTTATTTGTATCTTATTCAAGATTGACCTCTACGTAAAGAGAGGAGACGCGTTACATTTGAAATTATGTCATCAAATGAATTTGTTTTTACAGCAATGCCCACTATATATACGTGGATGATATGATTATGTGTCGCGAATTCCACTGTCCTCTTATCAATTGAAAACCTTGAATGAGGCAAAAAAGAAATGCATCGGCCGGGAATCGAACCCGGGCCGCCCGCGTGGCAGGCGAGCATTCTACCACTGAACCACCGATGCTTATGACTACCTCATGTTAAACTTGATCATATAAGGACACATGTTACCTGATATGTATGGTATAAATGCATGTTAATATGATACTGAAATTGTCGGTAGAAACCCGGCACAAATAAATGTGAAAAGAGGAAATCGGCGATAATGTAGATCCCATTTGTTCAGCTGCAGCATAATCTCAGCTCGAGGTTGAAATATAGTGACCAGAAAAACGCTGTATAATTTGAAACTTAGATATATATATAAGCTTAAACCCGCGTAGTTAAAACAAAAAAATAATCGTGATCTTAAAGGGGGAGGGATAAGTAACCTCAAGTCTTTCAAAGAAGACCTAATCGCAAAACGAAAAGTTCTGTAATTTGACACAATTTCTGTTGTGGTTTCCATGACAGACAACTTGAACTCGGTAAAGTCGACATATGGTACATGCTAATTTTCATACTCCATATGTAATTATAAGCTAAATGCATAACTTTGCCCTTTACCAATTGTACGTTTCTGCATCTAATATTTACCGACTGGTATAGTTTTGTGAGCTTTGAATACTCTCCTTTCATGCTGTCAGCTGAATCACAGTTATCATATGTTGACACAATCATAAATGTATTAGGCTCGGTAAGGACTCTTTTATATATAGCTTAAATTAAGCAAGTTATACTAAGTCCGATGTGGTCTAGTGGTTAGGATTTCTGGTTTTCACCCAGACGGCCCGGGTTCGATTCCCGGCATCGGAGCTTTAATTTTTTGTGATTGGAGGAGACAAATGTAAAAAGTCACGAAAAAGATATGCAGGATTCGACATACTCCTCAGAGCGAATTCATTGCAATTGTTTCTCGCAACGTTCGTATGTTATCTTGCAGTTTGCATCTGTCGCTGATGATTATGTCTTTACATGAGACTGACTGACTGAATGAGATGGGTTACCATCACACCTGCAAAAGAATGTACTTTAGCAAATAATGACTCTATGTTTAAGAGTCATGTTGATGTTTTATGCATTTCTTGTCATTTAGTCAGTTGTTATGACATTATCCCCTCGGGATATAAGTTAGATACGATAACGTAATTCCCTGTGTTTGCCACTCTCTACGATTCCACTCAATTGCTAAAAATGGTCGCACCGGAGCCTTTCACTCCTGGCACACGTATAAAGCGCGTTCTCAACAATTTATTTGTATCTTATTCAAGATTGACCTCTACGTAAAGAGAGGAGACGCGTTACATTTGAAATTATGTCATCAAATGAATTTGTTTTTACAGCAATGCCCACTATATATACGTGGATGATATGATTATGTGTCGCGAATTCCACTGTCCTCTTATCAATTGAAAACCTTGAATGAGGCAAAAAAGAAATGCATCGGCCGGGAATCGAACCCGGGCCGCCCGCGTGGCAGGCGAGCATTCTACCACTGAACCACCGATGCTTATGACTACCTCATGTTAAACTTGATCATATAAGGACACATGTTACCTGATATGTATGGTATAAATGCATGTTAATATGATACTGAAATTGTCGGTAGAAACCCGGCACAAATAAATGTGAAAAGAGGAAATCGGCGATAATGTAGATCCCATTTGTTCAGCTGCAGCATAATCTCAGCTCGAGGTTGAAATATAGTGACCAGAAAAACGCTGTATAATTTGAAACTTAGATATATATATAAGCTTAAACCCGCGTAGTTAAAACAAAAAAATAATCGTGATCTTAAAGGGGGAGGGATAAGTAACCTCAAGTCTTTCAAAGAAGACCTAATCGCAAAACGAAAAGTTCTGTAATTTGACACAATTTCTGTTGTGGTTTCCATGACAGACAACTTGAACTCGGTAAAGTCGACATATGGTACATGCTAATTTTCATACTCCATATGTAATTATAAGCTAAATGCATAACTTTGCCCTTTACCAATTGTACGTTTCTGCATCTAATATTTACCGACTGGTATAGTTTTGTGAGCTTTGAATACTCTCCTTTCATGCTGTCAGCTGAATCACAGTTATCATATGTTGACACAATCATAAATGTATTAGGCTCGGTAAGGACTCTTTTATATATAGCTTAAATTAAGCAAGTTATACTAAGTCCGATGTGGTCTAGTGGTTAGGATTTCTGGTTTTCACCCAGACGGCCCGGGTTCGATTCCCGGCATCGGAGCTTTAATTTTTTGTGATTGGAGGAGACAAATGTAAAAAGTCACGAAAAAGATATGCAGGATTCGACATACTCCTCAGAGCGAATTCATTGCAATTGTTTCTCGCAACGTTCGTATGTTATCTTGCAGTTTGCATCTGTCGCTGATGATTATGTCTTTACATGAGACTGACTGACTGAATGAGATGGGTTACCATCACACCTGCAAAAGAATGTACTTTAGCAAATAATGACTCTATGTTTAAGAGTCATGTTGATGTTTTATGCATTTCTTGTCATTTAGTCAGTTGTTATGACATTATCCCCTCGGGATATAAGTTAGATACGATAACGTAATTCCCTGTGTTTGCCACTCTCTACGATTCCACTCAATTGCTAAAAATGGTCGCACCGGAGCCTTTCACTCCTGGCACACGTATAAAGCGCGTTCTCAACAATTTATTTGTATCTTATTCAAGATTGACCTCTACGTAAAGAGAGGAGACGCGTTACATTTGAAATTATGTCATCAAATGAATTTGTTTTTACAGCAATGCCCACTATATATACGTGGATGATATGATTATGTGTCGCGAATTCCACTGTCCTCTTATCAATTGAAAACCTTGAATGAGGCAAAAAAGAAATGCATCGGCCGGGAATCGAACCCGGGCCGCCCGCGTGGCAGGCGAGCATTCTACCACTGAACCACCGATGCTTATGACTACCTCATGTTAAACTTGATCATATAAGGACACATGTTACCTGATATGTATGGTATAAATGCATGTTAATATGATACTGAAATTGTCGGTAGAAACCCGGCACAAATAAATGTGAAAAGAGGAAATCGGCGATAATGTAGATCCCATTTGTTCAGCTGCAGCATAATCTCAGCTCGAGGTTGAAATATAGTGACCAGAAAAACGCTGTATAATTTGAAACTTAGATATATATATAAGCTTAAACCCGCGTAGTTAAAACAAAAAAATAATCGTGATCTTAAAGGGGGAGGGATAAGTAACCTCAAGTCTTTCAAAGAAGACCTAATCGCAAAACGAAAAGTTCTGTAATTTGACACAATTTCTGTTGTGGTTTCCATGACAGACAACTTGAACTCGGTAAAGTCGACATATGGTACATGCTAATTTTCATACTCCATATGTAATTATAAGCTAAATGCATAACTTTGCCCTTTACCAATTGTACGTTTCTGCATCTAATATTTACCGACTGGTATAGTTTTGTGAGCTTTGAATACTCTCCTTTCATGCTGTCAGCTGAATCACAGTTATCATATGTTGACACAATCATAAATGTATTAGGCTCGGTAAGGACTCTTTTATATATAGCTTAAATTAAGCAAGTTATACTAAGTCCGATGTGGTCTAGTGGTTAGGATTTCTGGTTTTCACCCAGACGGCCCGGGTTCGATTCCCGGCATCGGAGCTTTAATTTTTTGTGATTGGAGGAGACAAATGTAAAAAGTCACGAAAAAGATATGCAGGATTCGACATACTCCTCAGAGCGAATTCATTGCAATTGTTTCTCGCAACGTTCGTATGTTATCTTGCAGTTTGCATCTGTCGCTGATGATTATGTCTTTACATGAGACTGACTGACTGAATGAGATGGGTTACCATCACACCTGCAAAAGAATGTACTTTAGCAAATAATGACTCTATGTTTAAGAGTCATGTTGATGTTTTATGCATTTCTTGTCATTTAGTCAGTTGTTATGACATTATCCCCTCGGGATATAAGTTAGATACGATAACGTAATTCCCTGTGTTTGCCACTCTCTACGATTCCACTCAATTGCTAAAAATGGTCGCACCGGAGCCTTTCACTCCTGGCACACGTATAAAGCGCGTTCTCAACAATTTATTTGTATCTTATTCAAGATTGACCTCTACGTAAAGAGAGGAGACGCGTTACATTTGAAATTATGTCATCAAATGAATTTGTTTTTACAGCAATGCCCACTATATATACGTGGATGATATGATTATGTGTCGCGAATTCCACTGTCCTCTTATCAATTGAAAACCTTGAATGAGGCAAAAAAGAAATGCATCGGCCGGGAATCGAACCCGGGCCGCCCGCGTGGCAGGCGAGCATTCTACCACTGAACCACCGATGCTTATGACTACCTCATGTTAAACTTGATCATATAAGGACACATGTTACCTGATATGTATGGTATAAATGCATGTTAATATGATACTGAAATTGTCGGTAGAAACCCGGCACAAATAAATGTGAAAAGAGGAAATCGGCGATAATGTAGATCCCATTTGTTCAGCTGCAGCATAATCTCAGCTCGAGGTTGAAATATAGTGACCAGAAAAACGCTGTATAATTTGAAACTTAGATATATATATAAGCTTAAACCCGCGTAGTTAAAACAAAAAAATAATCGTGATCTTAAAGGGGGAGGGATAAGTAACCTCAAGTCTTTCAAAGAAGACCTAATCGCAAAACGAAAAGTTCTGTAATTTGACACAATTTCTGTTGTGGTTTCCATGACAGACAACTTGAACTCGGTAAAGTCGACATATGGTACATGCTAATTTTCATACTCCATATGTAATTATAAGCTAAATGCATAACTTTGCCCTTTACCAATTGTACGTTTCTGCATCTAATATTTACCGACTGGTATAGTTTTGTGAGCTTTGAATACTCTCCTTTCATGCTGTCAGCTGAATCACAGTTATCATATGTTGACACAATCATAAATGTATTAGGCTCGGTAAGGACTCTTTTATATATAGCTTAAATTAAGCAAGTTATACTAAGTCCGATGTGGTCTAGTGGTTAGGATTTCTGGTTTTCACCCAGACGGCCCGGGTTCGATTCCCGGCATCGGAGCTTTAATTTTTTGTGATTGGAGGAGACAAATGTAAAAAGTCACGAAAAAGATATGCAGGATTCGACATACTCCTCAGAGCGAATTCATTGCAATTGTTTCTCGCAACGTTCGTATGTTATCTTGCAGTTTGCATCTGTCGCTGATGATTATGTCTTTACATGAGACTGACTGACTGAATGAGATGGGTTACCATCACACCTGCAAAAGAATGTACTTTAGCAAATAATGACTCTATGTTTAAGAGTCATGTTGATGTTTTATGCATTTCTTGTCATTTAGTCAGTTGTTATGACATTATCCCCTCGGGATATAAGTTAGATACGATAACGTAATTCCCTGTGTTTGCCACTCTCTACGATTCCACTCAATTGCTAAAAATGGTCGCACCGGAGCCTTTCACTCCTGGCACACGTATAAAGCGCGTTCTCAACAATTTATTTGTATCTTATTCAAGATTGACCTCTACGTAAAGAGAGGAGACGCGTTACATTTGAAATTATGTCATCAAATGAATTTGTTTTTACAGCAATGCCCACTATATATACGTGGATGATATGATTATGTGTCGCGAATTCCACTGTCCTCTTATCAATTGAAAACCTTGAATGAGGCAAAAAAGAAATGCATCGGCCGGGAATCGAACCCGGGCCGCCCGCGTGGCAGGCGAGCATTCTACCACTGAACCACCAATGCTTATGACTACCTCATGTTAAACTTGATCATATAAGGACACATGTTACCTGATATGTATGGTATAAATGCATGTTAATATGATACTGAAATTGTCGGTAGAAACCCGGCACAAATAAATGTGAAAAGAGGAAATCGGCGATAATGTAGATCCCATTTGTTCAGCTGCAGCATAATCTCAGCTCGAGGTTGAAATATAGTGACCAGAAAAACGCTGTATAATTTGAAACTTAGATATATATATAAGCTTAAACCCGCGTAGTTAAAACAAAAAAATAATCGTGATCTTAAAGGGGGAGGGATAAGTAACCTCAAGTCTTTCAAAGAAGACCTAATCGCAAAACGAAAAGTTCTGTAATTTGACACAATTTCTGTTGTGGTTTCCATGACAGACAACTTGAACTCGGTAAAGTCGACATATGGTACATGCTAATTTTCATACTCCATATGTAATTATAAGCTAAATGCATAACTTTGCCCTTTACCAATTGTACGTTTCTGCATCTAATATTTACCGACTGGTATAGTTTTGTGAGCTTTGAATACTCTCCTTTCATGCTGTCAGCTGAATCACAGTTATCATATGTTGACACAATCATAAATGTATTAGGCTCGGTAAGGACTCTTTTATATATAGCTTAAATTAAGCAAGTTATACTAAGTCCGATGTGGTCTAGTGGTTAGGATTTCTGGTTTTCACCCAGACGGCCCGGGTTCGATTCCCGGCATCGGAGCTTTAATTTTTTGTGATTGGAGGAGACAAATGTAAAAAGTCACGAAAAAGATATGCAGGATTCGACATACTCCTCAGAGCGAATTCATTGCAATTGTTTCTCGCAACGTTCGTATGTTATCTTGCAGTTTGCATCTGTCGCTGATGATTATGTCTTTACATGAGACTGACTGACTGAATGAGATGGGTTACCATCACACCTGCAAAAGAATGTACTTTAGCAAATAATGACTCTATGTTTAAGAGTCATGTTGATGTTTTATGCATTTCTTGTCATTTAGTCAGTTGTTATGACATTATCCCCTCGGGATATAAGTTAGATACGATAACGTAATTCCCTGTGTTTGCCACTCTCTACGATTCCACTCAATTGCTAAAAATGGTCGCACCGGAGCCTTTCACTCCTGGCACACGTATAAAGCGCGTTCTCAACAATTTATTTGTATCTTATTCAAGATTGACCTCTACGTAAAGAGAGGAGACGCGTTACATTTGAAATTATGTCATCAAATGAATTTGTTTTTACAGCAATGCCCACTATATATACGTGGATGATATGATTATGTGTCGCGAATTCCACTGTCCTCTTATCAATTGAAAACCTTGAATGAGGCAAAAAAGAAATGCATCGGCCGGGAATCGAACCCGGGCCGCCCGCGTGGCAGGCGAGCATTCTACCACTGAACCACCGATGCTTATGACTACCTCATGTTAAACTTGATCATATAAGGACACATGTTACCTGATATGTATGGTATAAATGCATGTTAATATGATACTGAAATTGTCGGTAGAAACCCGGCACAAATAAATGTGAAAAGAGGAAATCGGCGATAATGTAGATCCCATTTGTTCAGCTGCAGCATAATCTCAGCTCGAGGTTGAAATATAGTGACCAGAAAAACGCTGTATAATTTGAAACTTAGATATATATATAAGCTTAAACCCGCGTAGTTAAAACAAAAAAATAATCGTGATCTTAAAGGGGGAGGGATAAGTAACCTCAAGTCTTTCAAAGAAGACCTAATCGCAAAACGAAAAGTTCTGTAATTTGACACAATTTCTGTTGTGGTTTCCATGACAGACAACTTGAACTCGGTAAAGTCGACATATGGTACATGCTAATTTTCATACTCCATATGTAATTATAAGCTAAATGCATAACTTTGCCCTTTACCAATTGTACGTTTCTGCATCTAATATTTACCGACTGGTATAGTTTTGTGAGCTTTGAATACTCTCCTTTCATGCTGTCAGCTGAATCACAGTTATCATATGTTGACACAATCATAAATGTATTAGGCTCGGTAAGGACTCTTTTATATATAGCTTAAATTAAGCAAGTTATACTAAGTCCGATGTGGTCTAGTGGTTAGGATTTCTGGTTTTCACCCAGACGGCCCGGGTTCGATTCCCGGCATCGGAGCTTTAATTTTTTGTGATTGGAGGAGACAAATGTAAAAAGTCACGAAAAAGATATGCAGGATTCGACATACTCCTCAGAGCGAATTCATTGCAATTGTTTCTCGCAACGTTCGTATGTTATCTTGCAGTTTGCATCTGTCGCTGATGATTATGTCTTTACATGAGACTGACTGACTGAATGAGATGGGTTACCATCACACCTGCAAAAGAATGTACTTTAGCAAATAATGACTCTATGTTTAAGAGTCATGTTGATGTTTTATGCATTTCTTGTCATTTAGTCAGTTGTTATGACATTATCCCCTCGGGATATAAGTTAGATACGATAACGTAATTCCCTGTGTTTGCCACTCTCTACGATTCCACTCAATTGCTAAAAATGGTCGCACCGGAGCCTTTCACTCCTGGCACACGTATAAAGCGCGTTCTCAACAATTTATTTGTATCTTATTCAAGATTGACCTCTACGTAAAGAGAGGAGACGCGTTACATTTGAAATTATGTCATCAAATGAATTTGTTTTTACAGCAATGCCCACTATATATACGTGGATGATATGATTATGTGTCGCGAATTCCACTGTCCTCTTATCAATTGAAAACCTTGAATGAGGCAAAAAAGAAATGCATCGGCCGGGAATCGAACCCGGGCCGCCCGCGTGGCAGGCGAGCATTCTACCACTGAACCACCGATGCTTATGACTACCTCATGTTAAACTTGATCATATAAGGACACATGTTACCTGATATGTATGGTATAAATGCATGTTAATATGATACTGAAATTGTCGGTAGAAACCCGGCACAAATAAATGTGAAAAGAGGAAATCGGCGATAATGTAGATCCCATTTGTTCAGCTGCAGCATAATCTCAGCTCGAGGTTGAAATATAGTGACCAGAAAAACGCTGTATAATTTGAAACTTAGATATATATATAAGCTTAAACCCGCGTAGTTAAAACAAAAAAATAATCGTGATCTTAAAGGGGGAGGGATAAGTAACCTCAAGTCTTTCAAAGAAGACCTAATCGCAAAACGAAAAGTTCTGTAATTTGACACAATTTCTGTTGTGGTTTCCATGACAGACAACTTGAACTCGGTAAAGTCGACATATGGTACATGCTAATTTTCATACTCCATATGTAATTATAAGCTAAATGCATAACTTTGCCCTTTACCAATTGTACGTTTCTGCATCTAATATTTACCGACTGGTATAGTTTTGTGAGCTTTGAATACTCTCCTTTCATGCTGTCAGCTGAATCACAGTTATCATATGTTGACACAATCATAAATGTATTAGGCTCGGTAAGGACTCTTTTATATATAGCTTAAATTAAGCAAGTTATACTAAGTCCGATGTGGTCTAGTGGTTAGGATTTCTGGTTTTCACCCAGACGGCCCGGGTTCGATTCCCGGCATCGGAGCTTTAATTTTTTGTGATTGGAGGAGACAAATGTAAAAAGTCACGAAAAAGATATGCAGGATTCGACATACTCCTCAGAGCGAATTCATTGCAATTGTTTCTCGCAACGTTCGTATGTTATCTTGCAGTTTGCATCTGTCGCTGATGATTATGTCTTTACATGAGACTGACTGACTGAATGAGATGGGTTACCATCACACCTGCAAAAGAATGTACTTTAGCAAATAATGACTCTATGTTTAAGAGTCATGTTGATGTTTTATGCATTTCTTGTCATTTAGTCAGTTGTTATGACATTATCCCCTCGGGATATAAGTTAGATACGATAACGTAATTCCCTGTGTTTGCCACTCTCTACGATTCCACTCAATTGCTAAAAATGGTCGCACCGGAGCCTTTCACTCCTGGCACACGTATAAAGCGCGTTCTCAACAATTTATTTGTATCTTATTCAAGATTGACCTCTACGTAAAGAGAGGAGACGCGTTACATTTGAAATTATGTCATCAAATGAATTTGTTTTTACAGCAATGCCCACTATATATACGTGGATGATATGATTATGTGTCGCGAATTCCACTGTCCTCTTATCAATTGAAAACCTTGAATGAGGCAAAAAAGAAATGCATCGGCCGGGAATCGAACCCGGGCCGCCCGCGTGGCAGGCGAGCATTCTACCACTGAACCACCGATGCTTATGACTACCTCATGTTAAACTTGATCATATAAGGACACATGTTACCTGATATGTATGGTATAAATGCATGTTAATATGATACTGAAATTGTCGGTAGAAACCCGGCACAAATAAATGTGAAAAGAGGAAATCGGCGATAATGTAGATCCCATTTGTTCAGCTGCAGCATAATCTCAGCTCGAGGTTGAAATATAGTGACCAGAAAAACGCTGTATAATTTGAAACTTAGATATATATATAAGCTTAAACCCGCGTAGTTAAAACAAAAAAATAATCGTGATCTTAAAGGGGGAGGGATAAGTAACCTCAAGTCTTTCAAAGAAGACCTAATCGCAAAACGAAAAGTTCTGTAATTTGACACAATTTCTGTTGTGGTTTCCATGACAGACAACTTGAACTCGGTAAAGTCGACATATGGTACATGCTAATTTTCATACTCCATATGTAATTATAAGCTAAATGCATAACTTTGCCCTTTACCAATTGTACGTTTCTGCATCTAATATTTACCGACTGGTATAGTTTTGTGAGCTTTGAATACTCTCCTTTCATGCTGTCAGCTGAATCACAGTTATCATATGTTGACACAATCATAAATGTATTAGGCTCGGTAAGGACTCTTTTATATATAGCTTAAATTAAGCAAGTTATACTAAGTCCGATGTGGTCTAGTGGTTAGGATTTCTGGTTTTCACCCAGACGGCCCGGGTTCGATTCCCGGCATCGGAGCTTTAATTTTTTGTGATTGGAGGAGACAAATGTAAAAAGTCACGAAAAAGATATGCAGGATTCGACATACTCCTCAGAGCGAATTCATTGCAATTGTTTCTCGCAACGTTCGTATGTTATCTTGCAGTTTGCATCTGTCGCTGATGATTATGTCTTTACATGAGACTGACTGACTGAATGAGATGGGTTACCATCACACCTGCAAAAGAATGTACTTTAGCAAATAATGACTCTATGTTTAAGAGTCATGTTGATGTTTTATGCATTTCTTGTCATTTAGTCAGTTGTTATGACATTATCCCCTCGGGATATAAGTTAGATACGATAACGTAATTCCCTGTGTTTGCCACTCTCTACGATTCCACTCAATTGCTAAAAATGGTCGCACCGGAGCCTTTCACTCCTGGCACACGTATAAAGCGCGTTCTCAACAATTTATTTGTATCTTATTCAAGATTGACCTCTACGTAAAGAGAGGAGACGCGTTACATTTGAAATTATGTCATCAAATGAATTTGTTTTTACAGCAATGCCCACTATATATACGTGGATGATATGATTATGTGTCGCGAATTCCACTGTCCTCTTATCAATTGAAAACCTTGAATGAGGCAAAAAAGAAATGCATCGGCCGGGAATCGAACCCGGGCCGCCCGCGTGGCAGGCGAGCATTCTACCACTGAACCACCGATGCTTATGACTACCTCATGTTAAACTTGATCATATAAGGACACATGTTACCTGATATGTATGGTATAAATGCATGTTAATATGATACTGAAATTGTCGGTAGAAACCCGGCACAAATAAATGTGAAAAGAGGAAATCGGCGATAATGTAGATCCCATTTGTTCAGCTGCAGCATAATCTCAGCTCGAGGTTGAAATATAGTGACCAGAAAAACGCTGTATAATTTGAAACTTAGATATATATATAAGCTTAAACCCGCGTAGTTAAAACAAAAAAATAATCGTGATCTTAAAGGGGGAGGGATAAGTAACCTCAAGTCTTTCAAAGAAGACCTAATCGCAAAACGAAAAGTTCTGTAATTTGACACAATTTCTGTTGTGGTTTCCATGACAGACAACTTGAACTCGGTAAAGTCGACATATGGTACATGCTAATTTTCATACTCCATATGTAATTATAAGCTAAATGCATAACTTTGCCCTTTACCAATTGTACGTTTCTGCATCTAATATTTACCGACTGGTATAGTTTTGTGAGCTTTGAATACTCTCCTTTCATGCTGTCAGCTGAATCACAGTTATCATATGTTGACACAATCATAAATGTATTAGGCTCGGTAAGGACTCTTTTATATATAGCTTAAATTAAGCAAGTTATACTAAGTCCGATGTGGTCTAGTGGTTAGGATTTCTGGTTTTCACCCAGACGGCCCGGGTTCGATTCCCGGCATCGGAGCTTTAATTTTTTGTGATTGGAGGAGACAAATGTAAAAAGTCACGAAAAAGATATGCAGGATTCGACATACTCCTCAGAGCGAATTCATTGCAATTGTTTCTCGCAACGTTCGTATGTTATCTTGCAGTTTGCATCTGTCGCTGATGATTATGTCTTTACATGAGACTGACTGACTGAATGAGATGGGTTACCATCACACCTGCAAAAGAATGTACTTTAGCAAATAATGACTCTATGTTTAAGAGTCATGTTGATGTTTTATGCATTTCTTGTCATTTAGTCAGTTGTTATGACATTATCCCCTCGGGATATAAGTTAGATACGATAACGTAATTCCCTGTGTTTGCCACTCTCTACGATTCCACTCAATTGCTAAAAATGGTCGCACCGGAGCCTTTCACTCCTGGCACACGTATAAAGCGCGTTCTCAACAATTTATTTGTATCTTATTCAAGATTGACCTCTACGTAAAGAGAGGAGACGCGTTACATTTGAAATTATGTCATCAAATGAATTTGTTTTTACAGCAATGCCCACTATATATACGTGGATGATATGATTATGTGTCGCGAATTCCACTGTCCTCTTATCAATTGAAAACCTTGAATGAGGCAAAAAAGAAATGCATCGGCCGGGAATCGAACCCGGGCCGCCCGCGTGGCAGGCGAGCATTCTACCACTGAACCACCGATGCTTATGACTACCTCATGTTAAACTTGATCATATAAGGACACATGTTACCTGATATGTATGGTATAAATGCATGTTAATATGATACTGAAATTGTCGGTAGAAACCCGGCACAAATAAATGTGAAAAGAGGAAATCGGCGATAATGTAGATCCCATTTGTTCAGCTGCAGCATAATCTCAGCTCGAGGTTGAAATATAGTGACCAGAAAAACGCTGTATAATTTGAAACTTAGATATATATATAAGCTTAAACCCGCGTAGTTAAAACAAAAAAATAATCGTGATCTTAAAGGGGGAGGGATAAGTAACCTCAAGTCTTTCAAAGAAGACCTAATCGCAAAACGAAAAGTTCTGTAATTTGACACAATTTCTGTTGTGGTTTCCATGACAGACAACTTGAACTCGGTAAAGTCGACATATGGTACATGCTAATTTTCATACTCCATATGTAATTATAAGCTAAATGCATAACTTTGCCCTTTACCAATTGTACGTTTCTGCATCTAATATTTACCGACTGGTATAGTTTTGTGAGCTTTGAATACTCTCCTTTCATGCTGTCAGCTGAATCACAGTTATCATATGTTGACACAATCATAAATGTATTAGGCTCGGTAAGGACTCTTTTATATATAGCTTAAATTAAGCAAGTTATACTAAGTCCGATGTGGTCTAGTGGTTAGGATTTCTGGTTTTCACCCAGACGGCCCGGGTTCGATTCCCGGCATCGGAGCTTTAATTTTTTGTGATTGGAGGAGACAAATGTAAAAAGTCACGAAAAAGATATGCAGGATTCGACATACTCCTCAGAGCGAATTCATTGCAATTGTTTCTCGCAACGTTCGTATGTTATCTTGCAGTTTGCATCTGTCGCTGATGATTATGTCTTTACATGAGACTGACTGACTGAATGAGATGGGTTACCATCACACCTGCAAAAGAATGTACTTTAGCAAATAATGACTCTATGTTTAAGAGTCATGTTGATGTTTTATGCATTTCTTGTCATTTAGTCAGTTGTTATGACATTATCCCCTCGGGATATAAGTTAGATACGATAACGTAATTCCCTGTGTTTGCCACTCTCTACGATTCCACTCAATTGCTAAAAATGGTCGCACCGGAGCCTTTCACTCCTGGCACACGTATAAAGCGCGTTCTCAACAATTTATTTGTATCTTATTCAAGATTGACCTCTACGTAAAGAGAGGAGACGCGTTACATTTGAAATTATGTCATCAAATGAATTTGTTTTTACAGCAATGCCCACTATATATACGTGGATGATATGATTATGTGTCGCGAATTCCACTGTCCTCTTATCAATTGAAAACCTTGAATGAGGCAAAAAAGAAATGCATCGGCCGGGAATCGAACCCGGGCCGCCCGCGTGGCAGGCGAGCATTCTACCACTGAACCACCGATGCTTATGACTACCTCATGTTAAACTTGATCATATAAGGACACATGTTACCTGATATGTATGGTATAAATGCATGTTAATATGATACTGAAATTGTCGGTAGAAACCCGGCACAAATAAATGTGAAAAGAGGAAATCGGCGATAATGTAGATCCCATTTGTTCAGCTGCAGCATAATCTCAGCTCGAGGTTGAAATATAGTGACCAGAAAAACGCTGTATAATTTGAAACTTAGATATATATATAAGCTTAAACCCGCGTAGTTAAAACAAAAAAATAATCGTGATCTTAAAGGGGGAGGGATAAGTAACCTCAAGTCTTTCAAAGAAGACCTAATCGCAAAACGAAAAGTTCTGTAATTTGACACAATTTCTGTTGTGGTTTCCATGACAGACAACTTGAACTCGGTAAAGTCGACATATGGTACATGCTAATTTTCATACTCCATATGTAATTATAAGCTAAATGCATAACTTTGCCCTTTACCAATTGTACGTTTCTGCATCTAATATTTACCGACTGGTATAGTTTTGTGAGCTTTGAATACTCTCCTTTCATGCTGTCAGCTGAATCACAGTTATCATATGTTGACACAATCATAAATGTATTAGGCTCGGTAAGGACTCTTTTATATATAGCTTAAATTAAGCAAGTTATACTAAGTCCGATGTGGTCTAGTGGTTAGGATTTCTGGTTTTCACCCAGACGGCCCGGGTTCGATTCCCGGCATCGGAGCTTTAATTTTTTGTGATTGGAGGAGACAAATGTAAAAAGTCACGAAAAAGATATGCAGGATTCGACATACTCCTCAGAGCGAATTCATTGCAATTGTTTCTCGCAACGTTCGTATGTTATCTTGCAGTTTGCATCTGTCGCTGATGATTATGTCTTTACATGAGACTGACTGACTGAATGAGATGGGGTTACCATCACACCTGCAAAAGAATGTACTTTAGCAAATAATGACTCTATGTTTAAGAGTCATGTTGATGTTTTATGCATTTCTTGTCATTAAGTCAGTTGTTATGACATTATCCCCTCGGGATATAAGTTAGATACGATAACGTAATTCCCTGTGTTTGCCACTCTCTACGATTCCACTCAATTGCTAAAAATGGTCGCACCGGAGCCTTTCACTCCTGGCACACGTATAAAGCGCGTTCTCAACAATTTATTTGTATCTTATTCAAGATTGACCTCTACGTAAAGAGAGGAGACGGCGTTTACATTTGAAATTATGTCATCAAATGAATTTGTTTTTACAGCAATGCCCACTATATAATACGTGATGATATGATTATGTGTCGCGAATTCCCACTGTCCTCTTATCAATTGAAAAACCTTGAATGAGGCAAAAAAGAAATGCATCGGCCGGGAATCGAACCCGGGCCGCCCGCGTGGCAGGCGAGCATTCTACCACTGAACCACCGATGCTTATGACTACCTCTCATGTTAAACTTGATCATATAAGGACACAATGTTACCTGATATGTATGGTATAAATGCATGTTAATATGATACTGAAATTGTCGTTAGAAACCCGGCACAAATAAATGTGAAAAGAGGAAATCGGCGATAATGTAGATCCCATTTGTTCAGCTGCAGCATAATCTCAGCTCGAGGTTGAAATATAGTGACCAGAAAAACGCTGTATAATTTGAAACTTAGATATAATATATAAGCTTAAACCCGCGTAGTTAAAACAAAAAAATAATCGTGATCTTAAAGGGGGAGGGATAAGTAACCTCAAGTCTTTCAAAGAAGACCTAATCGCAAAACGAAAAGTTCTGTAATTTTGACACAATTTTCTGTTGTGGTTTCCATGACAGACAACTTGAACTCGGTAAAGTCGACATATGGTACATGCTAATTTTCATACTCATATGTAATTATAAGCTAAATGCATAACTTTGCCCTTTACCAATTGTACGTTTCTGCACATCTAATATTTACCGACTGGTATAGTTTTGTGAGCTTTGAATACTCTCCTTTCATGCTGTCAGCTGAATCACAGTTATCTGACTACCAATCATAAATGTATTAGGCTCGGTAAGGACTCTTTTATATATAGCTTAAATTAAGCAAGTTATACTAAGTCCGATGTGGTCTAGTGGTTAGGATTTCTGGTTTTCCACCCAGACGGCCCGGGTTCGATTCCCGGCATCGGAGCTTTAATTTTTTGTGATTGGAGGAGACAAATGTAAAAAGTCACGAAAAAGATATGCAGGATTCGACATACTCTCAGAGGCGAATTCATTGCAATTGTTTCTCGCAACGTTCGTATGTTATCTTGCAGTTTGCATCTGTCGCTGATGATTATGTCTTTACATGAGACTGACTGACTGAATGAGATGGGTTACCATCACACCTGCAAAAGAATGTACTTTAGCAAATAATGACTCTATGTTTAAGAGTCATGTTGATGTTTTATGCATTTCTTGTCATTTAGTCAGTTGTTATGACATTATCCCCTCGGGATATAAGTTAGATACGATAACGTAATTCCCCTGTGTTTGCCACTCTCTACGATTCCACTCAATTGCTAAAAATGGTCGCACCGGAGCCTTTCACTCCTGGCACACGTATAAAGCGCGTTCTCAACAATTTATTTGTATCTTATTCAAGATTGACCTCTACGTAAAGAGAGGAGACGCGTTACATTTGAAATTATGTCATCAAATGAATTTGTTTTTTACAGCAATGCCCACTATATATACGTGGATGATATGATTATGTGTCGCGAATTCCACTGTCCTCTTATCAATTGAAAACCTTGAATGAGGCAAAAAAGAAATGCATCGGCCGGGAATCGAACCCGGGCCGCCCGCGTGGCAGGCGAGCATTCTACCACTGAACCACCGATGCTTATGACTACCTCATGTTAAACTTGATCATATAAGGACACATGTTACCTGATATGTATGGTATAAATGCATGTTAATATGATACTGAAATTGTCGGTAGAAACCCGGCCACAAATAAATGTGAAAAGAGGAAATCGGCGATAATGTAGATCCCATTTGTTCAGCTGCAGCATAATCTCAGCTCGAGGTTGAAATATAGTGACCAGAAAAACGCTGTATATTTTGAAACTTAGATATATATTATAAGCTTAAAACCCGCGTAGTTAAAACAAAAAAATAATCGTGATCTTAAAAGGGGGAGGGATAAGTAACCTCAAGTCTTTCAAAGAAGACCTATCGCAAAACGAAAAGTTCTGTAATTTGACACAATTTCTGTGTGGTTTCCATGACAGACAACTTGAACTCGGTAAAGTCGACATATGGTACATGCTAATTTTCATACTCCATATGTAATTATAAGCTAAATGCATAACTTTGCCCTTTACCAATTGTACGTTCTCTGCATCTAATATTTACCGACTGGTATAGTTTTGTGAGCTTTGAATACTCTCCTTTCATGCTGTCAGCTGAATCACAGTTATCATATGTTGACACAATCATAAATGTATTAGGCTCGTAAGGACTGCTTATATATAGCTTAAATTAAGCAAGTTATACTAAGTCCG